>NC_133120.1:56877813-57212112 GCF_033568475.1 Henckelia pumila | reverse complement strand
TTGACCGTTGATGGAAGGTAGGAATATTTAAACAAATTTAAATTTCCTTTATTTATCTTGATATCAATTTTAAATCATATTTAAAATGAGGGATTTTTAATTATAAAAATTTGTCTCATCAATTTCAAATTATTGCATGCTTGCCGGATTCACGCAATTATGTCTAAAACATGCATACAATCATAATATCATATATTATATAGGATGATCGATTCCATTTCTAATTGACCCGTGGTTGCCAATCACGAGTCTTAGTCCAATCCTAGGTAATATGCAGTATGCAATGCAATCCTATTACATGTGCTTCCAATTTACATTTCTTCTGTCTTTATTGTCTGCTGGGCCCACCATCTTCAAATCTTGATCTCCCACTAAATCTAATGTATTTACAATAAATAACAATGACAAGTAGGAGATACATTTTTAGGGGTGGGAACGGGCCATAAATCAAGCCCACTTTTATTACATATGACATTCATACTGGGCCATAAACCAGGCCCATTAATAAAACCAACAACAATAAAAACAAATGTAAATTCCTAACATACACCTACAAAATTGGTCATGGCAATCGATCATCCTTATCCAATAACATTTAATTCAAAATTAATTTATTGGATAACATGCAGTGGCAATTCAAATTTAAACAGGATAAAATCATATTTTATATATAAAATCTCATTTTACATATAAAATCATATTTTATCTCTTTATCAAATAAAATCATATTTTATCTACAAAATCCAATTTTATGGATAAAATCATATTTTACTCAATATATTCATAAGATCAAATCTTATCATCAATTGTACCAAAAATAATTGATTTCAAAATTCAATTTAAGGATAAAATATTAAAATTTTCCAAAAATTCAAATTTATCCAAAAATCAATTTTAAAGTTTACGGACTCGAACAATTCGATCCGAAATCTCGTGAACCAATCAAAAACAATTTTTGACCGGACCAAAAATAAAATTTTAACACATTAAAATTAATTTTAAATAAAAATTTAATTTTTCCCGCGGGCCGCCCGGGACACTCCCGGGCCGGCCCGCGCCCACGAGCAACAATTGCTGCCCTGGCGGCGCCTGGCGCAGCCCCTGGGCGGCGCCGTGCGCCGCCCCTGGGCGGTGCCGAGCGTCGCCCCTGGGCGACGCCGTGCGCCGCCCGGGGCAGCAACAATTGCTGCCCCACCGGGCAGCGATCCAATCGCTGCCCGGGTTTTGCCCCGAAATTTTTTTTTTTATTTTTATTTAAAAATATTTATTTTGTTTCAAAAACCGAGACTCAAAAATTTTTTGTACAATCGATTAATTTAATCGTTTGATCTGAGCAACCTGGCTCTGATACCACTGTTGGAAAACTGGCGTTCAGATCAATCACGATTGATACCCGGTGCAGCGGAAGTTTAAAATTTTTATTATGGAACAATTCCATATTGTGGGTATCAACCGTTCAACGATTAAATTATAAGTGTGTGTAAAATTTAAATAACAATTCTTAAATTTTACCTTCAATCTCGAATCGAGATTATTGGACTCCAACAGATTTCTCTGCTCTTGTTGTCTCTCCCTGGAACCGATGAACTCCTTCAATCAGTTCCACGAATGGAGGTTTAATCCCTCTGATAGATTGCACTAGAAAATCTATCAGAAGTTTTCTGCGAAGAGAATAACGAATTTGATTCGCTTATTCCAGACTGCAATTCAAAATCACAGACCGGAATTTCTCTGACAGAGAGAGGGAGGGGTCGGCCGAAATATTCTTGAGAGGAGGCTAGGGTTTCGAAATTTTGCTCTCAAAATTATGACCAGTTGTCTATAATTTCTGTACTGCAATAACTTATTTATAATGCAGGCCACTAACACCTTAGGGCCCATTAGTCATAAGTTGAGGCCCGACAAGCAAAGCCCGCATGTTCAGAAATTAATATAAAATTCATCGTGACTCCGATTGATAAACCGATTTTACCAATGTGCACAGAAACCATTTCTGCACATTTTAAAGTCAAGATAAATTTTCCTGAATCCGAATTCAGTGGTTTCCAAAAATGTACATCCCTATGTCATTTTAGGAAATCCTACTCCCTTACTCTTATTTAAGAAGTCCAACTTCTTTATTCATTAAATTTAACTCTTTAAATTTAACTATCTCAACGGGGATTAAAACTTCATTACACTGTGTGACCCTCAATGGTTCAGGGATACAGCTAGCCGTGGGCTCACAACTCCTTGTGACTCGGAACAACGATTTCCGACTTGCCCAACGAATCATGGTAAAGCGCCTAGCAACATCGCCCCATGATTCCCTAGGTATCACTGATAGTGCCTACAAGAACCAGTAGATTTTGGTTCGCGTACAGTACGGTCCCTTCATCCATATATCCCGATCGAATCAACAACCATTGGTATATCGAGAGTCGCTCAAGATTCGATAACTATGCAATACATCTTGAAGATCAAATTAGTGACATCGCATGTGCTACTAAGAAACCATTTCTTAAATCACATCAAGTACTCTGGCCAGAGATTCGTCACACTAATATCTCCTCAGATCGCATAGGATATCCACACTCGCAAGTATGTGGTGAATCCTTGACAACAATGCATCGACTCCTATATGTGTTGTAACTGTACCCAATCCCGACACCTGATGACCCCCATAGAGTCGGTAAACGAGTCAAAGCACAGTACTAGCATATAGAGTCTCCATGATGTTTCAAGTAGTAAGGACTAATGGTGTACAACCAAAACCGCGGACTTTATCCACTCGATAAGTGATAACCACTTGGAAAGTCCGGATAGGGTAGTTCGATTATTCATCCTATGAATATCCATTTGCATGCTTCGAACATCTCCATGTTCCCTACCAATGAAACGTGGTACTCCGCATCGCAAATGCTAGTCTCAAACTCGAGCGATCCTTATCCTTATTATCGGACGGCTCAATTGACTAGGAACAGTTTAGAATATACAGTGACTATAAGATGTATTTCATGATAGACATCCCCATGTTCTACCACATCTTACATACACTATAGTATATTCAAGGTCTTTATCAAAACAACAATAGTATATCACAATATAACAATATGAAGAAAGATAAAGTCATTGCCATTAATAAAAGTGTAAATTATATTAAACAAAAGATCGTTTGTACAAAGAGTCATCAAAGCCCATAGCCACAAGTTGGCTCACTGGGCACCCACTCTTTCATTCAGTGGTTTCCAAAAATGTTCATCCCTATGTCATTTTAGGAAATCTTACTCCTCTACTCATAATTAAGAAGTCCAACTTCTTTGTTCATTAAATTTAACTCTTTAAATTTAACTATCTCAACGGGGATTAAAATTCCATTACACTGTGTGACCCTCAATGGTTCAGGGATACAGCTAGCCGTGGGCTCACAACTCCTTGTGACTCGGAACAACAATTTCCGACTTGCCCATCGAATCATGGTAAGAGCGCCTAGCAACATCGCCCCATGATTCCCTAGCTATCACTGATAGTGCCTACAAGAACCAATAGATTTTTGTTAGCGTACAGTACGGTCCCTTCATCCATATATCCCGATCGAATCAACAACCATTGGTATATCGAGAGTCGTTCGAGATTCGATAACTATGCAATATATCTTGAAGATCAAATAGTGACATCGCATGTGCTACTAAGAAACCATTTCTTAAACCACATCATGTACTCTGGCCAGAGATTCGTCACACTAATATCTCCTCAGATCGCATAGGATATCCACACTCGCAAGTATGTGGTGAATCCTTGACAACGCAGCATCGACTCCTATATGTGTTGTAACTGTACCCAATCCCGACACCTGATGACCCCAATAGAGTCGGTAAACGAGTCAAAGCACAGTACTAGCATATAGAGTCTCAATGATGTTTCAAGTAGTAAGGACTAATGGTATACAACCAAAACCGCGGACTTTATCCACTCGATAAGTGATAACCACTTGGAAAGTCCGGATAGGGTAGTTCGATCATTCATCGTATGAATATCCATTTGCATGCTTCGAACATCTCTATGTTCCTTACCAATGAAACGTGGTACTCTGCATCGCAAATGCTAGTCTCAAACTCGAGCGATCCTTATCCTTATTATCGGACGGCTCAATCGACTAGGAACAGTTTAGAATATACAGTGACTATAAGATGTGTTTCATGATAGACATCTCCATGTTCTACCACATCTTACATACACTATAGTATATTCAAGGTCTTTATCAAAACAACAATAGTATATCACAATATAACAATATGAAGAAAGATAAAGTCATTGCCATTAAAAAAAGTGTAAATTATATTAAACAAAAGATTGTTTATACAAAGAGTCATCAAAGCCCTTAGCCACAAGTTGGCTCACCAGGCACCCACTCTTTCAGCAGGCTGGTTCATTGCATGATTTCCATATCTGAGTTTTGGATGATCCTTCCAACCTGGATTGAATGTATTCGAATAAGGATCATAATTTCTCTGTTGTGGTAGCCCAGGAAATCCTCCTGTTGCATTGACTTGTTCAGTAGATCCATCTTGAAGTGTGGGACACATGTCAGTTGTATGTCCCACTGTTGGAAAACTGGCGGTCAGATCAATCACGATTGATACCCGGTGCAGCGGAAGTTAAAATTTTTTTATCATGGAACAATTCCATGGTGTGGGTATCAACCATTCAACGATTAAATTATTGTGTGTGTAAAATTCAAATAACAATTAATTAAATTTTACCTTCAATCTCGCAACGAGATTACTGGACACCAACAGATTTTATCTGCTCTTGTTGTCTCTCCCTGGAACCGATGAACTCCTTCAATCAGGTCCACGAACAGAGGTTTAATCCCTCTGATAGATTGCACTAGAAAATCTATCAGAAGTTTTTCTGCGAAGAGAATAAACGAATCTGATTCGTTATTCCTTACTGCGATTCAAAATCACAGACCGGAAAATCTCGGGCAGAGTATGGGGAGGGTTCGGCCGAAACAATCTTTGAGAGGAACTAGGGTTTTCGATTTTTTTGCTCTAAAAAATTATGACCTGTTGTGTGTAATTTCTGTACTGAAATAACTTATTTATAATGCAGGCCACTAACACCTTAGGGCCCATTAATCATAAGCTGGGGCCTGACAAGCAAAGCCCGCTCGTTCAGAAATTAATATAAAATTCATCGTGACTCCGATTGATGAAACGATTTCACCAATGTGCACAGAAACCATTTCTGCACGTTTTAAAGTCAAAATAAATTTTCCTGAATCCGAATTCAGTGGTTTCCAAAAATGTCCATCCCTATGTCATTTTAGGAAACCCTACTCCCTTACTCTTAATTAAGAAGTCCAACTCCTTAGTTCATTAAATTTAACTCTTTAAATTTAACTATCTCAACGGGGATTAAAACTCCATTACACTGTGTGACCCTTAATGGTTCAGGGATACAGCTAGCCGTGGGCTCACAACTCCTTGTGACTCGGAACAACACTTTCCGACTTGCCCAACGAATCATGGTAAAGCGCCTAGCAACATCGCCCCATGATTCCCTAGGTATCACTGATAGTGCCTACAAGAACCAGTAGATTTTGGTTAGCGTACAGTACGGTCCCTTCATCCATATATCCCGATCGAATCAACAACCATTGGTATATCGAGAGTCGCTCAAGATTCGATAACTATGCAATGCATCTTGAAGATCAAATTAGTGACATCGCATGTGCTACTAAGAAACCATTTCTTAAATCACATCAAGTACTCTGGCCAGAGATTTGTCACACTAATATCTCCTCAGATCGCATAGGATATCCACACTCGCAAGTATGTGGTGAATCCTTGACAACAATGCATTGACTCCTATATGTGTCGTAACTGTACCCAATCTCGACACCTGATGACCCCCATAGAGTCGGTAAACGAGTCAAAGCACAGCACTAGCATATAGAGTCTCCATGATGTTTCAAGTCGTAAGGACTAATGGTGTACAACCAAAACCGCGGACTTTATCCACTCGATAAGTGATAACCACTTGGAAAGTCCGGATAGGGTAGTTCGATTATTCATCCTATGAATATCCATTTGCATGCTTTGAACATCTCCATGTTCCCTACCAATGAAACGTGGTACTCCGCATCGCAAATGCTAGTCTCAAACTCGAGCGATCCTTATCCTTATTATCGGACGGCTCAATCGACTAGGAACGGTTTTTAGAATATACAGTGACTATAAGATGTATTTCATGATAGACATCTCCATGTTCTACCACATCTTACATACACTATAGTATATTCAAGGTCTTTATCAAAACAACAATAGTATATCACAATATAACAATATGAAGTAATATAAAGTCATTGCCATAAAAGTGTAAATAATATTAAACAAAAGATTGTTTATACAAAGAGTCATCAAAGCCCATAGCCACACAGTTGGCTCACTGGGCACCCACTCTTACAATCTCCCACTTGCCCTATAGCCAACTAGTCATACTACGTAGACCCATTGCTTCGCGATGTTTGTCAAACAATGGTCCTGGCAAGGGCTTAGTAAGCGGATCAGCGATATTGTCTGCAGAGGCCACTCGTTCGACAATGATGTCTCCTCTTTCCACAATCTCCCGGATTATGTGGTATTTCCTCAGTACGTGTTTGGATCTTTGATGAGACCTTGGTTCCTTTGCTTGAGCAACGGCACCCGTGTTGTCACAGTACACCGGGACTGGACCAACAAATTCAGGAATGACGCCCAACTCTTGGACGAACTTCCTCATCCAAACGGCCTCTTTAGCAGCAGCTGATGCTGCAATGTATTCAGCCTCAGTGGTGGAATCCGCTGTGGTGTCCTGCTTGGAACTCTTCCAAGAGACAGCACCGCCATTGAGCATGAACACAAATCCAGAGGTTGACTTCGAGTCATCCACGTCAATTTGGAAGCTAGAGTCGGTATAGCCTTCCAATTTCAGATCTCGTCCTCCATATACCATGAACATATTCTTAGTCCTTCGTAAGTACTTAAGAATGTCCTTCACGGCTTTCCAATGCATTTGACCGGGATTAGCTTGATATCTGCTCGTGACACTCAGAGCAAATGCTACATCCGGTCTGGTAGATATCATCCCATACATGATACTACCTATGGCTGACGCATATGGTACATGTGTCATTTTCTCTATCTCTTCATCCGTCTTGGGCACATAGACTTGGATAGAGAAACTCCATGACACATGGGTAGATGTCCTCTCTTGGACCCATCCATTGAAAACCGTTTCAATATGGTGTCAATGTAGGTTGATTGAGTGAGTCCTATCATTCTCTTAGATCTATCTCTATAGATCTGTATCCCAAGAATATAGGATGCCTCACCCAAATCTTTCATCGAGAATCTACCTGATAACCATATCTTTGTTGACTGCAACATCCCTACATCATTCCCAATGAGTAGGATGTCATCAACATAAAGTACTAAGAATGTCACAACATCCTTAACTACTTTCTTGTACACGCATGGTTCCTCCGGGTTCTTGATGAAACCAAAATCCTTTATTGTTTCATCAAATTTCTGGTTCCAACTTCTTGATGCTTCTTTTAGACCATAAATTGATCTCTAAAGCTTGCATACCTTATGCTCGCTTCCCATGGATGTGTAACCCTCAGGCTGCTTCATATAGATTTCTTCCTTAATGTCTCCATTAAGAAAAGCAGTCTTCACATCCATTTGCCATATCTCATAGTCATACCATGCAGCTATGGCAATCAGGATTCTTATGGACTTGAACATTGCAACTGGTGAAAAGGTTTCATCATAGTCAACTCCTTGCCTTTGAGTATAACCTTTCGCCACCAATCGCGCCTTGTAGGTCAATACCTTACCATCAGGCCCAAGCTTTCTTTTGTAGATCCATTTACACCCTATCGGAACAATTCCATCGGGAGGATCTACTAAAGACCAAACTTGGTTTGTATGCATCGAATCCAATTCTGACTGCATAGCTTCAAGCCATAAATTCGAATCCGCATCAGAAATTGCTTCCTTGAAGTTTCTTGGATCACATCCAATGTCGGGTTCATCTTGATCCCCTTCAAGAAGAAGACCATATCGAACTGGAGGTCTAGAAGTCCTTTCGGATCTTCTAGGTGCAGGCGTGTCCAGCAATGGTTCCTGAGGTGTAGGATCGTTATTTTGTATTTCGGGTTCTTCTCGAACTTCTTCGAGTTCCATCATCTCGCCTTTCTTATCCAATAAGAACTCCTTCTCCAAGAAGGTGGCATTCCTAGAAACAAACACCTTTGTTTCAGCAGGATAATAGAAATAATATCCGATTGAATTCTTCGGATACCCTACAAAATAACATAAGCTGGATCGACTATCCAACTTATCTCCCACTGTCCGCTTCACGTAAGCAGGACATCCCCAAATCCTCAAGTACGAATACTTAGGAGCTTTGCCATTCCATAACTCGTATGGTGTTTTGTCCACTGCTTTAGTGTGGACGTTGTTCAACAACAATACCGCCGTTTCAAGCGCATAGCCCCAAAACGAAGGTGGAAGCTCAGTGAAGCTCATCATAGATCGAACCATGTCCAACAAAGTTCGATTACGACGCTCCGATACACCATTAAGCTGTGGTGTCATAGGAGGAGTCCACTGAGAGAGAATCCCATTCTCTTTCAGATAGTCCAAAAACTCGGTACTCAAGTATTCTCCACCTCGATCCGATCGAAGTGCTTTAATACTTTTACCTAGCTTGTTTTCTACTTCAGCCCTGAATTCTTTGAACTTTTCAAATGCTTCAGACTTATATTTCATTAAATATAAATACCCATACCTTGAATAATCATCAGTAAAGGTAATGAAGTAGGTGTGGCCATGTTGAGTCCCTACTCTAAATGGACCACAAACATCTGTATGGATCAAATCCAACAGATTTTGACTACGCTCAGGTTTTCCCTTAAAAGGAGATTTAGTCATTTTTCCTTTTAGGCAGGATTCACAAGTAGGTAGAGAGTTAATATCAGACATATCAAACATGCCCTCTCCCACTAGCTTGTTCATCCTCCTTGAGGAAATATGACCTAGCCTAGCGTGCCAAAGGTTTGCCGGGTTTTGACTATCGATTTTCCTTTTGTTTGTTGTAGCCGGTTTATCAAAATAATTAATTGGAACGTCTTTTAGTTTTAAGTTGTATAGATCGTTTTCAAGTTGTCCATTTCCAATCAAACATTCATTCTTGTAAATATTGCAAAGCCCATTCACAAAATTGCAAGAATAACCATCTCTATCAAGCATAGAAATAGAAATAATGTTTTTAATTAAATCTGGCACAAATAAAACATCTATCAAAAGTAACTTAAAACCGTTCTGCAAAAAATAAATATTTCCCATAGCTATGGATTTAACTCTGGAACCATTCCCGAGCCTTGACTGGGTCTCACCCATCCTTATTCTATTACTTCTTGTTATCATTTGCAACTCATTGCAAATATGAGATCTACATCTGGTATCCAATACCCAAGAAGTAGTATTAAGAAAAACATTTATTTCAATGTAAAACATACCCTTTGCAGTTCGCAACTGCTTGGGGTATTCCTTGCAGTTACGTTTCCAATTACCGGGTTTCTTGCAGTGATGGCAAACTTGTTTAGACTTGTCCAATTTTGCATGTAACATTTGGCCTTGAGATCATGGTCCAACCATTTCTCTAATTCGGCCAACCTTTCGGCAGTTACATCAGCCGGGGCTGTTTTCGGAGAAGCCTTTTCTAACACTTAGAAAATCTTTTTCCGAACTTAGGACAATCTTAACTTATGGAATCATTCTGTATTGTTTGCGTCAATAAGTTTGTTTTGTTGGAGAACAGAAACATGTGGATTACTGAGATAAAACAGACAATTATCGATGATTGTTTAAATAATTTACTAAGACATAAAATTGGCGAATTTTATTTTATGAATCTCACTCCCACTATTTTAACGATTTCACCACCCTCTAGTGAAAACGGGAAACTTTTTCCTTAGTGAGAACATGGAGTCCAATTGACAAACTTATGGTCCCGAATAATATCAGCCAACCATAATTCTCAAAAGGTAGAGCCCAACTGCTTCCAAAGCAACCCCCATGTGTTTACCTCATGTCCAATAAGGGCCCAATAATATGACGCCATTTAAAGTGACATGTCAAGATGACCCATCAATATTAAGTTGTGATGGACGGTCGCCATGTGGATCCCCCAATAATATGAGCCGATCCCATGGGAGTTCCACCCAACTTACAACATTTGTCGATCCAATGTACAGCTTTCCGACGGACGGGCCCCCCCAATAATATGAGCCGGACCGTATCCGCGGGTAGCGTCACATACATTGACCGTTGATGGAAGGTGGGAACATTTAAACAAATTTAAATTTCCTTTATTTATCTTGATATAAATTTTAAATCATATTTAAAATGAGGGATTTTTAATTATAAAAATATTTGTCTCATCATATTCATTTTATTGCATGCTTGCCGGATTCACGCAATTTATGTCTAAACATGCATACAATCATAATATCAAATATTATATAGGATGATCGATTCCATTTCTAATTGACCCGTGGTTGCCAATCACGGGTCTTAGTCCAATCCTAGGTAATATGCAGTATGCAATGCAATCCTATTACATGTGCTTCCAATTTACATTTCTTCAGTCTTTATTGTCTGCTGGGCCCACCGTCTTCAAATCTTGATCTCCCACTAAATCTAATGCATTTACAATAAATAACAATGACAAGTAGGGGATACATTTTTAGGGGTGGGAACGGGCTATAAACCAAGCCCACTTTTATTACATATGACATTCATATCGGGCCATAAACCAGGCCCATTAATAAAACCAACAACAATAAAAACAAAATGTAAATTCCTAACATACACCTACAAAATTGGTCATGGCAATCGATCATCCTTATCCAATAACATTTAATTCAAAATTAATTTATTGGATAACATGCAGTGACAATTCAAATTTAAACAAGATAAAATCATATTTTATATATAAAATCTCATTTCACATATAAAATCATATTTTATCTCTATATCAAATAAAATCATATTTTATCTATAAAATCCAATTTTACAAATAAAATCATATTTTACTTAATATATCATAAGATCATATCTTATCATCAATTGTACCAAAAATAATTGATTTCAAAATTCAATTTAAGGATAAAATATTAAAATTTTCCAAAAATTCAATTATCCAAAAATCAATTTTAAAATTTACGGACTCGAACAATTCGATCCGAAATCTCGTGAACCAATCAAAAACAATTTTTGACCGGACCAAAAATAAAATTTCAACACATTAAAATTAATTTTTAAATAAAAATAAAATTTTTCCCGCGGGCCGCCCGGGACACTCCCGGGCCGGCCCGCACCCGGGGCGCGGGCCGGGGGCAGCCAGGCTGCCCCCTTAGGGCAGCAACAATTGCTGCCCTGGCGGCGCCTGGCGCCGCCGCTAGGCGGCGCCGTGCGTCGCCCTGGGCGGCGCCGTGCGCCGCCCTGGGCAGCGCCGAGCGCTGCCCTGCGCAGCGCCCAGCGCTGCGCTGGGCAGCGCACAGCGCTGCCCTGGGCGGCGACGGTCGCCGTCCTGGGCGGCGCCATGCGCCCCCTTTGGGCGGCGCCGTGCGCCGCCCGGGGCAGCAACAATTGCTGCCCCACCGGGCAGCGATCCAATCGCTGCCCGGGTTTTGCCCCGAAAAAAATTTTTTTATTTAAAAATATTTATTTTGTTTTCCAAAAACCGAGATTCAAAAATTTTTGTACAATCGATCGATTAATTCAATCGTTTGATCTGAGCAACCTGGCTCTGATACCACTGTTGGAAAACTGGCGGTCAGATCAATCACGATTGATACCCGGTGCAGCGGAAGTTAAAAATTTTTATCATGGAACAATTCCATGGTGTGGGTATCAACCATTCAACGATTAAATTATTGTGTGTGTAAAATTCAAATAACAATTAATTAAATTTTACCTTCAATCTCGCAACGAGATTACTGGACACCAACAGATTTTATCTGCTCTTGTTGTCTCTCCCTGGAACCGATGAACTCCTTCAATCAGGTCCACGAACAGAGGTTTAATCCCTCTGATAGATTGCACTAGAAAATCTATCAGAAGTTTTTCTGCGAAGAGAATAAACGAATCTGATTCGTTATTCCTTACTGCGATTCAAAATCACAGACCGGAAAATCTCGGGCAGAGTATGGGGAGGGTTCGGCCGAAACAATCTTTGAGAGGAACTAGGGTTTTCGATTTTTTTGCTCTCAAAAATTATGACCTGTTGTGTGTAATTTCTGTACTGAAATAACTTATTTATAATGCAGGCCACTAACACCTTAGGGCCCATTAATCATAAGCTGGGGCCTGACAAGCAAAGCCCGCTCGTTCAGAAATTAATATAAAATTCATCGTGACTCCGATTGATGAAACGATTTCACCAATGTGCACAGAGACCATTTCTGCACGTTTTAAAGTCAAAATAAATTTTCCTGAATCCGAATTCAGTGGTTTCCAAAAATGTCCATCCCTATGTCATTTTAGGAAACCCTACTCCCTTACTCTTAATTAAGAAGTCCAACTCCTTAGTTCATTAAATTTAACTCTTTAAATTTAACTATCTCAACGGGGATTAAAACTCCATTACACTGTGTGACCCTCAATGGTTCAGGGATACAGCTAGCCGTGGGCTCACAACTCCTTGTGACTCGGAACAACACTTTCCGACTTGCCCAACGAATCATGGTAAAGCACCTAGCAACATCGCCCCATGATTCCCTAGGTATCACTGATAGTGCCTACAAGAACCAGTAGATTTTGGTTAGCGTACAGTACGGTCCCTTCATCCATATATCCCGATCGAATCAACAACCATTGGTATATCGAGAGTCGCTCAAGATTCGATAACTATGCAATGCATCTTGAAGATCAAATTAGTGACATCGCATGTGCTACTAAGAAACCATTTCTTAAATCACATCAAGTACTCTGGCCAGAGATTTGTCACACTAATATCTCCTCAGATCGCATAGGATATCCACACTCGCAAGTATGTGGTGAATCCTTGACAACAATGCATTGACTCCTATATGTGTCGTAACTGTACCCAATCTCGACACCTGATGACCCCCATAGAGTCGGTAAACGAGTCAAAGCACAGCACTAGCATATAGAGTCTCCATGATGTTTCAAGTCGTAAGGACTAATGGTGTACAACCAAAACCGCGGACTTTATCCACTCGATAAGTGATAACCACTTGGAAAGTCCGGATAGGGTAGTTCGATTATTCATCCTATGAATATCCATTTGCATGCTTCGAACATCTCCATGTTCCCTACCAATGAAACGTGGTACTCCGCATCGCAAATGCTAGTCTCAAACTCGAGCGATCCTTATCCTTATTATCGGACGGCTCAATCGACTAGGAACGGTTTTTAGAATATACAGTGACTATAAGATGTATTTCATGATAGACATCTCCATGTTCTACCACATCTTACATACACTATAGTATATTCAAGGTCTTTATCAAAACAACAATAGTATATCACAATATAACAATATGAAGTAATATAAAGTCATTGCCATAAAAGTGTAAATAATATTAAACAAAAGATTGTTTATACAAAGAGTCATCAAAGCCCATAGCCACACAGTTGGCTCACTGGGCACCCACTCTTACACCCACTGCAGCACAGATTCCACACTTTTTCACATTCTGTCCATTTCTTACAGCCATTTGACGCACAAGAGACGTCAGTTCAATCAATTTTTGTTTAAGGGAAGAAACATTTACCTCGTTGCCCTATTTGAGTGCTGGATCACTCCCGTTGGTGCCAAATTGCTGAGAATTGCCAGCCATATTCTCGATTAAATTCCTTGCTTGATTGGAGTTTTGTCCACAAAAACTCCTCCACTGGCCGCATCTAGCATATTCCTGTCATGAGGAAATAAAACTTCATAGCAGTATTGTATTAATAAATTTTCACTTATCTGGTGCTACGGACAACTAGCACAAAGCTTCTTGAACCACTCCCAATAATCATGAAGTGATTCCCCTACAAAATTGTTTTATCCCATAGATCTCTTTTCTGATATTTGCTGCTCTTGAAGCTGGAAAGTACTTCTCTAAGAAGATCCTCTTCATCTCTGACCAGGTGGTAATGGATCCAGGAGGTAGGTAGTATAGCCAATCCTTAGCAGCATTCTTTAAAGAAAAAGTAAAGGCTCTTAGCCGGATTTGCTCCTCTATCACTCCATGTGGTTTCATGCTTGTGCACACCACATGAAATTCCATTAAGTGCTTGTGCGGATCCTCACCTGCAAGACCATGGAATGAAGGTAATAAGTGAATTAGCCCAAATTTTAACTCAAAAGTAGCATTAGTTTCTAAGGTAGGGAAAGTAATGCATAGGGGCTGATGGTTCAGATCGGGGGTTCCAAGTTGTCTCAGACTCAGATTTCCGTTTTCAGCCATCTCTTCCTCAGGAATTTTGTTCTGCAGCTCATCCTATTCTTTTTTCCTACGAGCCTCCTTCCTTATTCTAAGGAATGTTCTCTTTATCTCTGAATCGTAGGGGAATTCTTCTTCCGAAGAGTCACCTGAAAGCATGAACAAAATCGAGAAGCACTAGGGATAAAATAAAAAAAATAAGAGAAAAAACAAGAATGCAAATAAATTAAACACCGTCCCCGGCAACGGCGCCAAAATTTGGTAGCGCTCAATCGTGTCACGCCCAAATTACCCAACTCAAATCAGATAACAAAATATGCAGTAGTGTGAGTAGGGATCGTTCCCACGAGTAAAGTAAAATTTAAATAGTGTTCTTAAAATACTGAAAATAATAAAAGGGGTTTTTTTGGATTTTACTAACTACTATGCAAGAATTAAAATAAGAAAGATCAATAAACTAACGAGACTTGGTATCGGTCGACTACACCCTTGAAATTATTCATTCGACCGTCGATTCCCTAAAAATAATTAATTCACATTGAATATTCATCATTGGAAATTTAATTCCTGTTTCACCTTAATTTTAGTTAACTAGACACCAGCGTTCTAAGTTAACCCTTACCCCATAAATTAACCCAATACCAGCGATTAGATTTAAACCCACGACAGCATTCAAATGAGTAAAACTGATGAATCTAGACAACACAAATACCAGCGATTGTATTTAATCTAGTCAATTGTTGTTCCTACTATTCAAAAAATTCAACAGCAGAAAATATTAATCATAGTTACTTCAAAAATCAGATGATTCAAACAATTACGGATTTGAATTCTAGTTTAGCAATAGATTGTATAGCAAAATCCTAAGGTGATCAATCCTAAAATCTCACATACAAGCATGCCAATAAATCCAAAACAACTTTTGATACACAATTTGGAATTAAACAATGAAAAATTTGAATCTCATGAATAAAAAAAATCAAGGGATCGTCTTCCTCAACCAAGTACTAAAACTTAGCCACAATTATTCATGAATTTTGTAGAAAAATTCATGAAAGAAAAATTAAATCTATAAAAAAAGAGAAGAAAACCTAGCCGCCAAGATGTTCTCCACGTTCTAAGCCGTCCAAAAAGATCTTCAGAATAATTCCCAAGACTCTAAAATTCGAGATATATATTTTAATTAAGGCTAGAGTCCTTAAAAATAAAAATTTCTAAATTACAGATTTTTTCCCGAACAGCCCGTCTCGCTCGATCGGTAGAACTTGACCGATCAAGCGAGCGTGTTTTTCCAATCCTACTGTTTTCCAATTCCTTGGCACCGCTCGATCGGTAGGATCTTGTGGATCGAGCGGTCATCTTTTCTTTCCAAGAGCAAACAAGTAGTGTGTTTGCACAACAAGTAGTGCAAACAATAACCAATCAAGCGCAAACGAGTAAGGCGTTTGCAAAACAAGTAGTGCAAACAATCTTCCAACTTCTGTTCTACGCTTCATTTGCGAAAATCTTATGCGCAAACGCGCATGATCTTCCTCAACAGCGCTTGTTCTTTTCTTCATTGCATGGCTCGGATCTTTGTTGCACACTCTTCTTCTATCTTTTTGCTCATTTCCTTTTATTCCTAAATCAAACCAAAAACATTCATTAGTAACTATACAATAAATTTAATCAAGGAAAACTCTTCTAATCACACCAATTAACACACATAAATATAGGAAAATATCATCACATCAGGTGGAAGGAAAATGTACAATGACTTGAAGAATCATTATTTGTGGAAACAGATGAAATCTGATGTCACCGATTATGTGTCTCGTTGTCTGAATTGCCAACTGGTGAGCCAAGAGAAAGAAACCTGGTGGTTTACTGCATAGTTTATATATTCCTGAATGGAAGTGAGATCACATTTCCATGGATTTCGTTACAAAGCTACCACGTTCATCTAGAGATTGCGATGCCATTTGGGTGATTATTGACAGGTTGACGAAATGAGCATGTTTTATTCCATACAAGATGACGTATCGACATGATCAGATGGCAGATATATACGTCAGAGAAGTGGTAAGATTGCACGGTGTGCCTAAATATATCGTTTCAGATCAAGACCTTAGATTTACATCGCACTTTTGGCACAGTCTGCAGCAAGCTCTAGGTACTCGTTTGCACTTGAGTACTGCATATCATCCTCAGACTGACGGACAGTTAGAGCGAACTATCTAGACACTTGAGGATATGCTTAGAGCTGTAGTGTTGGATTTTAACACTAGTTGGCAAGATTCATTACCACTTGTGGAGTTCTCGTATAATAACAGTTATCAGACGAGCATCGAGATGGCTCAGTTTGAAGTACTGTATGGAAAGAAGTGTAGATCACCATTGTACTGGGATGACATCTCAGAGGTAACTGATATTGGGCCTGATATGATCCGAGAGATGACTGAAAAAGTGAAGCTTATTCAAAAGAGAATGAAAACAGCTCAAGACCGACATGCCAAGTATGCAAACGTCTGACGTCGACCTTTGTGTTTTGAGCAGGGAGACAGAGTGTTCTTGAAGATTTCTCCTTTCAGAGGCACCGTCAATTTGGCAAGAGAGGAAAGTTGTCTCCGAGATTTATTGGTCCGTATGAGATTATCGAGAATATAGGAGATCTTTCTTATCGACTCGCTCTTCCTTCATCTTTGTATGGTATTCACGATGTATTTCATGTTTCTATGCTCCGAAAGTATCAGCCTGATGCTTCTCATATTTTTCAACCTGATTAAGCTGAACTTGATGAGACTCTGAGTTACTTTGAACAACCTATTTAGATTCTTGATCGTAAAGAAAAACAACTCAGAACCAAGACTATTCAGTTGGTCAAAGTTCAGTGGAGTCGACATGGAGTTGAAGAAGCTATCTGGGAGACTGAGTCAGACATGAGACAGAGATTTTCTGAGTTATTTCACTGATGTGAGTTTTTATTTTGTTTTCTATTATTGCATTATTCTTATTTGTACAGATTGCATGTACAGATTGCATGTGATTTCGAGGACGAAATCATGTCTTAGAGGGGGAGAAATGTAAGGCCCAAAATTATTTAATTTTAATTTGGGAATATTTAATTTGGGAATATTTAGAGTTTAGAATTAAATTCTAATATTTTTAAATTATTTTGGATTGAAATTGAATTAAAAAGGTTTTCTGAGAACTGAATTGCAAATAGTGAAGTTTTGAGGGGTCAAAGTGCAATTTCTACTTTGAGTGGAGGGCTTGAGAAGTATATTTATACATGTATGTATCATATTCTTCTTCAGAAATTCATCAGCCAAAACCGAGAGAAACAATTTCAGATTTTTTCATGTGCAAATTTGATCTTCAAACCAAGATATCTCAAGATCCGTCCATCCGAATTAAATTCCGAGCATAGTTCTGCGATCCTTACAAGAAGGGCTTCGATTTGATGTAAGTATTCTGATGTTTCCAGCATATTTTGAAAATGGGTTGATGGAGAAATCAGATTATGATTATGAATATGTGTTCTTGAGATTAGAAGCCTTGTTATATCGAAACCGGATCGCAAAACGGATGTCGTTTGTATTGATATGATTTTCAGCAGCTTATAAGAATTTGATGTGTATTATTATTTCTGATATATGATTTGTTCTTGCTGGTTTAAGATGTATACGAAGTTGTTATGAATGATAGATTGGTTAGATTTCAGTTTCGATTACCGATTTCGTACCGTTACGCCGCCGGTTCAAGAATTTTATAGAGTTTGAATCCTTGTGATCGAGCTGTGAACGAAATGAGTTCTTTGCTGATATATAAAGAGTGTATACACTTCATTTTCAGATTATATTGAAGTTGATCGAACTCGAGAATTCAGCCTTCGAATCGGTTAAGACTTGAGCAAGGTTTGAAGTCATTTTTGTCTTGAAGATTGAATGATGAACTTGAACAAAATTTTGATATGAGTTCTTCTTATTGTAATGTTCAGATTTGAAGCATTCCAGAACAAGATTGAAAGGTATAAGATGACATCGATAGTAATGGATTTGTAACTCAAGAACGATGATTCTTGAGTTATCCCGGAAAAATCACATACTTGTTAGTTTTATGTTCTAGATTTAGAATATGAATTGCTAAATCCATCTCAGGTAAATGGATATATGATTATGTTGTTTACCTTTGATGTGGTGTCGGATACGAACTATGAAATTCGGATATATCCAAGTCAAGATCGGATACGAATCTTGATACTAAGATCGGATACAAATCTTGATGCCGGGATCGGATACGAATCTCGATGACAGAAGTTGGGTCGACGATACCTGTTTTGTATTTGATTTATATCTTGAATTTGATATATGCTTGGTATTTCATGTGTATGTTGTTTATACTGAGAATTATATTCTCACCGGATGTTTTCCGGCTGTTGTCTTGTTTTGTATGTGTGCATGGCAACAGATGGGACATGAGCTAGTCAGAGACAACATGTGTAGCTCAAGAGCGAGATTTAGCACGTGGTGACTCGGGTTAAGATGTATAGTTGCTGTCAAACATGGTGTTTTGAAACAAGTCTTGCATATGTATACTTTGTTGAGAAGTTGTATGAACTTAGTAGTTGGTAGTTGGACCATATCTTGTGTAGTTGTAGTTGAATAAACATGTGGAGCTTCTTGTTCAAGCTAGTTCTTGCATGTATAACATGTTTTAGTGATGTTGTATGCATATTTGAATTGTTATAGCTGCAAGTTCATCAGAAACCTTTACTTTTACAGAAAGAGCAGAACTTTTTGAGTCCGGGCACAGTTCAGCTCGCTCGATCGCAGCACGGTGCGCTCGAGCGAGCCATGTTGGGCTTGGGACCAAGGCACGCTCGCTCGAGCGTGCGAGCATGCACTTGAGCGAGCCATGCTCGTGTCCCTTAATAAATTTTTTTTTCCATTTCTTGGTTTGATGATCTTATATCAATTATGTTTAGTTCCTAATTGCCCTACAAGATTAGATTAGCACCCGAGGTCCCCACAACATAGCTCGGGAGAGTGTATAAGTTTAATGGAGTCTTAGGAAGAACATTGTTTTACACATATAACTGCAATTAGATTCTTAATAGGGATATTGGAATTGAACTGTAGTTGATACAATCTATTTGTTGTTCGGGAGAGGGAAATAGAACAACCTTAGTGTTCTTGGCTATTAATTGAATGGAATTCATGAAAATAAGTTAATTAGGAGTGATTGTTGTCTAAACCAGGTGAAATCTAAATCTCTAGACCATTTTTCCTCTGATTGATAATTTCTGAAAATTGTGTGCGTGTTACTAAAATTATTTGCTTATTTTATTTTTCTGCAAATCTCTAAAACTCTGATTTTATAAATAAAATTATGAATATTTTAATTACAAGTACTAATAATTTTCAATACTACTCCTTGTGGGATCGACACTCTACTCACACTATATTAAAACTTGACACCGTGCACTTGCGGGCACAAAATTACGCAACAAGTTTTTGGCGCCGTTGTCGGGGAGTAATTTGTTGATTTTATTTTAGCCTTGTTACCAATTAGTCTAGATTTTAATTTAGAGTTTTTCTTTATTTTTATTTTTTTTATTACTGATTGATTATAAATCTTCTTGTGTGCAGTATATGCGAATATCTCAAGGCGCAGATTCACTATTGTTTGATCCAGAGATCGAACGAACTGCACGTGCCTTGAGAGGGTTGAGGAGAGACGAAGTAAACAGGATGGCTGAAAATAATCCAGCACAACCTCCCTTGGTGCCAATCAGAGATCACTTTCGGCCGACAGTCCAGGCTCACTACTCTGGAATTGCTCGAGGAATTATCAATGCAAGTAATTTTGAGCTGAAGCCGGCTTTGATCAACATGGTTCAACAAAACCAATTTAATTGGAGCACCACAGCTGATCCTCATCTGCACATGCGGACCTTCCTGGAAATCACCGATACGGTAAAGATGAACGGTGTTCCTGAGGATATTATAGGCTAACGTCTTTTTCCATTTTCTCTCAGGGATCAAGCGCGAAGTTGGTTACAATCACTACCATTGGGTATCATAACTACATAGGAGGAAATGGCAGTCAAATTTCTTGCGTAGTACTTTCCACCTGCCAAATCCACCCAGATGAATATCGAGATCAGTACCTTCCGGCAGATGGACTCTGAACAACTATATGAAGCTTGGGAAAGGTACGAAGATTTATTAAGACGTTTTCCTAACCATAATTTTGCAGATTGGGAAGAAATCGAGCTTTTCTACAATGGTTTGAACACGCCTACAAGGATGTCAGTGGATTTTGAAGCTGGAGGAACAATCTTTTCAAAGGACCCCATTCAGGCCTATGATATGCTGGAACAAATGACGATCAATAGTTATCAATGGCCATCTGAACGTATGGGAGTCAAGAAAGCGGTGTATGTAGTGGATCCTCTAACATCAATAACCGCTCAATTATCTGCATTAACGACGCAAGTGACTGCATTGAATAAGGTGACTGTAGCAGATCCAGCAGGTGTGTCGGTTTCCATGGAAGAATCTCATCCTCCTGAACAAGTGCAGTACATAAATCAAAGTGGTTATGGAGGCTACAGAGGAAATCCTATTCCCAATACTTACCACCTTAGCTTACGTAACCATGAAAAATTTTCATATGCCAACAATCAAAATGTGTTGAATCCTCCTCTGAGGTTCAATACAAAAAAGGGTGAGGGGAAGGCGTCATTAAAAGATGTGATATCTACATTTGTTACTGAATAAAGTAAGACGATGGCTCGAACTAAAAATCATCTAGGTAGTTTGGAGACGCATGTGGTAAATATCGGTGCCATGGTGAAATCTATGGAAACGCAGATTGGGCAGGCTGGAAAATGCATTTAAGGATAATAACAGAGGTTAGTTCCCAAGTAACGCCGAAGTGAACCCCATTGAGCATTGAAAGGCAATAGAGTTGCGGAGTGGGAATCAAGTAAGTACTAAAGAAAGAAAACTTGTGTGTGCCAGATCAGAGAGGATCAAAAATTTAGTAGAGGAGAAGAAAGTTGAAGATGCTGCAGTTGAGAATAAATTTGAGAAGGAAGTGGAGGAGAAGGAATTGAACCTGAGCCAAAACAGATGTATAAGCCACCACTTCCGTATCCACATAGGTTCAAGAAAAAAACACTGGACGAGCAGTTCTTAAAATTCTTGGAGATTTTTAAGAAGATTCATATCAACATCCCTTTTGCTGATGCTCTGGAGCAAATGCCGAATTATGCAAAGTTTATTAAAGAGGTGATGTCCAAGAAAAGGAAGCTGCAAGAAAAAGAGGCGGTGAACCTAACTGAAGAGTGTAGTGCTGTGCTCCAAAAGAAAACAAAAGCTTAAGGATCCAGGGAGTTTTACTATTCCTTTTTCTATTGGTGGATCTCATATTACTACTGGTTTATGTGATTTAGGAGCCAGTATTAATTTAATGTCATTTTCTATTTACAGAGCCTTGGATCTAGGAGAGATGAAACCGACATCGATCACACTGCACTTGGCGGATAGAAGTATCAAGTATCCACATGGTATCGTAGAAGATGTACTCATAACAGTGGATAAATTCATATTTCCAGCTGATTTTGTGATCGTGGATATGGAAAAAGATCATGTCACACCATTGATTTTTGGGAGACCCTTCTTGGCTACTGCTGATGCCAAAATTGAAGTGAAGAAGGGTGAGTTGTCGATGGGTGTTGAGGGCAAAAGAGTTATTTTTAACATATTCAAGAAATCCAGTAGTTCACCCACATAGGAGTTGTGCATTATTGAGAGGGATGTGAAGATGGAGGGTTGTCCTAGAGCTTTTATTGCGATAGATTCACCAAAGGAGAAGGACGAGTCAGTGGAAAAAAGGAAAAAGATGAAAAATAAAACAAAAGTCAAAAGGTGGTTCGTGGAATATGTTTGGAGGGTGAAGGAGAAGATCCCAACCAAAGCGACAACCGCCTAAGACCGATGAAAGTCGGGCTGACGACTCTAAACCAAGTGTTTTTTGGGAGGCAACCCAAATTTTTGCTTTATTTTATTTTCTTTTGTTTTTATTTTTTATTTTCGTTTTTATTTAATTTTTGTTCATTAATTATTTCCAGGTCCATTTTTTGTGAATTTTTTAAGCTTATTTTTCTCAAATTTTTGAAATTTTTGAGGAATTGGATTTTTCATCTCGAAGCTGATGCGCGACCGCCCTAGTCCCACTGCGCGCTCATGCGAGTCTGAGCAGCCTTAAAACTGAATGCGATATCGACGCGCGGCCTCCCTAATATTAATGCGTGCCCGCACTATGCCCGTGAGCATCAATTCTGGAATGCGTAACCAAAGCGCGCCCACAGAGTCTCCTAAGCGCACACGTGCTACATCTGTGAAGGTTTAAATCTAATATGCGACTCTAAAGCGTGCTCGTCCCTCCAATATAGAGCGCCCACATGATGCACTTTAAAAGCCTATACATACTCATTCTCTTCAATTCCTTCATTCTATCCTCTCTAAACCCCTAAATCCCTCCATCCTCATGTCTCTAATTTCGTCCCGTCTGTCTTCTTTGTCGATCTATATCTATCCATATCTATAATTTTACCATTCTATATATCTCTCACATACATCTAGTTTAATTCTTCTTTATACCATAAATCTTCAAGTGTCGCTTCTGTTTTCACACGTTCAACAGGGCAATCGGGATTTTTGGTTTGCTACAAGGGTGGAGTTGTTTGCTTTGCCTAAGTCTTTCCCACGTTCCGGAGTAAGTTCCCTCTGTGTGGCGCATTCCAATTTCAAGTTTTTTAGTATTGAAAGGGTTTGAATTTGTTGAAGTTGTGTATTTGGAGGTTTTTTTTGTTGTAATTGTCGGGTGGTGCTCATATTTGAATCAATATCTATCTTTGTCGTGATTAAAGTGCAAGTTTGGGGGAGTGAGTGCGGAGTTCCTATTGTCAAAATTTTCTCTATTGTTATTGTGTTTTCAAAGTATTCGATAAATGGCCCCAAAGCGAAAAAAAAAAATCATGGCGCGTCTTCATCGTCTGCTCCTTATGATGATCATCGATTTTGGGATGAGAAGGCTGCAGAACACTATCAAAAACTCTTGTCTAATAGTATATTGGCCGAGCGTGGATTCGATATGACGAGTGGTTTTGATCCAGACCATCCTGGCTATGCCGTTGGGAGAGTTGTCTTTGCTAGACATTGGGCTAAATTTGTAAAACCGCCAATGGATGATGTGGTTTCACTTGTCAGGGAGTTTTATGCCAATCTAAAGGTTAGGAATGAAGAAATGCGAGTATTGGTACGAGGCAAGTTGGTACCCTTTGATTCACATACCATAAACACTATCTATGACCTTCCGCCTTTAATGCATGACGAATATATGGAATACAAAGGTGAGGAAGTGGATTGTGATGCAATTTTGAGGCGTCTATGTATACCGGGAGCCGAGTGGAGATTGGGTCCAGAGAATGCACCAAAAATTCAAAAACTGATTTGTTGGACGATGCGAAACTGTGGTATACCTTTGTTTGTTCTAGATTTAAGCCCACTGATCATGACCTTGAAGTTACATGCGAGAGGGCAATTTTGGTCTATTGTATTCTCATGGGCAAGACCATCGACTTGGGCCAAATCTGTCAAGAAACAATTTCTAAGGTGGTGGCTGGGCGAACCACATGTGGTCTTGCATTGCCTTCTCTTATCATCGATCTTTTTGTTGCTGCTGGTGTGAAATGGCCCGATAGTGAGGAGTTGTTGAAAGTACGCCATCCGATTACTTGTGTGCCTTTGAGGAGATTTGTTCCAGAGCTTGAGAGGTGTGCCTGTTCTGAAAGAAGAGAGTTTAATGCTCGAGCGGCCGCTCGCCAATCAGCAGCGCCTCGTCCTGCTGCCCCTCCTACTTTGACTGATCGTGTTCTTTATATTGAGGAGGAGATGCGTCAGCAATGACAGTCATTGCGGACGTACATGAACTTCATGATGGATTTCACTGCAGCTTTGGCATATCAATTTTCTCAAGCGGCAAGTTCTGCTTATCCGTTCCCTCCACATCCACAGTGGCCTCCCACTGATGATACACCTGAGATTCCCAATGAAGATGAAGATGGCGGTGACCACTGACGGTCGCTACTTGAGGTACGTGTCCTTTGTTCTTTCTTGATTAATAATTATGGACAATGATTGTAGTAAGTTTGGGGGGTGAATCATTTTTGGTGAATATGAGTTCTTAAATTGAATATGTGATGAGGTCACTACAAGAAAAACGGCCAAAGACAACGCTTTTTCCGCGTTGTTAATGTCCCCGAAAAAACGTTGTCGTAGCCAGTGTTGTAATAGACCACGCTCAAAGACAACGCGGAAAAAGCGTTGTCGTTTCTGGAAAAGACAATGCTTTTTAAAACGTTGTCGTATCTAAAAACGACAACGCTTTTTCCGCATTGTCTTTGTCACAAAAAAGCGTTGTCGTAGTTCAAAATCTTTTTAAGCGTTGTCTTTTTTAGTAACGACAACGCTTTTTCCACCTACGACAACGTTTAAAAAGCGTTTTCTTTTCTCAAATAAAAAACAAAAAAAAAATATAATTCACAAATTTTCAATATTACCACTCAATATTCAAATTTTTTGAAAATTAAATATAATATACAATATTTCAAAATTATAAATCATTCAAATATAACAAAAATCATTCAAATATAACAAATAATCGAATTCTTCATGTTCATCTCGGCCATTTGCGCTATGCTTTCTGCCTCAAACCGGAGTCGGCGATCATACCAACTCTCAGAATGCTAAATCCATTTGGAGGACTGGAAATGTGCTGAACAATAGCAGCAAAAAAGAATAACATTTCAAAGTCATGGTTATGAATGTCACAATAAATCAATCATCAAAGAAGAAAAGTAAAATGGAAACAAATACATAATCCGCATACTAAAAATGTGCTCCTTATCATCCAAAAGCTCCAGCCCCGCATCATTTCAAGAAACCTTCTTTTCCAATTAATCACCTCTTAGGCTTGACGAACGTTTTGAGTGATAACTTTGTCTAATAGTTTGAACCTGAAACTGCAAGTCTGAAGTTTCAGACTAGCATTCAACATAGAATACAATAAAACAGTAGTAGAGAAAAAAAGTTCAGTAATGAAAAAATAATTATTCATAGCCACAGTCTAAGGCTTAATTTCAACTTCGAAAACTGCATATTTAATCCATATAGAAGAAATAATTATAGCATTCATTTAAATCCAGATTCAGAAAAGTTAACGTACACATACAACGGATTACCATTTGAACCCTCGCGATGAGACTCATTCTTGATTTACCCCAAATATTTTCAACTGACTAGCTCTGTTCTTCATAAAGTTCTGGATCAGTTATCCTAATGAATCAATCCAAATCCACAAATTTTCAAGTGTGTTATATATATTTATATGTAAACATACGTGTTGAGATCACAGGTATTTATAGAGCTAGCTTAAAATGTGGAAGAAAATGCTAATATATGAGGCAATTAAGGAAGAAGTAAAATTAGGCAATAGATCCAAATTTTCCTTCGTAATTTGCTTGCTTTAATATAAAGGTAGGATTCATCATAAGCCCCATATTATCTTATGGGCATTCTATAGAAATACACGCATGATAGAATACTGGATGAGAAGATGGTAACAATCACCATAAATCAAAACAAATGCACACACGACTAAAACCCAAGAGCTAGTAGTGATTCACAATGTATGTCCCAAAAAAGTATGTGGAAGTCACCTGTATAAAGTAAATTGCGCAATTACTCGAAATATAGAAAACTCTCAGTTTATCTGTTGGCAAACTTCTAGCCTGACCAAGAACAACAATTGAATTGTTAGTAAATTCTTCATGTAAAATCAAGCTAAAAAATATTTGACACACCAGTCAAGACAAGGAAAGTTATTCCATGTAATTATTGTGTTCACGAGTATTACCTGATGATAAATCTCTGCCCAAAAAAGGACAAGAAGCGTGTATGTGGAGAAGAACAGAAGGCCAGGAAGATCCAACAGTACCAAAGTGAATTCACAAATTGTCATAGGTATTAATCTCATGTTCACGTGGAAGGAAATGACACATGCTGCCACGTGGAGGGGCATGACACATGCTGCCACATCAAATCAATTTTACTCTATGTTTCAACTTTCAATCAGTTTGAGTGATACGACGACAAAAACTACGGTTCGAAATGCATAGTAAAATTTAAACATCCACTCGACCAGTCGATATAATTCTATTGCTATTCAGGATTTGTCAATTGCACCTGCTCCCCTCTGCATTCTAATAACCATAACATGAAAAGGTAGAATTTGAGGATGGAAACACGTAATAATCACGCTGTCTGACTTAAATTACAGACAATAAGAAGAAATATAAACAAACATAAGTATAAGACATGCACTGTCTAAATTAACCAAAACCAGTGTTGCGATTCAGAGAAAATGTTAGCCTTAATGTCCAATATTTCTTATAAATATATATAGGGTAATTGAAAATCTCACAAGTCACAACTTAATTAGATACCGTAGAACGTGTTAGTTTCTTTTAAACTAAGTAAAATATATTGTATTTAGTTTGAAGAAATATGTCCAGGCACATAAGATTCCTAGTCATGCCACAAAACAATTTCAACGTGGAACATTCTCAAATTAACAATTTAGCCACACACAAAAAGCTAGTAATTCCACACCACGTGATATTCCTCAGAAAAATGAAATGATTCAGGATAAAAGAAAATGAGCAGGAAATTACAAGTAAAGGGAACTTGCCCTGCTTTTCCGCAATTTTATTCCAGTCAAGCAAAGCATGCTCCCTCCCAAATCCTTCTTCGATCTGAAGAACTGATTAAATTATTCAACCAACCAAAAAAATTGACATATGGAAATGTGATAAATGAGCGGAAACCATAGCAGGAAACAACGAGAAGAAAATAAAGAGTGTGCCAAGTCAGTTAACTGACTGTATAGTTTATTCTAAATGATGAATGATGACTTGAATTGCAGATACAATTAGCTATGTGTTAGTTACGTATAGTTAAGGTTGGAGAGTATAAAAGAGAGGAGGAAAAAAGAAAGTATAACATCCAATGTATTTTGTGACTCAAACAGAGAGATTCTTTTTCTAATGTCATTTTCTCTTCTCTGGATCTCTATTCAAATTCTCTCATTCTTTTCTCAAATTCTTGGAGGTTGATTAACCTCGAATCAGCTCACGATTAGTATGAGAGTCAAGAAAAAATTGATTTTATCAATCTCCAGAGCAATTTCAATTAAACAAAGATCAAGGTAATGAACAAACACAATGTATCACTTGCTTGTATTAGTTTTATGAGGTTATAGCTTGTAACATTGCCACTATAAATAATGGAACCAACTTAACATATTTAATTAATTTTGGTCGAGTAAGCAGGTGGTAAATTGCTAAAAAATCAGCTTTACACATATAATCTACTTAATTAATATTTGGTGAAGTAAGCATGTGAGATAAATTGCTAAAAAAAATTAAAAGCTTCAAAATTTATATGTAAACTTCCATTTCACAAGACAATTCAAGTTAATGAGCTACTAGTACTAGCCTCCTGGGACACTCCCATATGACCAAGGGCCCAAAAATAGGCATAGACCAAATTGAGAAAAAATCAAACAAGAAACTCATTAAAATTCATTATGGTGAAAAATCATGGCAGTACTTTGGTAATGAGAACAAACAATATACTTCAAAGTTCAAATTTGAAGAATATTATTTGTAGTAAAAATCTAGAACAATATGAAATCAGAATGGGCTAAAGTAGGAGTACTGCAAATAATATTCTTGGAATGTGAATTTATGATTATTACTTACTGTTTTGATGGATTTTATGTTGTTGAACTTTGATATCATGTATGTGTGTATCCAATTTTCAGTATGAAATCAGAATGGGCTAAAGTAGGAGTACTGCAAACAATATCGGTTTCTTTGTTTCGATTCCGAAAGTCCCGGATGGATGAAAATGTTGGACAATTATATATTGTATCATATACAGTACCATAAATCAAATATTAATTCAACAATATTATATATACCGCAGGAGCTAGCCTGTAAAAGGCAGCTTAATTATAACAGGCTTGAAATTCAAGTCTTTTAGAAATTAAATATAATCACAACATGATAATTTGTCATTTGTAAACCATATAATTCAATGTGAACACCAGTGTATGTAACACATTACAATTATAATATTTTCATCAGCTGTGAAAAAGCTTTATATATTCATCAAGTATAAATGTATCGAGTGGTTTGAAGTACGTACCTCTCCGGCCCAGAACGATGAATTCCAATCGAATCTTTACTTTAAATCAAGAAAAGCTTTATAATTCACCAGCGCTTATTAATGTTTCGGTGAAAGGAGAAGATTTGCGGTTACAGTACTACTCATGAAATGAGGTGACCTTACTGGTTGAGCAGTACTATATATGGGAGTCATCAACAGTTGAAGTCATGATAGGAGAAATCAAAAATTAACTGCGAAGCCTGAAAATTAATTCAGTTGTTTCGGGACGAATTCTGAATTCGAACAAGGGAAATGATCATGAGATTCTTGTAATATTGCACTCGACGTTCCAGATTGATACACCAGAATCTGATGAGAATTACCTGCAGCCATTATTGGCATCTGCAGGCTGATATTGTGCAAATCTTGCCGTGCTTGATCCGACGGTTGAGATAGAGTTAAATGGGAATTAGGATCCCATCTGAAAACTTGGTTATTATACGCATTATTACTATCAAGAAAAACCGGAAACGAAGAAGAAGAAGAAGAAGGATTAACAATCATATTTGGCCTAGAAACATTAACAAATGCACCCAGTTGGTTTTTGAAGTAATTGAATGATTGCCTTTCCTGATGATTTCTTGGCCAACTCCCATCTCTATGATCACTTTTCTTACCTGGGAAATCCTTAGATTTCCCCAAGAAAACATCAGCCTTGGAATATTTCATCGGATCGTCCCAATTCACCGCGCTGCCACCGATCTTCAAGCTGCCTTCTTTGCTAGATTCATGAGAGCCTGATCCAAATTCAAGATCAAAAGCTGGTGCAGGATTATTATGTTGATGAAGATTTTGGCCAAAGCTGCTTCTGTCGACTGGGAACCGGAGAGGTGGCAACTCATCGATCTCACATTTTGCAACATTAAGCAACCAGTCAGCCACCTTGCTTGGTTGGTTTAGCCCTAACCTGTCCTGAAGATCATACAACTGTATCGCTCAATTGTGAATTTATCAACTACAAACAATGTCAGAAGATATGACGCAGTCATTGGTTGAACACATTGGCACAGAAAGACCAATAAACAACAAGGAACAACTAGAAAAATTTTTGGACAAAATATATTTAACTAATTACCAAGTTGGTCGAGAGTGAAAAATTGTAGCGACCCGACCCGGATCCACTACCTAATCAGAGTTAAGAGCATAATTAAGCATGCATTAAATAAAATCGCTGCGGAAGACTTAAATACAAGCAGACCGGCAGAATACAACCGGCTAATCAAACTCGATTTATACAACCCAATCGATTTACTTTAATTAAAACCTACAGCTAATCCTGCTGTCTTCAAGGTCACTGGCTACTCCAGGCTCCTGGTGCTCAATCCTGCACCTACACCTACACCTGCCCCGTCGAATAGGGTATCCAGATACATAGAAAATACTGGACGTGAGCTCTAATCTCAATACAAAATCACGGATAAACATACAAATATGATGCATGCAAATGACAGGGTATCCATATCTGGGATAACTGTATACAAACTGCTCAAACTGGCGCCTGAGATATAAGCTCGTCACATCGGGGTAGCTAACCACTGTGCGCGACCACTCATTCCCGAATCATGGACGCGGACCATGGAGTCCTTCAGGTATCAGTACCTAAGGGTACTCGATATCAAACGTCCTAATAGGGCTGAGCAACCCTAACTGGCTCATCTCGAAAGATATACAGATGTACAGGCACAAGATGATATGCACATGCCGTATAACAATAATAACATACAAACACATAAATGCAACATATAAGCATGCATATCCGCTGGCAATCTCAGTCAGTACTTACGTACCTTTCTAAGGCAGTCCTAGTAGTCCCACTCTAGGTTCCAAGCCTATCATCAAGTCTACAATGCAAATACACATGCATCATTCAATAAGCTCTAAAAGCCTTAAATAAACTATTGCATAATCCTAAATATTTATAGGAAGCAAAAGCTATACCTTCGTCCGTCGTTAGCTCTTTGTTGTCGATTGTCTCAAAAATAGGTCACAGCTCCGCTACGACACCTGGATCGCTATGCCACTTCCGGATTCCCCATGGGACACCTAGAATTCCCTAGATCTGAGTTAGAAGGCTAAGAAACCAGAGAGAAAAGGAACTCGGTGCGCCTAAAAGTGAGCCACGCATCCCCTATATATAGGACGAGTTCAGGCCGTCCGAACCCGACTTCGGGCCGTCCGAACACATTCGGAGCCTCTGAACTCAGCTTCGGGTCGTCCGGAGTCACATCATGGACGTCAGCAATGACGAAATAGTTCGGGCCGTCCGAACCCAAGTTCGGATCCCCCGAACCAGTTCAGAGCCCATTTACCCTGTTCGGGCCCTCCGAACTATCCAAACCCTCGGAGCCTTCCGGACCATTTCCGGGCATTCTAAATCAATTTTTGGACTCTGTTAACCCATCGGAAATCATCTTAATCAAATTGAACCCGCCTAATAATAATTAGACACTTGATTTGCTTAATTTGGATACGGGTTACTACATTCTCCCCCACTTAAGATATTTCGTCCTCGAAATAAGATCTTAAGTACCGAAAATACAACCAATATGCAAAAACACTCTTTGCATAAATCAAGTCAGTATCCACATGAACTTCAGACTGATCGTCACATATCGTCGCAACAAAGATACGTGAAACACGTCTCAGATACTGGACAAATACGGTGGCAAGGCTAACTGATAAGCCAAATCACCAATGTTCTCTAAGATCTCAAACTGATCGATAAATCTGGGAGACAGCATACCCTTGAGACCAAACATGAGAACCCTGCGAAAAGGTGAAACTCTCAGAAATACTGTCTCCCCCACTTCTTTCTAGAAGAATGGAGTATGACAAGTCGCTCGTACAATGCCTCAACAGGTGCCCTCCCAATGCTATGATGGTACCTATTGTCGTACGCGAACTTAATCAATGACAACTGATCTGGCTAAACTGAACCAAATCCATAGTACACGCCCAAAGCATGTCGTCCAAGTTATGGATAGCGCTCTCCATCTGACCATATGTCTCTGGATGATATTCAGTTTTAAACTGAAAGCAGTGCTCGTAGCACGCTGGACACTCCCCCAGAATATGGAAGTAAACCTGGGTCTCGATCGCTGACAATGCCCACCAGCATCCATGAAGTAGAATGATCTTCTGGATGTACAACCGAGCCCTACGATCAATAGAGTACTCTCAACTGCTCTTCGAATACCCACTGTTCCTGCGAACCTTAGCAGTGATAGTTCCTCGTGAAGTATACCACTTGATATCGACTATCCCTCTTGCTAGAATCAGTTCGTACTAACGAGAAGACCAGATACAACCAACCTGTATCTCCACTGGTCTAACACTGACATCGAATCCCAGAGGTAACCGCAAGTGTTAACCAATTGATTCCCACTTGACGTCCTGCCACAGATAACAACCAATCCCGAAAGTTCCTAGCATCGACAGACTTACATTCCGTACTTATTTTCTTCGATGCTGACTAATATTCTCAAAGAATATCACCGCTATAATGCTGAACACATAGATGGGACCGCAACATCTACAACATTAGTAGTCTAGATTAAAGATCACCACTATCTCGTCACTCGAGATATCAATTGAATTCGCAACACTGCTTATCCAACCATAGATAACAATCCCAAGTCACACTTGACTTGCTACCAAAATGAACAAAACTAGTTCACCTCAACCCTTCGCGCAATCCATGACATATGCGGTAAACCAACGAATCTACCTGATCGATCTCGGTGGATCCCAACACCTCAATGGCATAGCACATCAGAACATACTGGGAAATCACCGACAACAATCTCGCTAGACTCGGAACACAAGTCTCAGCTGTCGTATCATCCCACGAACAAACAACTGATATCGGCCTGCTAATACTCACTGAATTTCGCAACACTCGTCGAATCACAATTCAACGAAAATCCTCCGAGAAAACTGCTAGAAACGCCTAAACAAGTACTCGGCTAATAGTTCCCAAAACTGTAGTCCAATAGCATGGAACAATCCTATTTCCAAAACTGGGTCAACCATTGCTAATACCAAGCAATGTTCAGATCAATTATGTCTCCTCTTATCGAGAAGATACTCTTCCTGAAATGTCACTAAGTCCGAACGTCTCTGCTTACCACTGATAACTTTACCCAAGTTATCGAACTAGCCATGACTTACCAAAGTCAAAACATGCAATCACTTCCCGTGATCTATCGAACTTGAAAGTCCAAACGACTGCACTCCGAAAATCTCAACCACCCGAGAATCCTGAATGCAAATAATTCTCTTACTGTTCCGAGACATTTACTTAAAGGATCTAAACTCATAAGCACGACGGCTTATAGTATCGTCCCAAGTATCTCTCGATTCATGATATCTCAATCACTGATCTGCTCACCCAATTGACCACGTCGATAAGTTGTGACTAACACACAACCTGTCAGTACCAACCAAAAATATGGCAACCATCTGCCAAGTCTTGGTCATTTTGAAATCTCACATGGCTCGATCAATAATCATGATCTCACTGCCACACGTCCGCATATCCCAAATACTTGGAATCAAAAGAATCACAGCTGATTCAATCACTCATCTTTGACAGAGTCAGACAACAGTTACAAGTAGTCACTAGTGCTAAACCTGCACCAGTCTAGACATACTATCACTGTCTGTCTTCATCCAAGATGATCATAAGGACTTGTTCAACCCAAGCCGCAATACAAGTCCAAAATATTTCAACTATCGTTGAACATGCTCCTGATAACTATATCTCTTGCTAAGACTGCAACAAATCGAGACTGAGGTTACTTGCCGCGGTGTCCCACCTGAAATCACCACCAAGTGTACACTGGCATAAATCACGCTATCCTCATGCCTCAAATAGTCATGTACAATCCTTAGCATCAGATATAATCTATCACTGAAGGAAACCATCAATGCTGAAAACTACTCATCCCCGAGTCAAATGTTTCAGGAATTTCACAAACCCATCTCCTGGATAGCCCCTATCACAAGAGCATCCAAACCCCGACTAGATCCACTAGTCTAGCAGTATCCAATAGACTAAAACTATCTGCTCAGAGTACGCACTCGTCAAGGAAAATCCCTCCAAGACTGGTCCTTATGACAAAACTGCAAACCAATATCTCTGACGATAGTCAGACGATATCTAAACCGCCGATACCTAACCAGGCATCCAATCCAATGTCATGCCCCGTCGTGACTGTTACCAAAACTCTAGACTAAGTAGCCTTCCCACCGCCAAATCCTGAAGCACGAAGGCTTCCAAGCATTCTCCGAAGTACGAAAGACTCCCAGAGTAACACTGGCATAGGATCGCGCTCCATCATGTCTAGTCATGGTCATAGTCCACAACTCTCGGCATATACTCGACTTGGTATCCCGATGAAATCCCATCATCACGAAGTCTCAACCTTATGAAGGTCAATCAGACTACTGTCCTAAGGAAACAACTTAGAACAAAAACTCAAAATTCCAAACAAGATCAATATTTTCATGCCCCCAGATGAATTACCTCTTCAATGGCACTAACCCAGTCAAACGACTAATTAGGTCAATCCTAGGAAAATACCTAGACTAACCCCATGTCAATCCGTTACCATTGGCTTACTCAAAATCCATGAGCTATCCTTAGTTGATTAGTCAACTAATTCCAAGCCAAACTTTATAAAATTACTTGCAATCAACCACGAATTGCTGAATAAGTAACACATATATCATTACTTCAAGTTTGTACAATTTCTTTATTAAAATCCCATGTAATATCATTACAGTATCCCAAAAATACAACAACATGTACATCCAATAACATGAAATGATACAACCAAATTCTGATGATATATTACAACTGAAATACTGTTTACAAATACTTCAATACAATATTTAATATCATCGCACTTGTCTTCGCTCCTTGAGCATGAAGCTTCCAATCGACACACGCATCGATACAAGCATACTCCCGTCCAAGTCTCTCTACATGTCCTCCAGCGAAGAACTCCGGAGAAATGGCACGTGATAGCTAACCAACTATGCTCTGTGTTAGTGCATGTCGGTTGACTTCTTTTCCTCGCGATCTACCATCAGCGTTCTTCTTGTATCCAAATCATGCTTTTGAACATGAAGTTTCCCGTATGCCTACCAAAAGCATCGATACAAGCATACCGGCAAAACCATGTTCTGCACGAGTTTACAGACCTTACGCTCGAAACCTGTCATGCCTTAGGCACTCAAGGTATCTCCGGTGAAGGTCTATCTGACAAACTCTCCAGCTACGAGTGGAGAATCTTCAAGGACTAGAACCACATGAATTACTAAACACCATTCATTCCAAAAAGCCCTCAGAGGTATCTGACGTGATATACTTGATCTTCTCTTCCAGTTTTCCCTGGCTGGAATCCATATATTCTTCGATCAGCATCCCAATGCATCGAATGATGAACCGTCCACAACAGTCAGTCTATCTATCGATATGCTACTACTGGTGTTCTCATCACTGTTGCATTCCTTATAGTAAAGACTTATTCCGCAAACCTCGGCAATGAAGAACCAAATCTTCTTTCGCTGGGCCTCAATCAATCCTACAAGGATAATCCAGAAGTCTTATTATCAATTTCCTAAGTCCCTTGCATGCAGCTCTGATACCATAAATGTAGCGACCCGACCCGGATCCACTACCTAATCAGAGTTAAGAGCATAATTAAGCATGCATTAAATAAAATCGCTGCGGAAGACTTAAATACAAGCAGACCGGCAGAATACAACCGGCTAATCAAACTCGATTTATACAACCCAATCAATTTACTTTAAATAAAACCTACAGCTAATCCTGCTGTCTTCAAGGTCACTGGCTACTCCAGGCTCCTGGTGCTCAATCCTGCACCTACACCTGCCCCGTCGAATAGGGTATCCAGGTACACAGAAAATACTGGACGTGAGCTCTAAGCTCAATACGAAAGCACGGATAAACATACAAATATGATGCATGCAAATGACAGGGTATCCATATCTGGGATAACTGTATACAAACTGCTCAAACTGGCGCCCGGGATATAAGCTCGTCATATCGGGGTAGCTAACCACTGTGCGCGACCACTCATTCCCGAATCATGGACGCGGACCATGGAGTCCTTCAGGTATCAGTACCTAAGGGTACTCGATATCAAACGTCCTAACAGGGCTGAGCAACCCTAACTGGCTCATCTCGAAAGATATACAGATGTACAGGCACAAGATGATATGCACATGCCGTATAACAATAATAACATGCAAACACATAAATGCAACATATAAGCATGCATATCCGCTGGCAATCTCAGTCAGTACTTACGTACCTTTCTAAGGCAGTCCTAGTAGTCCCACTCTAGGTTCCAAGCCTATCATCAAGTCTACAATGCAAATACACATGCATCATTCAATAAGCTCTAAAAGCCTTAACTAAACTATTGCATACTCCTAAATATTTATAGGAAGCAAAATCTATACCTTAGTCCGTCGTTAGCCCTTTGCTGTCGATTGTCTCAAAACTAGGCCACAGCTCCGCTACGACACCTGGATCGCTATGCCACTTCCGGATTCCCCATGGGATGCCTAGAATTCCCTAAATCTGAGTTAGAAGGCTAAGAAACCAGAGAGAAAAGGAACTCGGTGCGCCTAAAAGTGAGCCACGCATCCCCTATATATAGGACGAGTTCGGGCCGTCCGAACCCGACTTCGGGCCGTCCGAACACGTTCGGAGCCTCTGAACTCAGCTTCGGGTCGTCCGGAGTCACATCATGGACGTCAGCAATGATGAAATAGTTCGGGCCGTCCGAACCCAAGTTTGGATCCCCCGAACCAGTTCGGAGCCCACTTACCCTGTTCGGGCCCCCCGAACCATCCAAACCCTCGGAGCCTTCCGGACCATTTCCGGGCATTCTAAATCGATTTCCGGACTCCGTTAACCCATCGAAAATCATCTTAATCAAGTTTAACCCGCCTAATAATAATTAGACACTTGATTTGATTAATTTGGATACGGGTTACTACAAAAATTCATTCTCGGTACCATTACCCCAGCCCAATAAAGCAAGATAGTTGACCATTGCCTCAGGCAGAAATCCCATCTCCGCGAACTTTAAAATGAAAATATAAAATTACAATAAGAAAACATTAGTTCGGGGAAACATGAGTAGAAAATCACAACAGAGTAAGACATAGGATCATATTTCTAAGCTGATGATTGTAGATTCTAGACTAAATATGATAATCCAAAAATTATTAACTGGAAAAAAATTCAGATAAAACGATGCATGATTACCTAACCTACTGAAGTTGCACCATGCCGTTTTGAGAGTTTGCTCTTATCAGGTGCCAAAATCAAAGAAACATGTGCAAACTGAGGCATCGGAAATCCCAGAGCCTGGTTGGAAGTAAATATTTCATATCGATGGGGTCTTAAACGAATGAACCCTAAGCCACTCAAAAAAACCCTGGCATAGGAGGCGCTGGGCATGTGGGATGGGCACAAATGCAAAATCCGAATGCCATGGAAGGCGGAGGTAGAGGAGGAGGGTTTGTAGACGCAGGTAAAGCTTGAAGAAGCGAGAGGAAGATTTTTGTGAAATGATACAGAGAAATTGAAGGGGCTAGGGTTGGGAGAAGATAACTCTGGGTTACAGGGCATCGGAATCTCTCTAGTTCAAAACTAGTAATCGTGGCTTAGGGTTCATTCATTTTCTGAGTTTCAAGTTGGGCGGATTAATTTCGGTTATTTAGAGTATTTCTTTAAAGCATTAAAATTATTATATTTCTTTATTTTTACCCTTTTAAATAAAGCGTTGTAGTATATGTAAAAAAAACGCTCATCCACAACGCTTTTAAAAAAGCGTTGTGGATGACAAAAAATTTTTTGTCTTTTGTAAATTTAAAAAAAACAATGACAACGCTTTTTGTAAAAGGCGTTGTCTTTTAACTGTTGTCAATGACCTTTTTTGTTGTAGTGGGTGATGTTAAAGTGAAGAATGAACTTGATATGATATTTCTGCACTGCTTTTGTTCTTTTTGTTTCGTTTATTTTGTTTCGTGTTTAGTTATGGTGTTTGTGTTTTGTGTTTTAAAATGTAAAAGAAAAAAAATATTGAAAAATTAGAAAAAAAAAATGGTCTATGATGATGAATGCGGAAGAAAATAGAATTTAAAATCTAGTGTTGGTGAAATTTTTTATTGAGTTCTCACAAAATATGTACGATACCTTGATTGTCTAGACCCTATCGATTAGAGAAACTTTGTGATTTTGTGCGTGAATTGGATAATTAGATTCTTAACTTTGGTGATTTATATTTGAAACCGAGGTATACGAGTTTAGAAATGATTTAGGCAATAAAAACAAATTTTTATTGAATGATTAAAATTTCCAAAGCAACATATAAATTGTTTTTGTTTCCAAGAACTACATATATTGTATTTTTTAGATTGATGGTTTTTATACATGTTTTGGGATGTTTTGAAGTATGTTCTTGGATGGATTTAAGTTTCGGGCAGAGTTCCCCTCGCTCGAGCGAGCCGGGTTGTTTTTTTTAACCCAAGGGGAGCTCGCTCGAGTGCACGAGTAGGCGCTCGAGCGAGGGACCTTCGGCTCCCCTTTAAAAAAAATTGGGTTTTTGGCTTGCTTGCTTAGCTTGGTATTTGAATATTAATTAATTGTGTTTTGTGTTTAGATTAGTTCTCGAGGTCCTCACATTAAGTGGTATCATAGCGATAAGTTTTTGGACTGAGTTTAGAATCGAGCGGGGTAGATCGAGACCACTTGATTTAATTTTCTTCTCGCATGTGATTGAACTCTTTATTCGATTATTTGAATTACATGCGAGCATGCTTTATTATTTCATGAATTATTTGAATTACATGATTTTGTGATTTAAATTACGAAGCATGATTATTTGTTAAATAGTAAAACATGATATATATTAGAAATGCGGAATTGAATACTCTGAGATTGAGTGAATTATTGAATAGAGATTAGGGACACAACATGATTGAATTGAGATATTTGTGTCATAATTCTCTCAAATATGAGATATACTTCCTCGATGAATATTGAATAGGAATCAACCAGCAGTGAACCCGATTGAATAGAATTGTACTGCGACTGAACTAATGGATATTACTCTGACACCGATGGAAGCGTTACTAATGAGGTTTCAGTCGTTTAACCCACCGACTCTGAAGAGTACTGAAAATTCCGTTGGGTGTGAAAGCTGGTTAGAGGAGATCGATCAGTTATTTGTTTCTCTGGGATATACCGATGACCGTCGAATTCGGTTAGTGATGTACCAAATTCAAAGTATTGCGAAAAGTTGGTGGATGTCGAAGAAGAAAACATTGGAGAATCAAGGTACGATCGTTTCTGGGAGTCTGTTTAAATTAGAATTTCTTCAGCAGATTCCGTTTCAAAAATCGACCAGATATAGAGGGAGTAACATTAGGGATCATCTTCAACCAAGGAAAAACAATTCAAGAAGTCTGGGAGTAGTTCGTCTAGTTCCAGCGGCTCAAAACAGTTTGGCTCAGAACAGAGTTCGGGAACTTCAGGTATAACTTGTAGCAGTTGTGGAGGTCGACACCTCAGTGAACAATGTCATGGAATCCGAGGAAGCTCTCATATCTGTCGTCAGACTAGACACTATGCTAGGACGTGTCCCCAGCGCGGTTCTGAGCAATCACAGAGTGTTCATTATTTTTAGCCTCAACAGAAGAATCGATTGGGAGGTAATCAGAATTTGAATCAGCCTCCGAGGCAACAGGCCATAGTCTTTGCTCTGAATGACGATCCTCAGACTAAGGTTGCTCCTGAAAATGACTTGGCAGGTAACCATTCGATGTTTGGTTTTTCTACTCTTATACTGATGGATATCGGTGCATCCTTTATTTTTCTTATTGAGGAATTTATTATGATGCATTCTCTGCCTTTTGAGCTTTTGATTACTGTAGTTGCTACTCTTCGCTTTTTAGAGAAGGAATGGTTTTCTCCGAGGTTAGTCCGAAAGTTTAAACTCCGAATTGCTGGGAATGTGATTGAACTGGGATGTATTGTACTTAGGTTACCAGATTTTGATTATGTTATTTGTATAGTTGTTTTATCTAAGTACAGGTCGACCGTGAATTGTTTCCAGAAAATGGTCAGATTCAGATCCGAGTTGTCGGAAAAGTAGTAATTTTTTGGTAAGGATTCTCGATTAAAGATTCCTTTGATATTTATTTCATCGATGACCCGGTTGTTATAGAATGGAGGAATTCTCAATATTTTCAATTGATGTCTTAAAATTCAGCCCGAATTGGTTGATATACCAGAGGTTATAAAATTTGCTGACGTTGTTCCGGATGAGATTCTTGGAATGCATCCGATTCGCCAGATTGAATTCAACACTAATTTGAGATCAGATATCATCAGCTGATAACTCGAGAGGAAAATGTTCCTAAGATCGGACGGATTCAGAACGAGGTATGGCCTCTTTAAATTTTTATAATCTTACCATTTGGATTGAAATCGCTACTGTGGTACTTTTGGATCTTATGAATCAAATCTTTCATAAGTATTTAGTTTAATTCGTGATTTTCTTATCTTTTCGAAGAGTCGTACTGATCATTCAGAGCATTTGAGAGTCGTTTGTAGATTTTGTGTGCCAAGCAGTTATATGCTATTCTATCGAAGTTTGAATTTTGATGGGATCGAATTGAATTTTGCGATCATATTATCTCTGGAGATGAAATTTCTGTTGATTCCAGAAAGATCGAAACTGTGATGATTTGGTAGAGACTGATATTTGTGAATGAGATTCGAAGATTTATGGGTCTAGCGGGATTATTATCGTAGATTTTTCAAGGGATTATCTTCTTTTGCGAAGTCAATTACTCAGCTAACTTCGAAGAATGCGCTTTTCGTCTGAATCGAATATTATGAGACCAATTTTATTGACTTGAAGAGGAGATTTACCAACGCTCCAGTATTCTTTATATCTTTAGATGTTGATGATCTTACAGTTTATTGAAATTTTTCTTATCGAAATTTGGGAAGTGTTCTTATTTAGAGGAAACATGTGATAGCATATGCATCAAAGCAGGTGAAGCCGCATGCGACTTGTTATCCAATTCATGGTTTTGGAGCTTGAAGCGATCTTATTTGCTTGGAAGATCTGATATAATTACCTTTATGGTAAGATTTTCAAAATCTTTCTAATCTTAGAAGTTTAAGTAATTGTTTCGCAGTTCGAACTGAATATGAGACCGAGAAGATGGTTAGATCTACTGAAAGACTTTGTTTGTGAAATCTAGTACTACCTGTGGAAATTGAATGCAGCAGTTGATGCTTAAATCCGAAAGATTTGTTTCCTTTATTTTATCTCTATCGGTATTTCTCTTTTGATCGATTATTACTACACTTCTGATTCGGAATTCGAAGCAGATAGAACTCCTAACAGAATTTTACTTTTCAAGCCGAACCGGAGTTGATTTTGAAGATAAAAAAAAGCACATAAATTTTATTCGATTATTCAAGATTTGATAGAAAAAGTCATATTGGGATATCAGTATGAGTTTTTGGTCAGTAATGACGCTTTATTTGTGAATATTTGTTTAATTGTGCCGATATTACAAAATTGAGACATCGCATCCCGAAAGAGGCACATGCATTCGATACAGTATTCTTTCATATGGTCGAAAGATATTCACCGATTCGAAGAATCAGTTCTTATAGAAATAGATGAAGATGGATGTCACGAGGTATTCTTCCCGATGTTTTGAAATGTTAGCAATTGGAAGCAGAGAGAGAGCGACCCGATTGTCTATTGAATAGTTTATCTATTCAGAGTGTAAATGGGAGTACCTTTCGATGGATTTTGTCACGGAACTACCATGATCAGTACGAGGATGTGATGCTATCTGAGGGGTGTTTGACCGATTGATGAAATCCACTACTTTATTCTGTATAGAAGGATTTTCATACATGATCAGATGGTTGATATTTTTGTCCGAGACGTTGTCAGATTGTTTGGTCTGTCAAAGTCTATCGTTTCATACCGAGATCCTCGACTTATTTCTCATCCTTTTGACTCAGTATTTAAGAGGTCTTTGTTATTGATTACATCTGAGTACAACTGATTATCCTCAAAATGACGGACAGTCAGAGCGAATGATTCAGACTTTAGAGGATATGACATGAACTGTAGTGCTTGACTTTGGAACTAGTTGGCAGGATTCTTGATTCTTGTTGAGATTTCGTACAATGAAAGCTATCAGACGAATATCTTGATGGCATATTTCGAAGAGTTGTACGAGAAGTAATGAAAATCTCATTTGTACTGAGATGATTTTCTGAGTCACCTGAGTTGGGACCAGATATGATTTGAGTTATGGCTGAGCAGGTGAAGATTATTCTGATGAGAATGAAGACGACTCATGAAAGACAGACGAAGTATACGAATTCCAGACACAGACCTCAGTATTTTGATCAGGGAGACTAAGTAATTCAGAGGAATTCAACTTTCAGAGGCTTTGTCAGATTTGAGAATAGAGGAAATTGTCTCCGAGATTCTTCGGTTCATTTGAGATTCTGGAGAAGATAGGAAATATTGCCTACAAACTTGCACTTGTTCCATCTTTTCTGGTATTCACGACGTATTTGTCGTCGTTTTTGTTGCTGAAATACCAATCAGATCCTTCTTATATTCTTTAGCCGATGAGATCGAATTTTATGAGACGTCGAGTTGCTTCGAAATGACCGATTTCGATTCTTGACCGAAAAGAGAAGCATCTCTAAAACTAACCAATTCAGTTGTGAAAGGGCAGTGGAGCCGATACGAATTTGAAGAAGCAGTTTTGGGAGACAGATTCCGATAAGAAGCAGCGATTTCCAGAATTATTTCTGAGATGTGAATTCTTAATTCAGTCTTTGATTTTATCCCTTTCTTATGTGATTGAACCGCGTACGATTTCGAGGACGAAATAAGTTCTTAGAGGGGGAAATTGTAACCCCCCAAAATTAACCTAATCGAGATTATAGAAGATTAATATGGATATTTAGAGATTATGAAATACGAGGGTTGAAGTGATAATTGATCAGGGCTGATTTGCAATTTTTGAAGAATTCAAGGACCAAATTACAAATAGGGGATTTTATATATATTACACTTGTCGTCTATTTTTTTGACTAAGTCTTGTCACTCTTCTCTTCTTCTCCTCCACTCCTCATCCTCCATTTTTGCTCCAAAATGTGAACTCCAAGCTTTTGGATTCCCGGTTTTGCTCGATCCATCCGATAGAATTTCAATCTGAAGGCGTATTTGCGATCACGACTACGAGTGCTTCGTTGTACCGTAAGTTTTTTTTCGATCAACTATACTTCAATTTTTGGACGTCGTTGGAATTCGATTAATTTTGGGTATGTTGTTCTGGAGATAGCATAGATCGTATATTCGAAGTCGGATCGGAAAAAGAACAAAGTTCGGAATTATTATGATTTTTGGAAGCATTATTCGAAAATGGGGTTTTAAGATTTGTTGATATTTGAATTGTTTTGTTGGATTGAAGTTTTTAGAAGTTGAATGGGATTGATTTGTTGAGTTGTTGAATTCCGGTTGGTTGAATTATAGCTGTTATGCTGCCGGTTGAGATTTCAGAATTTTGGGAGTTTGTTTGAGTTTTTGATATTTGATTTGATTGGATTGATTGATATTGGATCCTTTTATATCTCCATACAGATTTGTTTGAATATTGTTGAGTTCAGAGTTCGCAGAATTGGAATCGTCCAAGAATTGATCAAGAATCGGTGACAAGTTTACCTTAATCGTTGAATTACGATTGAATGGATTTTGATTGGAAATCTTGTTGTTGTAGATTGTCCAGATTGGAAGCGACATCGAATCGAAGAAAAGGTAAAAGCCGACATCGAATTGAAAAGGAACAAATACTCTAGTTTAGATGAATTCTCGAGTCCCTAAATCACATACATGCATGCTTACTTGTTTTGATTGATTATGTGTTTTTAATTGAATTACTTGAATGTACTACGAATTTCATATGCATTCATCTTGAGCCGAATTACTTGATTACATAGCGAATTAAACGATTTGGGGATTATAGTTGAGTGAAATTGGTCGACGATTAGTACTCCAATGGCCCGATCAACTCTATATATTTTCTCCAAACTCTAGAGGAAGCAAGATATATCGCATTCACCTCGATCAGGAGAGTCGGTGAGTTGTTGTGATATCTTGGCCCCGGAATCCCAATCGAAGGAACGAAAGTCTATTTGATTATCCGATTTTAGATAATCTCAAACCCCGAAGGCATGCATTGCATTTTATCCAGTCGTTGTCTTGTTTTTGTATGTGTACTTGGCAACAGGGGGACAGGATCGAGTCAGAGGCAGCATGACTAGATCGAGTTGGGAATGATAGAAGTGAGGACTTGGTTTTAGAGTCGATTGTATTTCGAACTCGTTTGTATCATGTTTTGTATTTTGAATTGCAGAACCTAGAACTGATTCTTGTGCTACCTTTTCGAGTATTGTATCGACTTTAGAACTACATATATTTTATTTTGTAGATTGATGGTTTTTATACATGTTTTGGGATGTTTTGAATCATGTTCTTGGATGGATTTAAGTTTCGAGCAGAGTTCCCCCCGCTCAAGCGCCTAAACCCGCGCTCGAGCAAGCCAGGTTGGTTTTTTTGAACCCGAGGGGCGCTCGAGCTAGGGACCCTTGGCTCACCTTTAAAAAAAATTTCGGTTTTTTCCTTGCTTGCTTAGCTTGGTATTTGAATATTTATTAATTGTGTTTTGTGTTTAGATTAGCACTCGAGGTCCTCACACTTGTGGCATCGACTGAGGCAGCTATAGAAGATCTAATCAATTCTAGATGTCACCTTGTGGAGAAAATGGAGAATATCAAGAGATCAATCCTCCATGAACATAAAAAACAGGAAGTGAAGCAAGATACTCAAGAAGTGATCAACCCAATTTGGTTCGATGATGATGACTCAGAGAACCAGGATTGGGAGTGCGAATCAAATCATGCTGAAGATTTAGAGGTGTTTGAGTTTTCTCTTCTTATTGAACCTTAGTCGGAAGATGTTCTGGAAGAAATAGGTTATGATGGAAATATGTTTTCACTCAAGTTTGAGGATGACGGAGTTCAAGAGTCTATCGATTTGATCTCATCGACAGTATTATCTTACACACATTCCCAAGATCCTTCCCTCCATCAATACCAGTTTCAAAACATGTTGGCGTCTGAGATCCCACAGAGATTTTCTCTTCTCATGTTTACCAGCTACTATGGAGTGTTGTTGAGGTGACGAGCATAAACTATATAAATCTAGCCAAGCTTGAGGGCACATGGAACAAAGACCCATTTGTGGTGTCATATGACACTTATTTTGGGCGTCAGACGCTCTTTGAGGAGTGCTTATGAGAGTCAAGCTGAAGACTGAAAATCAGGCGCTGACTGGGAGGCAACCCAGTGTTTTCTTTCCTTTATTTTTATTGTTCTTTTTATGTTTATTTTTATTATTATCTTTTGCTAATCCCCATACCCACCGCCTTCTCAGTTTCAATTCGCCACTCCTGTGATTCCACTAGACGTAGAAGAGGATGAGCAAGCCGACACATGAACCAGGTGAGTTTTGTTTTGCATTTGCATTTAGTGTTCGTTTTTGTTTATTGTGTCTTTTTCTTCATGTTTGTGTTATGTTTCTAGAGCATTGAGGGCAATGCTTTAGATAAGTGTGTGTGTGTGTGTGGGGAGTTTTATGCATATAGTTCATTTTCATGTCATTTTTCAGTTTGTTTAGTGTTTGTATTGCATGAGTAGGATGGAGATTGATAGCCAATGATGATATGAAGTTCAAAAATGAAATTTTTGTGAAAATTTTTTTTACTCTTGATTGGATATGAGAAACCGTAGGTTAAGTAGTGAATATTTCAAGCACACATGCTAGACCAGTAAAGTGTAGCGATATATTAGATGCTATTGATGTCTGTTGGACCATTGCACGGCAATAGGTGTTTGTGGAGCCTGATAGTGTTTTTGAATCCTGATGATATTTTTAATATAGCATGTACGATCTTGAGCGCACCTATTAAAATAATTTTTTTAATGAAATTTTGTGAACATGATATAACTCCATCCGATTTATGATCAAGGGGTTGAAATCCTAATCACCTTGTTCTTGACTAAGTATGCGAACTAAATGGAGTTAAAAATTTGAAAAATTTTAAAATAACAATTTCATCCGGGCTTGGAAAGTGATTGAAATTCTAATCAGTATTTCATGGCTAATTTGCGGATTCAATGGGATTGTAGCTCCATCCGGGCTATAGACGAGGGGATTGAAATTCGAATCCTATCTTAGTTATAGCTAGGTATGCAGGTAATTATTGGGGCTTAAGAAAACCGGATGCAAAATCCGAAGGTGCGCAATTATATCTCAAGAGAGTTGTGTTTTGTTTAAGGATTGTTGGGAGGAAGGGGCTCTGGATGGTGATACTTACACTGAAGTGTCATAGGTCGGTGAACAATCTTAAAACTATGTTTTTGAAGTTTCATGTAGCTGTAATAACATGACACACACGTGCGTTCACACTTGACTGGAGGTGTATTGTTGAAAATCAAGAGTATTCATAAGCTTGTTTTTGTAAGTTGGAACTTCTCTGAGGCTATGTTGTTCATGATTCGTCCTTGCTTATGTCCTGTTGTGTTTGCATATTGTTTTTTCATATCTTGCTCGAGGGCGAGCAATGTTTAAGTGTGGGAGAATTTGATAGATGTGTTTTTGTTGCATATTTTATTGTAATTTTGATGTTGTCTTACATGCATTCATATGTTTTAATTGAGTTTTTATTCATATTTTATGCTTCTTTTCTACATAACATGCTCCCCGGTTTATTGTGTAGGAAATGACATTTTGTTGAAAAAGGTTGCTCAGAACTATGCTCACTCGATCCGTTGTTCCTTACCAATCGAGCGAGAGAGAAAGCGAGTGTGAGACAGAAGATGCTTCGCTCGATCGGTTACTTCTTACCGATCGAGCGAGGTGAAGATAAGATAAAATGAAATTCGAGGCAGACAACATCCCGCTCGATCTGCTACTTTTTACCAATCGAGCGGACGGAGGAGAAAAGACGAAAGATTTGGGACAAAATTACTCTCGCTCGATCTGCATCTTTTCACCGATCGAGTGAAACGCGATTTTTGGGAAATTTTATCTGTAAAAGGAAATTTGTTTTTGGAGGATTCTAGTCTTTATTTAATATTTCTATCTCAAAAAATACCTATCTGGAATCAACTTTTGGACGGCTGAAGACTGAAGAATACATCTGGCGGCTAGGTTTTATCTTCCTTGTTCTTAGATTTAATTTCTTCCTTCAATTCTTCTAAGTTTCAGTACGGTCCCTTCATCCATATATCCCGATCGAATCAACAACCATTGGTGCATCGAAAGTCGTTCGAGATTCGATAACTATGCATTACATCTTGGAGATCAGAGTTAGCAGATAAGACAAGTTAATGGCCACAATTTGAATTGAAATAGCCATTACAATCTGCTTATAAATAGAGAATAAAAGCAGTTTGAAGTGGCAGTCGGCTCTAAGAAGAACTCACAAAGCACATTCAAGTTATCTAGAGGCAAACTGATCATTATCAGTGATATGAATCTTGATGAGTAAGATTAGCAAACACAATTATAAATAAATCTCACCCTCTAACCAATAATCAAAAGACCCAAAGAGTTTTTCCCAATCTTTGAAACAAGTAAAATTGATAGAATTTTGGATTTCCACCTTTAATCGACGGGACGATTAACAACAAAAATCACGACAATCGAAACCAAAAAAAACCTTCAAATAACTTGTATCTAACAATCTTTGGTAAGAAATCAATTGACAAACGTTTTCAAGTAATTAACTGAGAAAGTTTGATTTGAAAAGCCAAAGCAAAGCTTTGAATAAAATTCTAGAGAGAATTTCAATAATTTGTGTATAAACTGAATCTGAATTATTATTAATGAAAATAAACAAAGTATTTATAGTTTACAATCAAAAATAAAAGATAATGCAAAATATTGTCTAAAGATATCAAAGATATCATCTACAAAGTTTCCTAGTAGACTTAAAATACTCAAAATAATCAAAAGTTATCAAAAACCCCCGCACACACACAACATGCCGAAGTGTGTCTTTTCCTTGAAAAAACATGCTCGCTCGAGCGGACACAACCCACGCTCGAGTGAGAGGTACTCTGTCTTGCGGATTCACTTGAGCTCGCTCGAGCGGACACAACCCGCGCTCGAGCGAGAAAGGACCTGTTCAAAAATTTCAATGCGCTCGCTCGAGCGGCACTTTGTTGCGCTCGAGCGAGACTTCTTCTGCCCCAATTTTATTTTCTTCACTCTTTTTGACTTCCAACACTTTAAGGACGCATAGGCAACTCCTAAATTGATCTTCAAGTGCTCCAATTCCATCTTGATAATTTAACATCAACATTTGAAGTGCCTTCTTGAATTTGTTAGCTCGGCTCCTCGTTATTGGCCCATGTGGCAACTCCAATGGATCTCGAACTTCCTTTGCCACTTGATCCACATGCGAGCTATCCATGATCGCATCATCCTCCCCTTCTTGAAAATGATTTGTCCTCAAATCTCTTTCATCTTCTACATCAAACAAAGATAAGTCAGAAACATTAAATGTAGTACTCACATTACACTCACCTGACAGATCTAGTTTGTAGGCATTGTCGTTGATTCGCTCCACGACTTGAAAAGGTCCATCCCCTTGAGGTAACAACTTTGAACGTCTCTTCTCTAGAAAATGCTCTTTTCTCAGATGCAACCAAATCCAATCACCGGGTTCAAAGACAACCTTCTTTCTTCCTTTATTCGCTTGCTTAGTATACTGCAAATTCTTCTTCTTGATATTCTCACGTACTTTCTCATGCAAGCTCTTCACAAATTCAGATTTCTTCTTTCCATCCATATTAACCCTTTCACTCATAGGTAACAACATCAAATCCAACGGAGTCAATGGGTTAAAGTCATAAACAACTTCAAAAGGTGAATAATTCGTAGTAGAATGCACGCTACGATTATAAGAAAATTCAATAAATGGCAAACAATCTTCCTAATTTTTCAAGTTCTTTTTAATAATAGAGAGAAACAATGTCCCTAAAGTTCTATTAACTATCTCAGTTTGTCCATCAGTTTGTGGATGACAACTAGTAGAAAACAACAACTTAGTTCCAAGTTTACACCACAATGTTTTCCAAAAGTAACTTAAAAATCGAGTATCCCTATCAAAAACAATACTTCTAGGCATGTCATGCAATCTCACAATCTCATTAAAAAATAAATCTGCAACATGCGAAACATAATCTGATTTTTTACATGAAATATAATGTTCCATCTTTGAAAACCTATCAACCACAACATAGATAGAATCCCTACCGTTCTTAGACCTCGGTAACCCTAGAACAAAATTCATAGAAATGTCTACCCATGGTTCTTTAGGTACTAGAAGTGGAGTATATAATCCATGTGGTTGTGATCTAGAATTTGCTTTCTTACAAGTCACACACCACTCACACATTCTCTCAATGTCATGCTTCATATGCGGCCAATAAAAATGTTCATGCAAAATTTGATATGTTTTAGTCACACCAAAATGTCACATTAAACCACCACTATGTGATTCCCTAACAAGTAATTATCTAATTGAAGTCTTAGGAATGCATAATTTATCCTCTTTAAACAAATAGCCATCATGCAAGTAAAACTTATCCTTGGACCACGCATACACGATGCAAAGATCTCACTAAAATCATCATCACTCGCATACAACACTTTCACATGTTCAAACCCCAAAAATTTAGAATCTAAAGTAGTTAAGAGCGCGTACCTTCGTGACAACGCATCCGCCACTACATTTCCTTACCTTGCTTGTACTTGATGACATAAGGAAAGGTCTCCACAAATGCTACCCATTTGCCATGTCTTTTATTCAACTTCTGTTTCCCCTTGAGATGCTTCAAGGACTCATTATCCGTATGAATCACAAACTCCTTTGGCCTCAAGTAGTGCTGCCACGTCTCGAGTACCCTCACCAACGCGTAAAACTCCTTGTCATTGGTAGTATAGTTCAAGGATGCTCCACTAAACTTCTCGCTAAATTACGCCACTGGCCTTCCACCTTGTGTCAAAACGCCTCTAATTCCTACACCTGATGCATCACATTCAATTTCAAACTTATTAGTAAAATCAGGAAAAACAAGTAAAAGATCATTAATCAACTTTTGCTTAAGGATATTAAAAGACTTATCTTGCTCCTCGCCCCAATGGAACGGAACGTTTTTCTTGATAACCGCGGTCATGGGCGCCACCAATGTACTAAAATCCTTCACGAACCTCCTATAAAAACTCGCAAGTCCATGAAAACTTCGAATTTGACCAATGGACGTAGGCGTCGGCCAATCCCAAATGGAACTCACATTTTCTTCATCAACTTTCACAACTTGTGCACTCACAACAAAACCAAGAAATACGAGTTCACTTGTACAAAACACACATTTCTTCAAGTTAGCATATAAATGTTCAGCACGTAATGTGATTAGTACAACTCTCAAATGACCCACATGATCATCCAATTTTTTTTACTATATACCAAAATAACATCAAAATACACCACCACAAACTTTCCAATAAATGCACGCAAAACATGATTCATGAGACGCATAAAAGTACTAGGTGCATTAGTCAAACCAAACGGCATAACCATTCATTCATACAACCCATACTTTGTTTTAAATGCAGTTTTCCACTCGTCTCCCTCTCTCATCCTAATTTGATGATAACCACTCTTAAGATCAATTTTGCTAAACACACTAGCACCATGCAGTTCATCTAACATATCATCTAGTCTAGGAATAGGATGCCTATACTTGATGGTAATATTATTGATAGCCCTACAATCAACACACATACGCCAAGAACCATCTTTATTAGGTACTAATAACACAGGTACAACACATGGTGACATTGACTCATGCACAAAACCTTTATATAGAAGTTCACTTATCTGTCGTTGCAACTCCTTAGTTTCCTCCAGATTGCTTCTATAGGCTGGATGATTCGTCAATGTACTCCCGGGTACCAAATTGTTTTGGTGCTCAACCCCCCTCAAAGGTGGTAATCCTTGAGGTAGCTCCTCCAAAAATAAATCATCGAACTCCAACAAGAGAGAAACAACAATGCTCGGAAGATCTTCGACTATATCACTTGTGTTAAGGAGTAACTTCTTATAAAACATCAACACAAGTGGAACATGAGAATTCAAAACATCTCTCAACTCACTCTTTTGGGACATATATATATTTTTTTTCAGCCTCTTTTCTCTCAATTTTTTTTTTCATCTGTCTTTTTATCATTCTTTTTTTCTAAGGCCATCTCACTTTTTTGTTCACTCTGTTTTTTGGCCTCATTTCTCTTTTTATTCTTCATGTGATCCTCCAACACTTGCTTTGGAGTCATATGAAACAATACAATAGGTTATTTTTTCATTACAAAAGAATATCTATTTTCAAACCCATCGTGCGCCACTCTCCTATCAAACTGTCACGGTCTCCCCAATAAAATATGACACGCTTGCATAAGGATCACATCACACAAAACCTCATCAACATACTTGCCAATAGAAAATGGCACCACAACTCTCCTATTAACTCTCACCTTCACACAGTCATTGAACCATTGCAATCTATATGGTTGATGATGCTTCAAGAGAGGCAACCCCAATTTTTTCACAAGTTCGCAACTCGCTACATTGGTACAACTACCCCCATCAATAATAAGACTGCACACCTTCCCATTCACAAAACAACGAGTATGAAAAATATTTTCCCTCTGGCTCTCTTCCTCTTCCTTATGTTGTGTATTTAAAATTCTCCTAGTCACCAATAATTCACCAACAACAGCCCCAAGCCCATCCTCATCATCAGGATCTACTAACGCAGACATATCATCATAATTTTTCCCCATCACTTTCAGAATCCACATCACCACAAGAATTAATAATCATCAACTTCTTATTAGTACATTGGCTAGAAATATGGCCACTACCTTGACATATAAAACATTTAATATCTCTAGATCGAGTACTAGAAGTTTCAGATGTACCTTTTACCACTTGCTTTGGTGCCTCCAATTTGGTGTCAGATTTTGGTTTGTACACCGACTTGTTATCCACCCGTTTTGCAAAGTTTGGACGCCAAGACTTTGACAATCCTCCACCGAAAGGTAATCGGCCAGCTCCTCTTCGCTTGAGCTGTTGTTCCACCTTCATGGTCGTCTGCACCATCTCGCCCAAACCAATACAGTGACAAAGCTCCACTTGATCTTGTATTTCTCTATTCAAACCACACAAGAATCGAGCCATTGTAGCTTCATTATCTGCCTCAATGTTGGTCCGGATCATCGTGGTCTCCAACTCCTTTTAGTAATCCTCCACGCTCATTGGACCCTGCCTCAAAGTCTGTAGACGCCTGTACATTTAACGATAATAATGGTTAGGTACAAAGTGCTTCTTCATGACACGTTTCACCACTTCCCACGTCTTGATAGGCGGCTCTCCACACCTCCTTCTAGTGGTCACTAATTGATCCCACCAAATTAATTCATAATCTACAAACTCAACCACTGCCAATCTCACTTTCTTAAGATCAGAATAGTGATGGCAATCAAACACAAACTCCACACGCTTCTCCCATTCTAGATACGCCTCCGGATCAGATTTCCCATGAAACGCTGAAATTTTCATCTTAATGCTACTAATATTCCCATCCTCCTTACTGCCCTCCATATATTTTCCATGCACCGTTTCTCGCTTATGTCTACCCCCATGTACTCTTCTTCCCCCATCCCAATTCTCATCAAAACTCTCCTCATCATCTTCAAAATCATTCCCCTTCCTACTTTTATTTTTTTTCCACTACCACTAATCTCCTCCAATCTACTCATCTACTCATGAAGAGGCTCCAACTTTGACCTCATCACTTTAGTAAATTGCCCCATCAACGCCTCCATTTGAACCTTGGAAATTCCTTGGTACACACTTTCACTAACATTTTTATTAGGATTTATGGTACCTGCAAGAAAATCGTTAGTAATAAATTTCTGCACACAAATTCTCACAGTTCACTCCAAACGAATCACTCAATCACTCCTTTTTTTCCACTCAAATTTGTGGTAAGGCCTTGCTTTGGAGAGTAAAGGATCAAACCTTCAAGTTCAAAACTTTTAGACGCTTGAAAATTGACTCACAAAGATTTCACAAACACAAGTAAGGAATTTTATGGACAAATTGACTTTGACTCGCACCCAAGGATGAACAACGACAAAGGAATTGGCCACAAGTTACTTTTCTTCACTTTTTTTATCAAATTTTTGGCCCTCTATATTTTTTTGACCGATTTTCGAATCTCTTTTTTTTTTTTGAATTTACAAATTGTAGCACAAGACACGATACTTGGATAACAAGTTTGAAAGAAACAACATAGAAATTTGATATGAGATAGACGAAGAACGAAGAACAAAGAACGATGAATGAAGAACGAAGAACAAAGAACGAAGAAATGATATAGAGTAAAGAAGTATACGAATTACATGAATCAAAAACCTTTCCTTTGATACCAAATGATATGAATCTTGATGAGTATGATTAGCAAACACGGTTATAAATTAAATCTCACCCTCTAACCAATAATCAAAAGATCCAAAGAGTTTTTCTCAATCTTTGAAACAAGTAAAATTGATAGAATTTTGGATTTTCACCTTTAATAGACAGGACGATTAACAAAAGAAATCACGACAATCGAAACCAAAGAAAACCTTCAGATAACTTTTATCTGACAATATTCAGTGAGAAATCAATTGACAAACATTTCCAAGTAATTAACTGAGAAATTTTGATTTGAAAAGCCAAAGCAAAGATTTGAATAAAATTCTAGAGAGAATTTCAATAATTTGTGTATAAACTGAATCTGAATTATTGTTAATGAAAATAAACAAAGTATTTATAGTTTACAATCAAAAATAAAAGATATATAATGCAAAATATTGCCTAAAGATATCAAAGATATCATCTAGAAAGTTTTCTAGTAGGCTTAAAATACTCAAAATAATCAAAAGTTATCAAAAACCCACGCACACACACAACACGCCGAAGTGTGTGTTTTTCCTGGAAAAACTCACTCGCTCGAGCGGACACAACCCGCGCTCGAGCGAGAGGTACTCTGTCCCGCGGATTCACTTGAGCTCGCTCGAGCGGACACAACCCGCGCTCGAGCGAGAAACGCCCTGTCCAAAAATTTCAATGTGCTCGCTCGAGCGGCACTTTTTTGCGCTCGGGTGTGACTTCTTCTGCCCCAATTTTATTTTATTCACTCTTTTTGACTTCCAACACTTCAAGGACGCATAGGCAACTCCCAAATTAATCTTCAAGTGCTCCAATTCAATCTTGATAATTTAACATCAACATTTGAAGTGTCTTCTTGAATTTGTTAGCTCGGCTCCTCGTTATTGGCCCACGTGGCAACTCCAATGGATCTCTAACTCCCCTTTCCACTTGATCCACATACGAGCTATCCATGATCGCATCAATCAGTATACTCATAAACACACGTGAGAGGAGTTCAAGCTTAGACAAAAGGTTATATTAAGAGCCGAAGAACATAAGCACACATTTGAAGATATCATCAAATCAGTTTGGATCATATTGTGCAAAGTGTTGAGTTTTAATAAAAGCACTGTATTAGTTTATCAGTTGAGGTGCTGCAAACCTCGTTGTAACAAGAATCAGTCGAGGGCTGAGTTCTTGAGTCTAGGAGTTCTGAGATAGGCAGTTCAGTATAAGTCCTAGTCTTGGAGTGGGCTATTGCAAAGTGTTGTAATTGTCAAATTATTCTAGTGTGGATCCTTCTGAGGTGGAAGAAGGAGTGATGTAGGATATTTAGCTCCGAACATCCATAAACAACACACATGCGTATTTTACTTTCCAGTTTCACTCATATATCTGTCGAGCATATTAATTCACTCATTCAAAGAATCAGTCTAGACAATTGATAATCGGTTCTAATATGTTAGTTGGAATCATTCCGCACATAATAATTGTTTGTTAATTAACATCGACATACGAGAAGGAAGCAGTTCAGTTGACTAACATCAACTGAACTCAATTAAGTATTTAGAGGGTCAACTGCTACAGTAGAATCAGTCGAGGAAGATACCCAAAACCAATCCCTTCACCTTATCTATGCGATTGAAATGTCCATAGGGATTAGAGCTCTCGGGGAGTTACCAGTTGTTCGTGAGTACCCGGATATTTTTCCTGATGAGATCCTAGGTTTTCTTCCAGTCAGAGAGGTTGAGTTCGGGATCGAGCTTGTGTCAGGGACAACTCCGATTTCTCCTACACCTTATCATCTGGCACCGTCAGAGATGAGAGAGTCGCAACAACAGTTGCAGGTTTTGTTACACAAGGGATACATTCGCTCGATCGTTTTGCCTTGGGGAGCGCAAGTGTTATTCGTCAAGAAGAAATACTGTAGCGCCTAAAGTCCAAATTACTAAGTACGCATGCATAAAATTAAAAAAATATTATAATTATTATTTTTAAGTTTAATTGATTTAAATTCTTTATTTGAGTTATGCGTTAATAAAATGTTAATTATTTATTTAAATAATTTTATTGTACTAACTATTTAAATACTACTTTTAATTGTTTAAGTTTACTTATTTAAATTATCTTATTATGAAGCTTATTTGTAATAATGATTTTAAAGTTTTAATCTTCTTATTTAAATGATTTTAATTGCCCAAATTATTCATTAAAATGACTTGAGTTTATCGGTTAGTTATTTAAATTATTTTAAATGTTTATTTTATTTATTTAAATGTTTTTAATTGCCCAGCTGGTTTTTAAAGGTTTTTAATCCTCTTGTGTATTTATTTAAATGACTTTTAAACGATCATCTAGTTTATTTAAATTATTTTAATCGCTCCGTTTATTATTTAAATATTTTTCTTTATCTTTGTGACATCAAAATATTTAAGTATTGATTATTTTACTTTTTTATGTTAAAGTGGTTAAATTCTTTTAAATGTTTATCCTGCTCAATTATTTGATCTAGTTGTTTCTAAGGTTCTTGAGTTCCGTGATTTTCGGTCCCGGTGTGGTGTCACGTCGAATTTTAGCGGTAAAATCTTAGTCTTTTCAAAATTTAAAAATTTTGAGAGATGAAAGGAAATTTTGTAAGTTTTCAATTTTAGGACTTTCCGGTTGACCGAGACCGCTTTTATAGCATTCTTAAGCTTATTCTTAAATTTTCCAAAATGTAGCATCTTCAAACCCAGATTAGTGAAATTCAATTAAATATTTGAATTATTAAATTTTAAAAGCATAAGAATTTTTAAATGTAAACTAGTGTTGTGCTAAAGTTGTTAAAATGAGTTGTGGATTGATCTAGAGTGGAGACAAAATTTTCAGAAAATTCAGTAGGGGTTCATGTGGTGTTTCGAAATTTGGATGTGTTTTGGAGTGAAAATGAGTTATGTATCGTGTATTGATTAAATCTTGATGTTTCTTGTGTATTCGGAAAAATTCAGCATGTTAATTTGTGTCGTTAGGGCTTGATTTCTGAAAATTCGGTTGAATGGTGTTAAGGGCTGTCCATGTTAGATGAAAGGGGGTTCAAATGTGATTTTGGATGAGGTTTAGATAGGTATGAAGGGCTGGAGTTGAAGGTTTTGTAGTTGGGAACGTGGATGCGGTGTTCGAGTAGTCCGGGTGAGGCGAGTTGGCCTAATTATTGGCTTGAAATAGCTTCGGGCGTGAGGCTTGGCTCAAGGTTCTTATTCTGGTCAATTTAAGTATTTAGTGTTGTTACATAGGTCGTTCGTCGGGATAGTCCATCGTGGAATAGTCCGTAATGAGGTTAAGTTAATATTGAACTAGTGCAGATTTTTGTCGTCTCGTTGATTGGCCTCAAGAGTTGGTTCTGAATTTTTAGGTTAAGGGGTCTGAACAGGGTATTATCTTGGCCATAACTCAATTATAGAATGTGGTGATCATGTCGGTTCGTTTTTGGAGTCGTTCGGTTAAGTTATGGCTAAGTTTAGGGCGAGTCAATATAAGGTGGTTGTGCAGATTTTTGTTAAGTGTAGTTGCTGTCCTGAAATTTGATTTGTTTGGGTTGTTCGGTTTGGAATGAGAGGTTGTGGCCTGGTCATTTGGTTGAGTTAGGATGTATAGGAGACGTCGGTTCGAACGGGAGTTCATTCGGTTAAGGATGAGTTAGTTTAAGGGTCGTACGGGCCGAACTCCCGTATTGAATCTTTTATGGGATATGTCTAAGATTTCAAAGAGAGTTCTTATGCAAAGGGGCAGCCACTTATACATCATTTTTCCTTGATTTAAAGCTTGTTTTCATCATTTAAGGGTGTGTATTCGAGTGTGTTGCTTCATTCATTCGAGTTATGTAAAGTTTCAAAGAAAGTTGTGTTCAAGCCTTTGCATTTCAAGCTATTAATATTGATTAAGGAAAGGGATGAAAAGTTAAATTAAATGTAAAATTTTTGAATGAAAAAAATTGATTGTGACTTTATACGTGCAATGTTAGATCGGGGGATGCCTCGGCTCACTTGCCAAATCAGACGTGTAGTGTGTGGTCGGGAGACATCTCAGCTTCCCTATCAAATCAGACGTGTAGTGTGTGGTCGGAAGACATCTCAGTTTCCCTACCAAATCAGACGTGTAGTGTGTGGTCGGGAGAAATCTCGGCTTTCCTACCAACTCAAAGGGGCAATGTGGAACCGAGAAGAACTCGGTTTCCTTGGCGGCATAGAACTGTAGCCATTTATCAATCAAAACAAAAAGGAGTCACAATCGTGGATCTAAATTCTCAAGAAAATTTAAAGTGAAAATTTCACGTATGATATGATTAAGTTGCACGTTGTAAAGGTAAAACTTTAAGCATGAGTTGAGTCTCCGTCGTGTGAGTTCATTGCATTATGAGTATTAATATTTTAAGTATTGTGCATGTATTTTTAAACCCTTGTAACTTCTTGGTTTATACTTGTTGAGCCTTTAGGCTCACTACTATGCTTGGTGCAGGTTAGGCTTTCGATGAGACCGAGGGGCATGACTCTTGAGTAGATTGCGATGCAAGCCTGGCACATCCCTCCGACCTATGCTAACTTTTCGCATAATGTTATTTCCTTATAAATTAGTCGTCATGGGAAAATTACAGAATTTGTTTAGTTTTTTCTTAATATTTTCTTTATGTTATGATTAAAATTTTTAAGTTCTAAATTTGAAGAGGTTCATCCTTTATTTTCGTTTGTGCAAACTTGTTTCATTTTAGCATGTAAATTTTTAACTGTTTTACTCTGATGCTCATGATTTTAAACACCTTTTGTCTTGTCGTATAATGGTTTCAAAGTTTTGTCTCGTTTAGATTTTCTCTTTCATATTTCTGATCTGAGACATGTGGTTATTTATATTTATAGATAGGTCATGTCAAAAAAAAAATTAAAAAAAAATCCTCATTTTTATATTTAAGTTTTATTTAAAGTAGTTGATTAGAGGCGTTTCAAATATGGTTCTATGCGTCTCTGTATTGATTACGGACAATTGAACAAGTGACGATTAAAAATAAGTATCATTTACCGTGCATTGATGATCTATTTGATTAGCTTCTGGGAACTTTAGTGTAATCCAAAATTGATTTAAGGTCAGGATATCATCAGTTACGAGTACGAGAGGAGGACATTTCGAAGACTATTTTTCTTACATGGTATTGTCAATACAAGTTCTTAGTGATGCCTTTTTGACTGACAAAAGTCTTCATGGATATTTGATGAACAGAGTGTACCGAGATTACTTGGATAAGATAGTCGTGGTGTTTATCGATGATATTCTGGTCTACTTGCGCAGTGTCGATGAGCATGCGTAGCACTTGAGGGTTGTACATCAAATTCTGTGAGAGAGGCTGTTGTATGCCAAGTACAGCAAGTGAGAGTTTTGGGTTGATCGAGTGGTGTTTCTTGGTCATGTCATTTCTCGAGATGGTGTTTCAGTAGACCCGAGTAAGACAGAGGATATTCTGAACTGGTCGCGTCTAACGACAACCTCTGATATTTGTAGCTTCTTGGGCTTAGTAGGGTACTATCAGCGGTTCATCGAAATTTTTTTACAGATTGCTAGACCATTGACACATTTGACAAGGAAAGACATTCCTTTTGTCTGGTCGGCTGATTGTGAACAGCGCTTCGATGAGTTGAGGAGACGCCTAACTACTGCATCTGTGATTACTTTGTCGTCTAGTTTTGGAGGTAATATAGTTTACACAGATGCATCTCTTCAAGGTTTGGTTTGTGTGCTAACACAGAATAGGCATGTGATTTCCTATGCCTCCAGATAGTAGAAACCCCACGAAGAGAATTATCTGTTGCATTATTTGGAGCTTTCAGCGATTGTCTTTGCACTTAATATCCGGCGCCATTACTTGTACGGTGAGCGCTTTCAAACTACTCTGATCACAAGATTTTAAAGTATTTGTTTACTCAAGTTGAGTTTAACATGAGGCAGCGTCGTTGAATGGATCTTCTCAAGTATTATTATTGCGAGATCAAGTACCATATAGGTTCTGCAAATCTAGCAGCCGAAGCGCTTAGCCTTAAGGTTTATGTCAATGCTCTTCGCACAAGTGTAGTGTCTAGTGCCGTTCAGCAGTGGTGTTCATTGGGTTTCACTTTTCACAACAAGAAGGAACAACAAGGGATCCGAGTCTTCTCAGTGTTATCTAAGCCAGATTTGTTTGCCCGTATCCAACAAATGTAGTTTTCAGATTCCAAATCGCAGAAGTAAGCTAGGCTTACTCAAGGAGACAACACCTCTGGTTCCATTTTCAGCCTGATGGATTGTTTTGTTTGTCTGGCAGAGTATTTGTGCCTGATGATCGAATTTGCGTGAGGAGATTTTATCTCAAGTCCATCGTAGTAAATTCATCATTCACCTAGGTAGTACAAAGATGTACAAAGATCTAAGTACAAGATTCTGGTGGAAAGGAATGAAGCTTAGTGTGTATCAATTTGTGTCCATATGTCTCATTTTTCTTCTAGTCAAGGTTGTGCATCGTCGACCTGGTGGTCTACTTCAGAGCTTGAAGATTTCGAATTGGAAGTGGGAACATGTGATGATGGATTTTTTCACCAACTTGCCGATGTCCTCCAGGAATTGTGATGGCATTTGGGTTGTTGTGGACCGGTTTTCCAAGTCTGCACACCCTATTTCTTATAACCAAGAATATACCTTTGATTGCATGGGAAGATTGTACATTCAGGAGATTGTACTCCTGCAAAGAGTACCACTAAGCATTGTCAGTGATAGAGACGCGTGGTTCACATCACGGTTTTGGGGTATCTTTCAGCGATCCTTGGGACTAATTTGAGTCTGAGTGCAACATATTATCCTGAGACTAACGGTCAGTCAGAGAGGACTATTCGGATATTAGAGGATATGTTGAGGGCTTCAGTGATGGACTTTGGATTATCCTGGTAGGATCAGTTACCGATGATAGAGTTTGCATATAATAATAGCCATCATTGCAGCATTGGCATGACACTGTTTGAGACTCTCTATGATCGTCGTTGTTGTACACCCTTGTTCTGGGATGAGGTAGCAAAGTGACGGGTAAGGGGCCAGAGTTGATATAGCAGATTGTTGATAAAGTCTAACTGATCAAGAAAAGAATCAAAGCCGCACAGGATAGACATGCCAGTTATGCAAACACCAAGCGCAGACCTCTGCATTTTGAGCCAGGGGAGCATGTGTTCTTGCAAGTTTCATTTTTAAAAAGGTGATGAGGTTTGGTCTCAAGGGCAAGTTAGCACCGAGATTTATTGGTCTGTTTGTGATCCTAGAGAAATTTGGAGATGTGGCTTATCGTTTGGCCTTGCCTCCGTATCTCTCCAGCATTCACAATGTGTTCCACATTTCTCTACTCTGTCAGTATATGATAGATGAGTCGCATTTACTACATCCGACAGAAATTCAGTTGGAGCCTGACTTTACATACGTGGAGAAACTGCTCTGGATTATCGATGAGAAAGACAAGGTTTTGAGGAACAAGTGCATTCCATTAGTCATGGTTTAGTGGCAGAGTCAAGGCACTGAGGAAGCGACTAGGTAATTAGGGAGTCCGATGTGTTCTGAGAATCCAGAGTTTTTTTATTGTACTTTCCTTTGATCAGTTTGGTTGAAATTGTTAAACTGTCGTGCTGTATTGAGCTTGGCTTCAGTGATTTCAATTGGTTTATCCCTAGTCTGGATTTCGAGGACGAAATCTTTTAAGTTGGGGAGAATGTAATAGCCCGATTTTATAATTAATTTAATCAACTGTCTAATCATGTTTAATTAGTCAAATAATGATTAAGGAATCTTCATTTGATATTATAGAGTTAAAAATCGGATTCAGAACAATGAAAAATGATCCAGGGAGTCCCAAGTGTCTGGGCAGTTTGGAAGATCTGAACCAAGACCATGTATGGATCGGTGGTTCCGAACCCTTAAAAAGAAATATCGTAGTTCAGAGTCAGAGGGTGAGTTCGGAAGCTCTGAACACAAGATCGGAAGCTCCTAACTGTTCGGATGACAATGTGCTAGACCGGAGGTACCGATTAGTTCGAAAGTTCCAAACTACAGATTGGAAGATGCGAACCCTACTCCAAGAGTCAAGTATGGATTTTTTGTTGGTGATTTGATAGATGTGAGATCGAAAGCTCCAAACCTTCAGTTTGGAAGATCGAAACTCTGTCGGCAGCTTGTGTTGTCCAATTACAGAAACGCATTCGGTGGTGAGAGTTCGGAAGGGCGAACGAAAACATTGAAGTGAGATCGAAACATCCAAACGTGCGATCGGAAGGTCCGATCATGGATGGTCTTTATATAGGGGTCGAAATATTCATTTTCAAATGCTCATTACCTCTTCTCTCTCGTTCCTAGCTAGTTCTTAAGGGTTTTTTATGCTAGGCCGGTCGATAGCGAGGCGCTACCAGGATCGTAGCGGAGTTAATTGTGCCTAGAATTTGGGAATATCTCCATCAAAGAGCTAACGATGGATGCATGAATAATGCTCGACTCTGATTAGCTTCATTGAGTAGCTATTAGTCTTGATAAGGCTTTAGTACATAGACAGTGATATTGTGATTACTTTCCTATAGGTTTGGACTTGAGTACCCGAGTGGCTAGGTTGCTTGAGTAGAGGTACAGACATACTATCCGAGATATCATGGTTGAGTGTTCATATTCTATGTTTGTATGTTTATATAACATGTTTTACGTGCATATATTATGTCATGATTATTATGTTGCATACATTATCATGTTGAGTCTGTACCTTGATATAACTCGTAGTGGGGTCGCTCAACCCCGAGTTCTTGAGTGGATGGTTGGACCCATTGGTTACGGGATCAGGGAACCTATATGCCTAGTGTAGTAACCCAAACCCATAAAATTTTTGATTAATGGAGTAATCATGGTTATATTGGGTAAACATGATTAAGGAATCTCAAAACGAGATTAAGAATATAAATACAGATTTAGAACACTCAAAAGTGGTCAGGAGGGTTCCAAGTGATCGGATGGATCGGATGATCTGAACCTTAGGATCAGACCATCCAAAGGTGCCTAGTTTGGAGGCTCTGATCAAGTTCGGAAGTTAGTGAGATCGGATGATCCGATCGAGCGTTCGAACGATCAGAACTCAAGGTGGGCAAGTGTCCAAGACCAATCAGAGTGATGACATCATGGATGACGTATTTTTGAGGGATCGGACGATCCAAAGAGTAGGATCGAACTGTCCGATGCGTCATCAGGACAGGTGTATGGCATGCATGCATTTGATTGGACGCATGGAGGAGATCGGACCGTCCGAATGTGTAGATCGAAAGATCCGAAGTGCTGGCAGGAAAAGTGGCTCACATGCAGAGATCGGACGATCCGATGGTAAAGTTCAGACCATCCAAACTCCGCCTATAAATAGAGGGTCCAAAAGCCTCATTCAATGCACCATTTGAAATTCTTCCTCTCTCCCTCTCTTTATAGGGTATTTTTAGGTGTTTTAGTCACCTAGGTTGGTCTCGGAGTTGGAGGGATCGTCTCCAGAGTGGTAGCAGGAGTGGTTCCCAAGTTACGGGATAGTCAGCATCAGCGGGCTGACGACGGACGCAGGTATGGTCTGAATTCCCTAAATATATTAAGGAGTAGTTATTAACTTAGTTAAGGCTTTTAGAGCATGATTAGTGATGCATGGGTTTTTTGCATTGTAGTGTTGGACTGTAGATGCGGAGCATCTAGGAGTATATTACTAAGGTGCGGACGTATTATCCGAGATAGCTTGGTAGAATATACATATTCTATGTTTGCATGTATTATGTGGCATTGATTATGTATGAATTATTATGACACGGATATTATGCTGCATGCATCTCATGTTGAGCCTGTTATTCCATTGTAATTACAGGTAGAGGGGTCGCTCAACCCCAATATTTTGTGGGTGGATTCCAAGATTTTGGATCCTGTGATAAGCCCACATAATTTTATGGTATGAGAGCCACCTCTTGTTGCCACGGCCCACCGTGCTACATACCATGGCGCCTTGACTGAGCAGTTTTTTGGATAGATTTTTCAATACCCGTCATATTGCATGTGCATGCATCGTATATGTATATTCATACTCTCGTACTGAGCTTTAATGCTCACATCCAGTGTTTTTTGTGTTTTTTGGACACCCAATTCGACGGGGCAGTTGCAGATGTTCCACCAGGACTTGGGATTAGGTGGTGACCAATCAAAGCTACATGAGTAGTAGCTAGGATATTGAATTATTCAATTGGGTTGTGTATATTGGTTTTATTTACCCGGTTGTATTCTGTCGGTTCAGCATTATTTAAGTTTTTCACTGTTTATCTCTGATTATTGTTTATTGAATGCTAAATTAAGCTTAAATCTATGATTATTAGTTGATCCGAGTTAGGGTCACTACATTTATTGGTATCAGAGCATGAAGTATGAGTCTTTGGGACATAGTGTTTAGATATTTAGGTTATCCTTATAAAATGAAGATTGGAACATCAGATGTGGAAATGTCGGAGTATTTGGATTTGCCCAAGACCATCATCATCTGGATGATCTTCAAAGATTTGATTTATGGGAGTTCCAGCAGGATCGAAAATGAGAGGAGGATCGTGTTTTTTGGGGCACGTGTGATGCTTGCGGCCATGTTACTTCAACATAGATAGCATTCCTCTGAAGATTTTCCACGAGCAGTTGGAGAGATTTTCGTAAGGATCTTGCTGGAGAATGGACAATTTAATGAAATAATCCAGGCAGCTCTTTTGGAGATCGTGTGGAAATAGGTCTGTCAAGCATGCTTGTATTGATGCTTTCGAGTGGCAGACGAAAAACTACATGTTCAAGATCAGTAGACGGAATGAAAGATTTCCGCATGTATTTGGTTTTAAATACTGTATTAAAAATTGTTGTAAACAGTATTTCAGTTTAAGAAATTGAATCATTGTATTATTGATTCCATACTGTTGGAATTTCTTAGTGGTTATAACTAAGGATTTGTAATAAGAATTGTATTAAACCCGGTTCAGTGGTTTATTGATTTTCAATATTGGGTTATAAAGATAATTTTGATAATTGTTTTAGTTGATTAGTGTTCAACTATTATGACTCATAGGCTTTTTACTAATCAGATTGTAAGTACTTGCCATGTGATTAGTTCTAGGCGTTATCCTAGAAAGGTTGGGTAAGTATGTGACTTTGGGATTGATGCCAGGGATGATGTGTTTCATCAGGGCATGACTCAATACTAAGTTATTGGATGATTTGATCTGTGTAGTTTCCTAGACCAATTGATAAGATTTACCTTGTTGAGTTGTTGCCAAGTGATGATGGGTTTTCATCAGGGGAACGGTTGTGAGTTATACTAGGTGCTGAGGACTGTGTTGGGCTAGTTGATATGGGTGAGGAAGCACGATCCTATACCGGTATATCTGGGAGGATGTATTCTAGATGGGATGGTGAATAGGCTACCTCAGTCTTGATGTTTTATGTTGTGGGACCCCGAGGCTCGTCTACTCAAAATATTATAATTAAATAAATAAGGCATTTAAAATAAGCAGCAGTAAATAATAACAAAAAAAATTTTATGAATAGTGCCTCGCTCGAGCCGCAAGAGTTGCGCTCGAGCGAGAATAACTCCGCCCGAAAAATATAACAATGCTTGCTTGAGCGGCAACAAGTTGCGCTCGAGCGAGAACAACACAGCTGCATAAATAATAACAGGCTCGCTCGAGCAGCATAAAGCTGCAATCAAGCGAGAAATATGTTGTCCCAACGATTTGCTACTATAGTTCAGAATTTTCAGATACACCTAGTACCAACTTCAAATTATGAGAATACAACAACATCATCATGTTATAAACTTACTCACAAACATGATCTAACATCCAACACAGCATAAATTATAAATCTCTAGAATATGCAACAACTATACAATGCATAGATTGGATAAGATACAACTCCACATGCTTCAAAAGTAAGTTTTGACATCATTCTACAACTGAACCTGGAGCACCACTTCTAAACTCTTCCCAACGCTCATGACCTTCTATGACTCGGCCCTGATACACCTGTTGCAATTAACACACAAAAACAAAGCAACAACCGAACAAACTAGTAAGTATAAAACTTAGTATGAAAGAACGGAACATATGAAATACTCAAATAAGACAATGCCGATGCATTTCAAACTTAATCAAAATTTTATGAAATGCATGAATGATAACAAAATGCTATCAACGATCAAGGATCAAAATCTGATACCAGTTTAAATGCTAAAACGCATCAACTCATCACCAGTGCTATAACTCATCACTGATGCTATAACTGGAGTCTAGATATCAATGCTATAATCTCACCACTGATACTCGATATCGAATCTTATAACTCATCAACGATACGATAACAAATTTGGAATAAAGGTTAGGCTCAAAGTGCATAATGAGATGATAACATACACAATCACAACAATAGTTTAAACTCATTATTGCTTGCAATACAATCACCCCATAACATAGCCCTACATTTCATGTCATAGATCTCAGCTAATGCATACAAAAACATAAACATATAAGATAGAAAATGTGGGGCCTCGGGTTGCTAATCTCATTCTTAGGGCATTTAGTAATTAAACATCATTAATTAACAAAGGAAGGAAGAAGATCAAACAATTTTTTTTTCAAATGGGGGTGCGCGGGGTTGGTCAAAAAGAGCAGAACGTTTGCCCCCCCACCCCCCACCCCCCCCCCCCAACCTAACTCTCGGGTTGGGGAAAAATAGGCTGCGCTCGGTCTGCTAGAAAAGAGCAGACCGAACACAAATCTGGGCAGTCTTTTGCTCTGGTTTTTTACAGCAAAATTTGATCCTTCCAATCCATTCCATTCCCATATATTAGAAGCCTAGAACATGTATAAATACAAAGAACAAGATCTATACATGTTTATACTTAGTTCATACATCAACTAAGAGTTTAAAATCCAACAAAAGCATGACCTACACAAGTGTTCATCAACTTCTAAAACACAAACTTCACAAGAATGTTCTAACATACTTGCTAGGATTCATAAACACATCGATTCAACTACAAACAACCCGATTCCACATCTCTAGACTCTTTCATGAGATACCGTCGGTGACTTTCGCCACCTCTTGCCCCATCTGTTGTCATGCACACATACAAAACAAGACAACAGCTAGAAACGTCCGGTGAGAATACAATCTCAGTATAATCAACATATATGCACGTTAAATAAAAACATATCGACTCTAAACATTTCAACTCGAGAGTAGAGTAAACGCATATATATAAAGAATTGATTCCTATCACACTCTTTGCCATCAAGATTCGTATACGATCTTGACATGGATATCCATCTATCGTCGTCCCTTTGGACTAGAAAATAAGGCCGCCTCAGACCCTGGCATAAGAATCAATTCATATCTCATATCATATCATATTAACCTGTGATGGATCGACAACATCATAACATAATCAAAGCGATAAAAAAGTATGTGATTTTGGAGGAACAACTCAAGAAGCTTCATTCTCGAGTTACAAGTTCCTATCTTGAGATGTCATCTTATACCTTCTCGTTTTGTCTCGGTTCTTGAAGCTTAAAATCTGAAACATAACAACAAGAACTCATATATCATAATCTATTCAACTTCACATACAAATCTGCTCAATTCCATCATTTCATCTTCAAAGTACAACTTCAAACCTCAAGCAAATCTTCTTCGGTTCGAAGGCAGATGTTTCGAGTTTATCACGCTCTTACTAATCTGAATTATAAAGATTATCACCAAGAACATCAGTTATGAAGTTAAGAGATCCTCAACTCAAGCATAAGACACCGAAACAGCCTCAAATCATAAACCGACGGCGTAGCGACTGAAAATCGATAACCGAAACAATATCGAAATCATTCTATCATTCATACAACTTCATATACATCATATACCAGAAAATATAACACCATAAATCAGCATACCAGCAGCTATAAAACTCAAACATACTTCTGAAAATCATCATAACTTCATACGACATTCAATCTTCGATTCGGTTTCGATATTGAAATGTATAAAAGCTCAAGAACAAATATTTATACTCATAAACTGATTTCGTCAACATACAACATGTAGTACCCCATACCCGAAATCAGTAATTAAGGAATTAATCATAATTACTTGGGTAGAGTTCGGAAGCTCCGAAGGTGAGTTCGGAAGCTCCGATCAGGATCGGAAGCTCCAAACAGGATCGGAAGCTCCGATCGATATTACGTCAGGCATGACGTGTGGCAAGATCGGAAGCTCCGATCAGGACCGGAAGCTCTGATCACCCCTATCCGGAGTCAACAAGTGATATTTTGACACGTGGTAGATCAGGATCTTCGAAACCTCCGATGGCAGGATCAGACGTTCCGATCGAGGTTCGGACGTTCCGATCAAGGATCGGAAGCTCCGATCGTTGTCTATAAATAGAAGGCCGAGGCTTCACTTTCATTTGCCAATTCCGAGTTCTCCTTTCCATTCTAGTCCTTTTGGAGTTGTTTTAGTCTTCTTAGGCTTGGTCCGGAGGTCGGCGAGGCGTTCGGTAGTCGTAGCGGAGTTGTGCCCAAGTTCTGGAGGCATCGACATCAAAGGGCTAACGACGGACGAAGGTATAGCTTTTGCTTCCTATAAATATTTAGGAGTATGCAATAGCTTAGTTAAGGCTTTTAGAGCACTTTAATGATAGTAGTATCATTTGGCAGTGTAGAGCAGACTATAGGCGTGGACCTAGAGTTGGTAGAGCTTGCACTGTTTTGAGGTACGAAAGTACTGTTCGAGATATCTTGACTGAGTATGCATGTATTATGTGACTGCATGATTTATATGTCATGATATTATGTTGCATTCATTTGCATCTTGCTGTATCTCTTTCGAGATGTCTATATTAGTAGGGTTGTACCCTATCCTGTTAGTGGATGGACTTTCATTGATTTGGGTCCGGCGTATCCACGGTTATCTCGGTATGGGAGCCACCTCCTGAAGCGACGGCACAGCGTGCTACATACCAGGGCCCGGTCTGTCTCTGTTATCTGATCCTTGACTTTGAGTCTATAGGGAGTTCACTTTGCATGCATGTTTACTCATACTCTCGTACTGAGCGTTTTATGCTCACGTCTCGTACTCTGTATTTTCTGGACACCCTATTCCATGGGGCAGGTTTGCGATTGGACGAGGAGGGTGGATCCAGGAGGGGCTAGTCAGTGGTTGGCCAGCTGGAGCTTCGTCTAGGTTTTATTACTTTTGTTTGGGTTTATACAGCTATTCGATTTGGTTGTATATTATTGGATAAATTATAGATTCCTTTACTTGGGATTGTATATTGTTTGTGGTTTCCGCAGTTTTATTCTGATATCTGTTTAATTAAGTTAATTGCATGCATAAGTTCTGTTTAGTAGGTGATCCGGGTAAGGGTCACTACATTTATGGTATCAGTGAAAGAGTGGGTGCCCGGTGAGCCAACTTGTGGCTAAGGGCTTTTATGACTCTATGTATAAACAATCTTTTGTTTAATATAATTTACACTTTTATAATGGCATTTACTTTATCTTTTATCATATTATTATGTTGTGACATACTATAATATGTTTAGATGAAGACCTTGAATATACTATAGTGTATGTAAGATGTGGTAGCACATGGGGATGGCTATCATGAAACACATCTTAAAGTCACTGTATATTCTAAACAGTTCCTAGTCAATTGAGCCGTCCATTAATAAGGATAAGGATCGCTCGAGATTGAGACTAGCATTTGCGATGCCGAGTACCATGTTTCATTGGTATGGAACATAGAGATGTTCAAAGCATGCAAATTGATATTCATATGATGAATGATTGAACTACCCTATCCGGACTTTCCAAGTAGTTATCACTTATCGAGTGGATAAAGTCTGCGGTTTTGGTTGTACACCATTAGTCCTTACTACTTGAAACATCATTGAGACTCTATATGCTAGTACTTTACTTTGACTCGTTTACCGACTCTATTGGGGTCATCAGGTGTCGGGATTGGGTACAGTTACAACACATATAGAAGTCGATGCTTTGTTGTCAAGGATTCACCACATACTTGCGAGTGTGGATATCCTATGCAATCTGAGGAGATATTAGTGTGACGAATCTCTGGCCAGAGTACATGATGTGTTTTAGGTTACTTGGTTTCCTAGTAGCACATGCGATGTCACTATTTGATCTTCAAGATGTATTGCATAGTTATCGAATCTCGAACGACTCTCGATTTACCAATGGTTGTTGATTCGATCGGGATATATGGATGAAGGGACCGTACTGTACGCTAACCAAAATCTATTGGTTCTTGCAGGCACTATCAGTGATACCTAGGGAATCATGGGGCAATGTTGCTAGGCGCTCTTACCATGATTCGATGGGTAAGTCGGAAATTGTTGTTCCGAGTCACAAGGAGTTGTGAGCCCACGGCTAGCTGTATCCCTGAACCATTGAGGGTCACACAAGTAATGGATTTCTAATCCCCGTTGAGATAATTAAATTTAAAGAGTTAAATTTAGTGAATAAAGAAGTGGGACTTCTTATTTAAAAGTAGAGGGAGTAAGATTTCCTAAAATGACATAGTGATGGACATTTTTGGAAACCACTGAATTCGGATTCAGAAAATTTATCTTGACTTTAAAAGATGCAGAAATGGTTTCTGTGCACATTGGTGGAATTGGTTTATCAATCTGAGTCACGATGAATTTTATATTAATTTCTGAACATGCGGGCTTTGCTTGTCAGGCTTGAACTTATGACTAATGGGCCCTAAGCTGTTAGCAGCCCACATTATAAATAAGTTATTGCAGTACAGAAATTAAACAACAAAGGTCACAAAATTTTCGAAAACCCTAGTTGTTCTCTCTAGGTGTGGCCGCCCCCTCTCCTCTCTCTGTTCGAAAATTCCAGCCTGTGAATTTCGAATTTGCAGTCTGGTTTAACAGATCAAATCTGTTATTTCTCTTCGTATAAACTTCTGATAGACTTTCTAGTGCAGTTTATCAGAGGGATTAAATTTCTGTTCGTGGACCTCATTGAAGAATTGTTCGTTCATCAGTTCCTGAGATATACAACAAGAGCAGTTTAATCCGTTGGTGTCCATAATCTCGCTTCGAGATTTTAAGGTAAAATTTATATTGTTTAAATTTTATATTATCAATTTTAATCGTAGGAATTTGATACCCATATGGAATCGTTCCATATAAAATTTTAAAACTTTCGCTGCATCGGGTATCACTTTCTTTTTCGATCCGGAGAACGACCGTGTTCCAACAGTGGTATCAGAGCCAGGTTGCGATCCTGGGATCATACGATTAAAATTTTATCAAAATTGTACCATGCCTCAATATTCAAATAATAAATAAAAAAAAAATTTGGGGTGGGGCTGCCGGCTTCCTGGAAGGGCAGCGGGCAACCGCCGCCCGCCCGCCGGCGCGCAGCAAAGGTTGCGCGCCGCTGGGCTAGGGCAACAGTTGCCCTAGCCCATCATCCAGCTGGGCCGCATAAGGCGGCCCAGCAGCCTGGCGGCTAGGCCAGGGCAAATGTTGCCCTAGCCCAGCGCGCAACTGGGCCGCAGGTGGCGGCCCAGTGGCCCAGCAGCTGGGCTAGGGAAAATGTTGCCCTAGCCCAGCGCGCAACTGGGCCGCAGGTGGCGGCCCAGTAGCCCAGCGCTCGGCTGGGCCGAAAGCTAGGATGGGCTATGGCCCAGCCTAGCAGGGCAGGGCGGGCTGCCCGGGATTGTCCCGGGCAGCCCCAAAAATTAAATTTAAATTTTTTTATTATTTTATAATTTTAGAAATTATAAATTTTAGACCAATTGAAAATTGTTTGGATTAGTCCATGAGGCAATGGGTCAAAATTGTTTGAGCCCAAAATTTTAAGAAAATTAATTTTTGGATAAATTTTGAATTTTGGAAATTTATAAATTTAATCCAATAAATTAAATCTTTAATTAATAATTTTGGTAAAATTGATAATAAAATATGATTTTATGTATAAAAGTGGATTTTATATTTAAAATATGATTTTATGGATAAACTAGATAAAATATGATTTTGTATATAAAATAAGATTTTATATGTGAAATATGATTTTATCTATTTAAATTTATTGCCACTGCATGTTATCCAATTAAATTAATTTGGAATTAAATATTATTGGATAAGGATGATCGATTGCCATGACCAATATTATAGGTGTATGTTAGGTTGTTTACATTTGGTTTTATTATTGATTGTTGGGTTTTATTAATGGGCCTGGTTATGGCCCAAATTTGATTTTATCATTTGTAATAAAAGTGGGCCTGGTTTATGGCCCGTTCCCACCCCTATAATGTATCCTTTTATTTGTCATTATAATTTATTGTAAATTCACTAGAAATAGTGGGAGATTTTGAAGATGGAGGTGGGACCAGCAAGCAATGATAAAGACTGAAGAAATGTAAATTGGAAGCACAATGTAATAGGATTGCATTGCATACTTGCATATCACCTAGGATTGGACTTAGACTCGTGATTGGCAACCATGGGTCGATTAGTAATGGAATCGATCATCCTAAAATATAATATATGATATTATCGTTGTATGCATGTTTAGACTAAATTGTATGAATCCCGCAAGCATACAAATTTTAAATGATGAGACAAATTTTCAAAATTAAAATCCCTCATTTTAAATATGATTTAAAATTGATATCAAGATAAATAAAGGAAATTTAAATATTGTTTAAATGTTCCTACCTTCCATCAACGATCAATGTATGAGATGCTACCCGCGGATACGGTCCGGCTCATATTATTGGGGGGGCCCGTTCGTCGGAAAGTTGTACATTGGATCGACACATGTTGTAAGTTGGATGGAACTCCCATGGGATTGGCTCATATTATTGGGGATCCACATGGCGACCGTCCATCACAACTTAATATTGATGGGTCATCTTGACATGTCACAATAAACGGCGTCATATTATTGGGCCCTTATTGGACATGAGGTAAAAAACATAGAGGTTGCTTTGGAAGCAATTGGGCTCTACCTTTTGAAAATTATGGTTGGCTGATATTATTCGGGACTATAGTTTGTCAATTGGAATCCATGTTCCCACTAAAAAAAATGTTTCTCGTTTTCACTAGAGGGTAGTAAAATCGTTAAAATAGTGGGAGTGAGATTCATAAAATAAATTTCGCCTATTTTATGTCTTAGTAAATTAATTAAACAATCACTGATTATTGTCTGTTTCTTTTCAGTATTTCATTAAGATGAATTCGTGCAATCCACTATTCTCTATTTTCGAACAAAACAAACTGACTGGCGCAAACTATACGGAATGGTTCAGTAAGTTGAAGATTGTCTTGACCTCGGAGAAGATGTTATACGTGTTAGAAAAATCTCCTCCGAAGGAAGCACCAGCTGATATAAGTCCAGAAGAGTTGGCCAAACTTGATAAATGGTGGGACCATGATATCAAGGCCAAATGTTATATGCAAGCTTCGATGTCTGATGAACTCCAGAGGTGATTTGAGGATACCGTGAATGCTGCTGACATTCACGTACAACTCAAGGAACTTTTTGGGGCTCAATCGAGAGCTGAAAGGTTCGCTACTGTAAAAGAGTTAATGACGTGTCGCATGCGTGAAGGGACTTCGGTCCGTGATCATGGGGTACGCGTGATTTGGCTCATTCAGAAGTTGGTAACGCTTGAATTGGTATTGGAGCATGAACTCAATGTGGACTTATTACTTCTCTCTCTTCCTTCATCATTTGACGGTTTTGTGGTGAATTTCAATATGAACAAGATAGAGGTCTCCCTTGAAGAGATGGTCAATATGCTTGTAACTTATGAAGCCACTTTAAAGAAGGATAAACCGGTTCTCTTGTGAGCTCCTCTTCTTCTGCTAAGAAGGGGCCAAGTACAAAGGGTAAGAAACGTTCTGCCCCATCCAAGAAAACCGGACCCAAGAAGAAGAACAAGACAAAGGCTTCAAACATGGAAAAGTCCAAGGATGTTTGTCATCACTGCAAGAAACCCGGTAATTGGAAACGTAACTGCAAGGAATATCTAGAGCAGTTGCGAACTGCGAAGGGTATGTTTTATATTGAAATAAATGTTTAACTTAATACTACTTCTGTAAGAGTGGGTGCCCAGTGAGCCAACTGTGTGGCTATGGGCTTTGTTGACTCTTTGTATAAACAATCTTTTGTTTAATATTATTTACACTTTTATGGCAATGACTTTATATTACTTCATATTGTTATATTGTGATATACTATTGTTGTTTTGATAAAGACCTTGAATATACTATAGTGTATGTAAGATGTGGTAGAACATGGAGATGTCTATCATGAAATACATCTTATAGTCACTGTATATTCTAAAACCGTTCCTAGTCGATTGAGCCGTCCGATAATAAGGATAAGGATCGCTCGAGTTTGAGACTAGCATTTGCGATGCGGAGTACCACGTTTCATTGGTAGGGAACATGGAGATGTTCGAAGCATGCAAATGGATATTCATAGGATGAATAGTCGAACTACCCTATCCGGACTTTCCAAGTGGTTATCACTTATCGAGTGGATAAAGTCCGCGGTTTTGGTTGTACACCATTAGTCCTTACGACTTGAAACATCATGGAGACTCTATATGCTAGTACTGTGCTTTGACTCGTTTACCGACTCTGAGGGGGTCATCAGGTGTCGAGATTGGGTACAGTTACGACACATATAGGAGTCAATGCATTGTTGTCAAGGATTCACCACATACTTGCGAGTGTGGATATCCTATGCGATCTGAGGAGATATTAGTGTGATAAATCTCTGGCCAGAGTAATTGATGTGATTTAAGAAATGGTTTCTTAGTAGCACATGCGATGTCACTAATTTGATCTTCAAGATGTATTGCATAGTTATCGAATCTTGAGCGACTCTCGATATACCAATGGTTGTTGATTCGATCGGGATATATGGATGAAGGGACCGTACTGTACGCTAACCAAAATCTACTGGTTCTTGTAGGCACTATCAGTGATACCTAGGGAATCATGGGGCGATGTTGCTAGGCGCTTTACCATGATTCGTTGGGCAAGTCGGAAAGTGTTGTTCCGAGTCACAAGGAGTTGTGAGCCCACGGCTAGCTGTATCCCTGAACCATTGAGGGTCACACAGTGTAATGGAGTTTTAATCCCCGTTGAGATAGTTAAATTTAAAGAGTTAAATTTAATGAACTAAGGAGTTGGACTTCTTAAATAAGAGTAAGGGAGTAGGATTTCCTAAAATGACATAGGGATGGACATTTTTGGAAACCACTGAATTCGGATTCAGGAAAATTTATTTTGACTTTAAAACGTGCAGAAATGGTTTCTGTGCACATTGGTGAAATCGTTTCATCAATCGGAGTCACGATGAATTTTATATTAATTTCTGAACGAGCGGGCTTTGCTTGTCGGGCCCCAGCTTATGACTAATGGGCCCTAAGGTGTTAGTGGCCTGCATTATAAATAAGTTATTTCAGTACAGAAATTACACACAACAGGTCATAATTTTTGAGACAGGATTTTCGAAACCCTACCCCTCTCAAAAACGTTTTCGGCCGACCCCTCCCCTCTGCCCGAGAAAATTCCGGTCTGTGATTTTGAATCGCAGTAAGGAATAACGAATCAAATTCGTGTATTCTCTTCGCAGAAAACTTCTGATAGATTTTCTAGTGCAATCTATCAGAGGGATTAAACCTCTGTTCGTGGACCTGATTGAAGGCGTTCATCGGTTCCAGGGAGAGACAACAAGAGCAGAATTGTTCTGTTGGTGTCCATTAATCTCGTTGCGAGATTTGAGGTAAAATTTATTTAATTGTTATTTAAATTTTACACACACGTAATTCAATCGATGAACGGTTGATACCCATACCATGGAAACGTTCCATGAAAAAAATTTTAAACTTCCGCTGCACCGGGTATCAATCGTAATTGGTCTGGGAACTCGCCAGTTTTCCAACAGTGGTATCAGAGCCAGGTTGCTCAGATCAATCGATTGAATTAATCAATTGTACAAAATTTTTGAGTCTCGGTTTTTGAAACAAAATAAATATTTTAAATAAAAAAAAAAAAAAATTTTTTTCTCGGGGCAAAACCCGGGCAGCGATTGGATCGCTGCCCGGTGGGGCAGCAATTGTTGCTGCCCCGGGCGGCGCACGGCGCTGCCCAAAGGGGGCGCACGGCGCCGCCCAAGGCGGCGACCGTCGCCGCCCAGGGCGGCGCACGGCGCCGCCCAGGGCAGCGCTGTGCGCTGCCCAGCGCAGCGCTGGGCGCTGCCCAGGGGCGGCGCTCGGCGCCGCCCAGCGCAGCGCTGGGCGCTGCGCAGGGCGGCGCTCGGCGCTGCCCTAAGGGGGCAGCCGGGCTGCCCCCGGCCCGCGCCCCGGGTGCGGGCCGGCCCGGGAGTGTCCCGGGCGGCCCGCGGGAAAAATTATATTTTTATTAATTTTAATATTTAAAATTTTATTTTTGGTCCGGTCAAAAATTGTTTTTGATTGGTTCACGAGATTTCGGATCGAATTGTTCGAGTCCGTAAATTTTAAAATTGATTTTGGATAAATTTGAATTTTTGGAAAATTTTAATATTTTATCCGTAAATTGAATTTTAAAATCAATTATTTTGGTACAATTGATGATAAGATATGATCTTATGATATATTGAGTAAAATATGATTTTATTTGTAAAATTGGATTTTATAGATAAAATATGATTTTATTTGATATGGAGATAAAATATGATTTTATATGTGAAATGTGATTTTATATATAAAATATGATTTTATCTTGCTTAAATTTGAATTGCCACAGCATGTTATCCAATAAATTAATTTTGAATTAAATGTTATTGGATAAGGATGATCGATTGCCATGACCAATTTTGTAGGTGTATGTTAGGAATTTACATTTTGTCTTTATTGTTGTTGGTTTTATTAATGGGCCTGGTTTATGGCCCGATATGAATGTCATATGTAATAAAAGTGGGCTTGGTTTATAGCCCGTTCCCACCCCTAAAAATGTATCCCCTACTTGTCATTGTTATTTATTGTAAATACATTAGATTTAGTGGGAGATCAAGATTTGAAGATGGTGGGCCCAGCAGACAATGAAGACTGAAGAAATGTAAATTGGAAGCATATGTAATAGGATTGCATTTGCATACTGCATATTACCTAGGATTGGACTAAGACCCGTGATTGGCAACCACGGGTCAATTAGAAATGGAATCGATCATCCTATATAATATGTGATATTATGATTGTATGCATGTTTAGACATAAATTGCGTGAATCCGGCAATGCATGCAATAAATTAAATATGATGAGACAAATATTTTTATAAATAAAATCCCTCATTTTAAATATGATTTAAAATTTATATCAAGATAAATAAAGGAAATTTAAATATTGTTTAAATGTTCCTACCTTCCATCAACGGTCAATGTATGTGATGCTACCCGCGGATACGGTCCGGCTCATATTATTGGGGGGGCCCGTCCGTCGGAAAGCTGTACATTGGATCGACAAATGTTGTAAGTTGGGTGGAACTCCCATGGGATCGGCTCATATTATTGGGGGATCCACATGGCGACCGTCTATCACAACTTAATATTGATGGGTCATCTTGACATGTCACTTTAAACGGCGTCATATTATTGGGCCCTTATTGGACATGAGGTAAACACATGGGGGTTGCTTTGGAAGCAATTGGGCTCTACCTTTTGAGAATTATGGTTGGCTGATATTATTCGGGACCATAAGTTTGTCAATTGGACTCCATGTTCTCACTAAGGAAAAAGTTTCCCGTTTTCACTAGAGGGTGGTGAAATCGTTAAAATAGTGGGAGTGAGATTCATAAAATTAAATTCGCCTATTTTATGTCTTAGTAAATTGTTAAACAATCATTGATATATGTCTGTTTTTCCTTTTCAGTATTTCATACAATGAATTCGCGAAATCCTTTATTCTCGATCCTCGAACAAAACAAGCTGACTGGCGCCAACTATACGGAATGGTTCCGGAAGTTGAAGATTGTCTTAACTTCGGAGAAAATGCTCTATGTGTTAGAGAAAGCACCTCCGAAAGAAGCACCAGCTGATGTTAGTCCGGAGGAATTGGCCAAGCTTGATGCATGGTGGGACCATGACATCAAGACCAAATGTTATATGCAAGCCTCGATGTCTGATGAACTCCAGAGGCGATTTGAGGACACGGTGAATGCTGCTGACATTCACGCGCAACTCAAGGAACTTTTTGGGGCTCAGTCGAGGGCTGAAAGGTTCTCTACTGTTAAGGAGTTGATGACGTGCCGCATGCGTGAAGGGACTTCGGTCCGTGATCATGGGGTACGAGTGATTTGGCTCATACAGAAGTTAGCGACCCTTGATTTGGTGTTGGAGCATGAACTCAATGTGGACTTGCTGCTTCTATCTCTTCCTTCTTCATTTGATGGATTCGTGATAAATTTTAATATGAACAAGATAGAGGCCACCCTTGAAGAGATGGTCAATATGCTCGTTACATATGAATCCACACTTAAGAAGGATAAGCCAGCTTTCTTGGTGGGCTCCTCATCTTCTGCTAAGAAGGGGCCAAGTATGAAGGGCAAGAAACGTTCTGCCCCACCCAAGAAAGTGGAACCCGAGAAGAAGCAAAAGACAAAGGCTTCAAACAATGGAAAATCCAAGGATGTTTGCCATTACTGCAAGAAGCCGGGTCATTGGAAGCGCAACTGCAAGGAGTATCTTGAGCAGTTAGGAACTGCAAAGGGTATGTTCTATATCGAAATAAACATGTCACTTAATACAACTTCTTGGGTATTGGATACCGGATGTGGATCTCACATTTGCAATGATTTGCAGGTGATGACAAGAAGTCGCAGGCTTAGAATGGGTGAGACCCAGCTGAGGCTCGGGAATGGTTCCAGAGTTGAAGCTACGGCCATTGGAGATGTTTGTTTGATATTGCAGAACGGTTTTAAATTATTGTTGAGAGATGTTTTATTTGTGCCAGATTTAATTAAAAACATTATTTCTATTTCTATGCTTGATAGAGATGGTTATTCTTGTAATTTTGTGAATGGGATTTGCAGTATTTACAAGAATGAATGTTTAATTGGAAATGGACAACTTGAAAACGATCTATATAATTTAAAACTAAAAGACGTTCCAGTGAATTGTATTGACAAACCGGCAACAACAAACAAAAGGAAAATCGATAGTCAAAACCCGGCAAACCTATGGCACGCTAGACTAGGTCATATTTCCTCAAGGAGGATGAACAAGCTAGTGGGAGAGGGCATGTTTGATATGTCTGATATTAACTCTCTACCTACTTGTGAATCCTGCCTAAAAGGGAAAATGACTAAATCTCCTTTTAAGGGGAAGCCTGAGCGTAGTCAAAATCTGTTGGATTTGATCCATACAGATGTTTGTGGTCCATTTAGAGTAGGGACTCAACATGGCCACACCTACTTCATTACCTTTACTGATGATTATTCTAGGTATGGGTATTTATATTTAATGAAATATAAGTCTGAAGCATTTGAAAAGTTCAAAGAATTCAAGGCTGAAGTAGAAAACAAGCTAGGTAAAAGTATTAAAGCACTTCGATCGGATCGAGGTGGAGAATACTTGAGTACCGAGTTTTTGGACTATCTAAAAGAGAATGGGATTCTCTCTCAGTGGACTCCTCCTATGACACCACAGCTTAATGGTGTATCGGAGCGTCGTAATCGAACTTTGTTGGACATGGTTCGATCCATGATGAGCTTCACTGAGCTTCCACCTTCGTTTTGGGGCTATGCGCTTGAAACGGCGGTATTGTTGTTGAACAACGTCCACACTAAAGCAGTGGACAAAACACCATACGAGTTATGGAATGGCAAAGCTCCTAAGTATTCGTACTTGAGGATTTGGGGATGTCCTGCTTATGTGAAGCGGACAGTGGGAGATAAGTTGGATAGTCGATCCAGCTTGTGTTATTTTGTGGGGTATCCGAAGAATTCAATCGGATATTATTTCTATTATCCTGCTGAAACAAAGGTGTTTGTTTCACGGAATGCCACCTTCTTGGAGAAGGAGTTCTTATTGGATAAGAAAGGCGAGATGATGGAACTCGAAGAAGTTCGAGAAGAACCCGAAATACAAAATAACGATCCCACACCTCAGGAACCATTGCTGGACACGCCTGTACCTAGAAGATCCGAGAGGACTTCTAGACCTCCAGTTCGATATGGTCTTCTTCTTGAAGAGGGTCAAGATGAACCCGACATTGGATGTGATCCAAGAAGCTTCAAGGAAGCAATTTCTGATGCGGATTCGAATTTATGGCTTGAAGCTATGCAGTCTGAATTGGATTCGATGCATACTAACCAAGTCTGGTCTTTAGTGGATCCTCCCGATGGAATTGTTCCAATAGGGTGTAAATGGATCTACAAAAGAAAGCTTGGGCCTGATGGTAAGATATTGACTTACAAGGCGCGATTGGTGGCGAAAGGTTATACTCAAAGGCAAGGAGTTGACTATGATGAAACCTTTTCACCAGTCGCAATGTTCAAGTCCATAAGAATCCTAATTGCCATAGCTGCATGGTATGACTATGAGATATGGCAGATGGATGTGAAGACTGCTTTTCTTAATGGAGACATTAAGGAAGAAATCTATATGAAGCAGCCTGAGGGGTTCACATCCATGGGAAGCGAGCATAAGGTATGCAAGCTTCAGAGATCAATTTATGGTCTAAAACAAGCATCAAGAAGTTGGAACCATAAATTTGATGAAACAATTAAAGATTTTGGTTTCATCAAGAACCCAGAGGAACCTTGCGTGTACAAGAAAGTAGTTAAGGATGCGGTGACATTCTTAGTACTTTATGTTGATGACATCCTACTCATTGGGAATGATGTAGGGATGTTGCAGTCAACAAAGATATGGTTATCAGGTAGATTTTCGATGAAGGATTTGGGTGAGGCATCCTACATTCTTGGGATACAGATCTATAGGGATAGATCTAAGAGAATGATAGGACTCACTCAATCAACCTACATCGATACCATATTGAAACGGTTTTCAATGGATGGGTCCAAGAGAGGACATCTACCCATGTGTCATGGAGTTTCTCTATCCAAGTCTATGTGTCCCAAGACTGATGCAGAGATAGAGAATATGACACATGTACCATATGCGTCAGCTATAGGTAGTATCATGTATGGGATGATATCTACCAGACCGGATGTAGCGTTTGCTCTGAGTGTCACGAGCAGATATCAGTCTAATCCTGGTCAGATGCATTGGAAAGCCGTGAAGGACATTCTTAAGTACTTGCGAAGGACTAAGAATATGTTCATGGTTTATGGAGGACGAGAACTCAAACTGGAAGGCTATACCGACTCTAGCTTCCAAAGTGATGTGGATGACTCGAAGTCAACCTCTGGATTTGTGTTCATGCTCAATGGCGGTGCTGTCTCTTGGAAGAGTTCCAAGCAGGACACCACAGCGGATTCCACCACTGAGGCTGAATACATTGCAGCATCAGCTGCTGCTAAAGAGGCCGTTTGGATGAGGAATTTCGTCCAAGAGTTGGGCGTCATTCCTGAATTTGTTGGTCCAGTCCCGGTGTACTGCGACAACACGGGTGCCGTTGCTCAAGCAAAGGAACCAAGGTCTCATCAAAGATCCAAACACGTACTGAGGAAATACCACATAATCCGGGAGATTGTGGAAAGAGGAGACATCAGTGTCGAACGAGTGGCCTCTGCAGACAATATCGCCGCTGATCCACTTACTAAGCCTTTGCCAGGACCATTGTTTGACAAACATCGCGAAGCAATGGGTCTACGTAGTATGACTAGTTGGCTATAGGGCAAGTGGGAGATTGTAAGAGTGGGTGCCCAGTGAGCCAACTGTGTGGCTATGGGCTTTGTTGACTCTTTGTATAAACAATCTTTTGTTTAATATTATTTACACTTTTATGGCAATGACTTTATATTACTTCATATTGTTATATTGTGATATACTATTGTTGTTTTGATAAAGACCTTGAATATACTATAGTGTATGTAAGATGTGGTAGAACATGGAGATGTCTATCATGAAATACATCTTATAGTCACTGTATATTCTAAAACCGTTCCTAGTCGATTGAGCCGTCCGATAATAAGGATAAGGATCGCTCGAGTTTGAGACTAGCATTTGCGATGCGGAGTACCACGTTTCATTGGTAGGGAACATGGAGATGTTCGAAGCATGCAAATGGATATTCATAGGATGAATAGTCGAACTACCCTATCCGGACTTTCCAAGTGGTTATCACTTATCGAGTGGATAAAGTCCGCGGTTTTGGTTGTACACCATTAGTCCTTACGACTTGAAACATCATGGAGACTCTATATGCTAGTACTGTGCTTTGACTCGTTTACCGACTCTGAGGGGGTCATCAGGTGTCGAGATTGGGTACAGTTACGACACATATAGGAGTCAATGCATTGTTGTCAAGGATTCACCACATACTTGCGAGTGTGGATATCCTATGCGATCTGAGGAGATATTAGTGTGATAAATCTCTGGCCAGAGTAATTGATGTGATTTAAGAAATGGTTTCTTAGTAGCACATGCGATGTCACTAATTTGATCTTCAAGATGTATTGCATAGTTATCGAATCTTGAGCGACTCTCGATATACCAATGGTTGTTGATTCGATCGGGATATATGGATGAAGGGACCGTACTGTACGCTAACCAAAATCTACTGGTTCTTGTAGGCACTATCAGTGATACCTAGGGAATCATGGGGCGATGTTGCTAGGCGCTTTACCATGATTCGTTGGGCAAGTCGGAAAGTGTTGTTCCGAGTCACAAGGAGTTGTGAGCCCACGGCTAGCTGTATCCCTGAACCATTGAGGGTCACACAGTGTAATGGAGTTTTAATCCCCGTTGAGATAGTTAAATTTAAAGAGTTAAATTTAATGAACTAAGGAGTTGGACTTCTTAAATAAGAGTAAGGGAGTAGGATTTCCTAAAATGACATAGGGATGGACATTTTTGGAAACCACTGAATTCGGATTCAGGAAAATTTATTTTGACTTTAAAACGTGCAGAAATGGTTTCTGTGCACATTGGTGAAATCGTTTCATCAATCGGAGTCACGATGAATTTTATATTAATTTCTGAACGAGCGGGCTTTGCTTGTCGGGCCCCAGCTTATGACTAATGGGCCCTAAGGTGTTAGTGGCCTGCATTATAAATAAGTTATTTCAGTACAGAAATTACACACAACAGGTCATAATTTTTGAGACAGGATTTTCGAAACCCTACCCCTCTCAAAAACGTTTTCGGCCGACCCCTCCCCTCTGCCCGAGAAAATTCCGGTCTGTGATTTTGAATCGCAGTAAGGAATAACGAATCAAATTCGTGTATTCTCTTCGCAGAAAACTTCTGATAGATTTTCTAGTGCAATCTATCAGAGGGATTAAACCTCTGTTCGTGGACCTGATTGAAGGCGTTCATCGGTTCCAGGGAGAGACAACAAGAGCAGAATTGTTCTGTTGGTGTCCATTAATCTCGTTGCGAGATTTGAGGTAAAATTTATTTAATTGTTATTTAAATTTTACACACACGTAATTCAATCGATGAACGGTTGATACCCATACCATGGAAACGTTCCATGAAAAAAATTTTAAACTTCCGCTGCACCGGGTATCAATCGTAATTGGTCTGGGAACTCGCCAGTTTTCCAACAACTTCTTGGGTATTGGATACCGGATGTGTATCTCACATTTGCAATGATTTGCAGGTGATGACAAGAAGTCGCAAGCTTAGAATTGGTGAGACCCAGCTGAGGCTCGGAAATGGTTCTAGAGTTGAAGCCAAAGCTGTGGGAGACGTTTATTTAATTTTGCAGAACAATTTTAAGTTACTTTTGAGAGATGTTTTATTTGTTCCAGAATTGATTAAAAACATTATTTCTGTTTCTATGCTTGATAGAGATGGTTTTTCTTGCAATTTTGTGAATGAGATTTGCAATATTTACAAGAATGAATGTTTGATTGGAAATGGACAACTTGAAAACGATCTATATAACATAAAATTAAAAGATGTTCCAATAAATTATGTTGATAAACCGGTAACAACGAACAAAAGGAAAATCGATAGTCAAAACCCGGCAAACCTTTGGCATGCTAGGCTAGGTCATATTTCCTCAAGGAGGATGAACAAGCTAGTGGGAGAGGGCATGTTTGATATGTCTGATATTAACTCTCTACCTACTTGTGAGTCCTGCCTGAAAGGAAAAATGACTAAATCTCCTTTCAAAGGAAAACCTGAGCGTAGTCAAAATCTATTGGATTTGATCCATACGGATGTTTGCGGACCTTTTAGTATTGGTACAAAATTTGGTCACACCTACTTCATTACCTTTACTGATGATTATTCTAGGTATGGGTACTTATATTTGATGAAATATAAGTCTGAATCATTTGAAAGGTTCAAAGAATTCAAGGCTGAAGTAGAAAACAAACTAGGTAAGAGGATTAAAGCACTTCGATCGGATCGAGGTGGAGAATACTTGAGTACCGAGTTTTTGAGCTATCTAAAAGAGAATGGAATTCTCTCTCAGTGGACTCCTCCTATGACAACTCAGCTTAATGGTGTTTCGGAGCACCGCAATCGAACTTTTTTGGACATGGTTCGATCCATGATGAGCTTCACTGAGCTCCCACCTTCGTTTTGGGGCTATGCTCTTGAAACGGCGGTATTGTTGTTGAACAACATTCACACTAAAGCAGTGAACAAAACACCATACGAGTTATGGAATGGCAAAGCTCCTAAGTATTCGTACTTGAGGATTTGAGGATGTCCTGCTTACGTGAAGCAGACAGTGGGAGATAAGTTGGATAGTCGATCCACCTTATGTTATTTTGTAGGGTATCCGAAGAATTCAATCGGATATTATTTCTATCATCCTACTGAAACAAAAGTGTTTGTTTCAAGGAATGCCACCTTCTTGGAGAAGGAGTTTTTATTGGATAAGAAAGGCAAGATGATGGAACTCGAAGAAATTCGAGAAGAACCCGAGATACAAAATAATGATCCTACACCTCAGGAACCATTGATTGACACGCCTATTACTAGAAGATCCGAGAGGACTTCTAGGCCTCTTATTAGATATGGTTTTCTTCTTGAAGGGGATCAAAGTGAACCCGACATTGGATGTGATCCAAAAAACTTCAAGAAAGCAATTTCTGATGCAAATTCGAATTTATGGCTTGAAGCTATGCAGTCGGAAATAGATTCGATGCATACAAACCAAGTTTGGACTTTAGTAGATCCTCCCGATGGAATTGTTCCAATAGGGTGTAAATGGATCTATAAGAGAAAACTTGGGCCTGATGGAAAGGTACTGACCTACAAGGCACGATTGGTGGCAAAAGGTTATACTCAAAGACAAGGAGTTGACTATGATGAAACCTTTTCACCAGTTGCAATGTTCAAGTCCATAAGAATTCTTATTGCCATAGCAGCATGGTATGACTATGAGATATGGCAAATGGATGTGAAGACTGCATTTCTTAATGGAAACATTAAGGAAGAAATCTATATGATGCAGCCCGAGGGATTCACATCCATGGGAAGCGAGCATAAGGTATGCAAGCTTCAGAGATCGATCTATGGTCTCAAACAAGCATCAAGAAGTTGGAACCAGAGATTTGATGAAACAATAAAGGATTTGGTTTCATCAAGAACCCGGAGGAACCATGCGTGTACAAGAAAGTAGTTAAGGATGCTGTGACATTCTTAGTACTTTATGTTGATGACATCTTACTCATTGGGAATGATGTAGGGATGTTGCAGTCAACAAAGATATGGTTATCAGGTAGATTCTCGATGAAGGATTTGGGTGAGGCGTCCTATATTCTAGGGATACGGATCTATAGAGATAGATCTAAAAGAATGATAGGACTTACTCAAGCTACCTACATCGACACTATATTGAAAAGGTTTTCAATGGATGAGTCCAAGAGAGGACATCTACCTATGTGTCATGGAGTCCTCTATCCAAATCTATGTGTCCCAAGACTGACGAAGAGATAGATAAAATGACACACATACAATATGCGTCAGCCATAGAGAGTATCATGTATGGGATGATATCTACCAGACCGGATGTGGCATTTGCTCTAAGTGTCACGAGCAAATATCAAGCCAATCCCGGTCAAATGCATTGGAAAGCCGTGAAGGATATTCTTAAGTACTTGAGAAGAACTACGAATGTATTCATGGTTTATGGAGGAAGAGAACTGAAATTGGAAGGCTATACCGACTCTAGCTTCCAAAGTGACATGGATGACTCGAAGTCAACCTCTGGATTTGTGTTCATGCTCAATGGGGGTGCTGTCTCTTGGAAGAGTTCCAAGCAGGACACCACAGCGGATTCCACCACTGAGGCAGAATACATTGCGGCATCAGCTGCTGCTAAAGAGGCCGTTTGGATAAGGAATTTCGTCCAAGAGTTGGGCGTTATTCCTGAAGCTGTTGGTCCAGTCCCGGTGTACTGTGACAACACGGGTGTCGTTGCTCAGGCAAAGGAACCAAGGTCTCATCAAAGATCCAAACACGTACTGAGGAAATACCACATCATCCGGGAGATCGTGGAAAGATGAGACATCACTGTCGAGAGAGTGGCCTCTGCAGACAATATCGCTGATCCACTTACTAAGCCCTTGCCAGGACCATTATTTGACAAACATCGCGAAGCAATGGGACTACGTAGTATGACTAGTTGGCTTTAGGGCAAGTGGGAGATTGAAAGAGTGGGTGCCCGGTGAGCCAACTTGTGGCTAAGGGATTTTATGACTCTATGTATAAACAATCTTTTGTTTAATATAATTTACACTTTTATAATGGCATTTACTTTATCTTTTATCATATTATTATGTTGTGACATACTATAAGATGTTTAGATGAAGACCTTGAATATACTATAGTGTATGTAAGATGTGGTAGCACATGGGGATGGCTATCATGAAACACATCTTAAAGTCACTGTATATTCTAAACATTTCCTAGTCAATTGAGTTGTCCGTTAATAAGGATAAGGATCGCTCGAGATTGAGACTAGCGTTTGCGATGCCGAGTACAACGTTTTATTGGTATGGAACATAGAGATGTTCAAAGCATGCAAATGGATATTCATATGATGAATGATTGAACTACGCTATCCGGACTTTCCAAGTGGTTATCACTTATCGAGTGGATAAAGTCCGCGGTTTTGGTTGTACACCATTAGTCCTTACTACTTGAAACATCATTGAGACTCTATATGCTAGTACTTTACTTTGACTCGTTTACCGACTCTATTGGGGTCATCAGGTGTCGGGATTGGGTACAGTTACTGTAGTAGCCCGTACCCTAATTGAGTAATTAAAGGATTAATGCTAATTAATTGAATTAGGTATCGGACGGATCGGAAGCTCCGAAGGCACGATCAGAAGCTCCGAACAGGATCGGAAGCTCCGATGAGCGATCGGAGGCACCGATGTTATTACGTCAAGCATGATGTGAGGTTGGATCGGAAGCTCCGATCAGGACCGGAGGCTCCGATCACCCCTATCCGGAGTCATCGAGTGATATTTTGACACGTGGTAGATCAGGATCTTCGGAAGCTCCGATGGCAGGATCGGATGTTCCGATCGAGGTTCGGACGTTCCGATCAAGGATCGGAAGTTCCGATCGTTGTCTATAAATAGAAGGCCGAGACTTCACTTTCATTTGCCAATTCCGAGTTCTCCTTTCCTTTCTAGTCCTTTTGGAGCTGTTCTAGTCTTCTTAGGCTTGGTCCGGAGGTCGGCGAGGCGTTCGGTAGTCGTAGCGGAGTTGTGCCCAAGTTCTGGAGGCATCAACATCAAAGGGCTAACGACGGACGAAGGTATAGCTTTTGCTTCCTATAAATATTTAGGAGTATGCAATAGCTTAGTTAAGGCTTTTAGAGCACTTTGATGATAGTAGTATCATTTGGCAGTGTAGAGCAGACTATAGGCGTGGACCTAGAGTTGGTAGAGCTTTCACTGTATTGAGGTACGAAAGTACTGTTCGAGATATCCTGACTGAGTATGCATGTATTATGTGACCGCATGATTTATATGCCATGATATTATGCTGCATTCATTTGCATCTTGCTGTATCTCCTTCGAGATGTCTGTTAGTAGGGTTGTACCCTATCCTGTTAGTGGATGGACTTCCATCGATTTGGGTCCGGTGTTTCCACGGTTATCTCGGTATGGGAGCCACCTCCTGAAGCGACGGCACAGCGTGCTACATACCAGGGCCCGGTCTGTCTCTGTTATCTGATCCTTGACCTCGAGTTTATAGGGAGTTCACTTTGCATGCATGTATACTCATACTCTTGCACTGAGCGTTTTATGCTCACGTCTCGTACTCTGTATTTTCTGGACACCCTATTCCATGGGGCAGGTTTGCGATTGGACGAGGAGGGTGGATCCAGGAGGGGCTAGTCAGTGGTTGGCCAGCTAGAGCTTCGTCTAGGTTTTATTACTGTTGTTTGGGTTTATACAGCTATTCGATTTGGTTGTATATTATTGGATAAATTACAGATTCCTTTACATAGGATTGTATGATGTTTATGGTTTCCGCAGTTTTATTCTGATATCTGTTTAATTAAGTTAATTGCATGCATAAGTTCTGTTTAGTAGGTGATCCGGGTAAGGGTCACTACATTTATGGTATCAGAGCATGCAAAAGATTTCTTGGGATTTAGTCTCATCTTGAGATATTTTTGTAGATGTCAAATCGAGACGACCAGAGTTCTCATGGCAGTGTTGGTGGGCGTTGGGGTGATGCCGACCGGGAGCCTCGTCGAGAACGGCGTCATCGTCATCATGACGACGAGCGTTTCACTGTGCGTCGATTCTTAGCTATGGGTCCTAAGCCCTTAGTTGGAGGTAAGTCTCCGGAGGATGCGGAGAACTGGTTAGACCGCATGGAGACGACTTTTCAGACTTTCCAATGCACCGATGAGCAGAAGGTGGAGACCCTTGGCTATCTTCTGGATGGGCATGCGCGCAGGTGGTGGAGGTTTACTTCTACACCTTTTGTTGCGGCGAGAGGAGTGGCCAACTGGGCCGAGTTCCGCACAGCTTTCCAAAAGCGGTATTTTCCTCCGGCACTCCGTCAGTCGAAGGCAGGCGAGCTACTGAGTCTGCGACAGGGAGCCATGTCTATCGATGAGTAGCAGCAGAGGTTCTTTGATCTGTTATCCTATTGCCCCGAGATTGCTGATAGCTCAGAGTTGAAATATAATTTGTTCCTTCAGGCCCTTAACCCTGAGATCCATGACTGTGTGGCGGTTGGCGACGACATGTCCTATGAGGGCTTGGTGAGCTGTTGTCACCAGGCGGAGGACAGCATTCGGCGGAACAGGTCTTTCCCTCAGTCGAGGCCTGCTAGTTCTTTGGGTCCCCGTGCCCAAACTTTCAAGAAGTCTGGATCTTCTTCTTCCTCTGGTTCTGGAGGTGTTGTCCATTTTGGTAAGAAGGACAAGTGTGATCACTGTGGGAAGAACCATCCATCCGACAAGTGCCGTAGAGCTTCTGGAGCTTGTTTCCGTTGTGGAGAGACTGGTCATATCCGGAGGGATTGTCCACAGTCTGGGGGAGGCGGTTCTGGTTCTGGTTCAGGATCGGGTTCTCAGGCCACCGTTCAGCAGAGGTCGCAGGGACAGTCTGCTGGGAGTTCTCATTTGAGGCCACGAGCTTCTGGCCAGGTGTTTGCCCTGAGACATGATCAGGCAGTGGAGGAGAATGAGAAAGTCATCGCAGGTAAATTTCTTCTTTATGGTATACCTGCTCTTGTACTTATTGACACTGGTGCATCTCATTCCTTCATTTCTGCACGTTTTGTTAAGAGGCATAAGTTACCATGCATTGCACTAGACGTAGTGATGTCTGTTTCTACTCCGACGGGCCAATCTTCTTTGGCTAAGCGTCTAGTGATGGGTTGCCCTTTAGAGTTCGAAGGGAACGTTCTGTTGGCGAATCTCATGGTCCTGGCGATGGATGACTTTGATTGCATTCTGGGAATAGATGTGCTGACTACCTATCGAGCTTCAGTGGATTGCTATCAGAGATTAGTACGCTTTCATCCGGAAGGGAGTGAGAGTTGGTTTTTCTATGGTGAGGGAGCGCGACCCCCGATGCCTTTGGTATCAGCTTTGAGAGCCTGTCGAGCTCTGGAGTCTGGCGGGGAAGGCTACCTTATCTATGCAGTTGATTTGTCCGCTGAGAGTATTGGGATAGAGAGCATTCCTATTGTGGATGAATTTCCAGATGTGTTTCCTGATGAGATTCTGGGTTTTCCTCCTGCTAGGGAAGTCGAGTTTGGCATAGAGTTGATGCCGGGTACTTCGCCTATTTCTAGAGCACCGTATCGTCTGGCTCCGTCAGAGATGCGTGAGTTGAAGAATTAGCTAGAGGATCTTTTGGACAAGGGGTACATTCGTCCTAGTGTATCTCCTTGGGGAGCTCCTATTCTCTTCGTGAAGAAGAAGGATGGGTCGATGCGGCTGTGCATTGACTATCGGCAGCTGAATCGAGTCACTGTGAAGAACAAGTATCCGTTGCCTCGTGTTGATGACTTGTTTGACCAGCTGCAGGGCACATCAATTTACTCCAAGATTGACTTGAGATCAGGGTATCTTCAGTTGAGAGTCCGTGATCAGGACGTAGCCAAGACTGCATTCCGTACTCGCTATGGGCATTACGAGTTCCTAGTGATGCCATTTGGTTTGACCAATGCGCCGGCTATATTCATGGATCTGATGAACCGTGTCTTCAGGGAGTATTTGGACAAGTTTTTCGTGGTCTTCATTGACGACATCTTGGTGTATTCGCGTAATACGGAAGAGCATGTTTCTCACTTGCGGTTGGTACTGCAGACTCTTCGAGATGAGCAATTGTACGCCAAGCTGAGCAAGTGTGAGTTCTGGATGGATAGAGTGGTTTTTCTTGGCCATATCATATCCAGGGAGGGGATTTCTGTTGATCCAAGCAAGATTGAAGCAGTACTTAATTGGTCGCGTCCGACGACAGTTGCTGAGATCCGTAGTTTTCTGGGTCTAGCAGGGTATTATCGTCGCTTCATTCTGAACTTCTCTCAGTTAGCTCGACCGTTGACGCAGCTTACCCGCAAGGGTGTGGATTTTGAGTGGTCCTCCGAGTGTGAGGAGAATTTCCGTGAGCTTCGACGGCGGTTGACTTCTGCGCCGGTGTTAGCATTACCGTCAGGATCTGGAGGGTATGTAGTTTACACGGATGCTTCTCTTCAGGGGTTAGGTTGTGTCCTGACTCAGAATGGGCATGTGATAGCATACGCTTCTAGACAGCTAAAGCTTCACGAGGACAACTACCCAGTCCATGATTTGGAATTGGCAGCCATTGTGTTCGCTTTGAAGATCTGGCGTCATTATCTTTATGGCGAGAAATTTGAGATCTTCACCGACCATAAGAGTCTCAAGTATTTGTTCACTCAGGGAGAATTGAACATGAGACAGAGACGTTGGATGGACTTCCTTAAAGACTATGATTGCGAGATTAAGTACCATCCGGGAGCTGCTAATCTCACCGCTGATGCCTTGAGTCGCAAGGTGCGACTATCCGCACTTCAGACTTGTTCGATGTCTAGTGCGATCAGTGACTGTTGTACTTCAGGTTTTACCTTCAAGCATAAGAAAGGTATGCAGAGTATCCAGATGTTTGCGATATTATCTGAGCCAGCCTTGTATTCGCGGATCCGAGATGCTCAGATGTCTGATTCAAAGACCCAGCGTTTAGCTCGTCTAGCTAACGAGGGTAGCTCGTCTGGATTTCATTATCAGTCAAATGGCTTTCTGTGTTTGTCTGGTAGGCTTGTGATTCCACAGGATAAAGAGTTGCGAGAGGAGATTTTGTCTCAAGCACATCGCACTAAGTTGAGTATTCATCCTGGGAGCAACAAGATGTACAAGGATCTACGTACTCGTTTCTGGTGGAAGGGAATGAAACGCAGTGTTTATCAGTTTGTTTCGAGATGTTTGGTGTGTCAACAGGTCAAGGCAGAGCACCGACGACCTGGAGGATTGCTTCACAGTCTTCCTATTCCTGAATGGAAATGGGAGTTTATCACTATGGACTTTGTGACCCATTTGCCGGTATCCCCGAAGAACTGTGATGCTATCTGGGTTGTGGTGGACCGACTCACCAAGTCAGCGCATTTCATTGCCTATAGCCGAGAGTACTCTGTGGATCGCATGGCACGGATGTACATTCAGGAGATCGTCCGACTTCATGGAGTGCCTGTGAGCATTGTCAGCGATCGGGACCCCAGGTTTACTTCTAGATTCTGGGGGAGTGTTCAGCGTGCGATGGGTACTACTCTCAGTTTGAGTACAGCCTATCATCCGGAGACTGATGGTCAGTCAGAGCGCACTATCCGTACGTTAGAGGATATGCTTAGAGCGTGCGTCATGGATTTTGGTTCAGCCTGGCAGGATCATTTGTCGTTGATCGAGTTCGCTTACAACAACAGCTATCACACTAGTATTGGGATGGCACCTTTTGAGGTGTTGTATGGGCGACGTTGTCGTACTCCACTCTTCTGGGAAGAAGTGGGGGAGAGACAGGCTAAGGGACCGGAGTTTATCCAGCAGGCGTTAGATATTGTTGATCAAATCAAGAAACGGATTAAGACTGCACAGGATCGTCAGGCCAGCTATGCTGATATCAAGCGTAAGCCTTTGCAGTTCGAGGTCGGGGAGAAAGTGTTTCTGAGAGTGTCACCTTTCCGCAAGATTCTCAGATTTGGCCTTAAGGGCAAGTTGTCTCCCAGATTTATCGGTCCGTTTGAGATCTTGGAGAGTATTGGCGATTTGGCTTATCGACTAGCATTGCCACCGCATCTATCCAGCATTCACGATGTGTTCCATGTATCTCTGTTGCGACGGTATGTGGCGGATGAATCTCATATTCTGCAGCGGTCTGAGGTTCAGGTAGACAAGGATTTGACTTATGTTGAGAAACCTCTTCGCATCCTTGATTATAAGGATAAGGTTTTACGGAACAAAGTCATTCCTTTGGTTTTAGTTCAGTGGCAGCGCCGAGGCACTGAGGAAGCTACTTGGGAGCTTGAGGACAGGATGCGTAAAGACCATCCTAAGTTGTTTTGATTTCATTCTTTAAGTTGTATTCAGTTGCAAACTCTGTAAACGTTTGATTTGAATAAAGAATGTTTCTGATTTCTGTATTTGCATTCGGTACTTAAGATCTATTTTCGAGGACGAAATATCTTAAGTGGGGGAGAATGTAGTAGCCCGTACCCTAATTGAGTAATTAAAGGATTAATGCTAATTAATTGAATTAGGTATCGGACGGATCGGAAGCTCCGAACAGGATCGGAAGCTCCGATGAGCGATCGGAGGCACCGATGTTATTACGTCAGGCATGACGTGAGGTTGGATCGGAAGCTCCGATCAGGACCGGAGGCTCCGATCACCCCTATCCGGAGTCATCGAGTGATATTTTGACACGTGGCAGATCAGGATCTTCGGAAGCTCCGATGGCAGGATCGGACGTTCTGATCGAGGTTCGGACGTTCCGATCAAGGATCGGAAGTTCCGATCGTTGTCTATAAATAGAAGGCCGAGACTTCACTTTCATTTGCCAATTCCGAGTTCTCCTTTCCTTTCTAGTCCTTTTGGAGCTGTTCTAGTCTTCTTAGGCTTGGTCCGGAGGTCGGCGAGGCGTTCGGTAGTCGTAGCGGAGTTGTGCCCAAGTTCTGGAGGCATCGACATCAAAGGGCTAACGACGGACGAAGGTATAGCTTTTGCTTCCTATAAATATTTAGGAGTATGCAATAGCTTAGTTAAGGCTTTTAGAGCACTTTGATGATAGTAGTATCATTTGGCAGTGTAGAGCAGACTATAGGCGTGGACCTAGAGTTGGTAGAGCTTTCACTGTATTGAGGTACGAAAGTACTGTTCGAGATATCCTGACTGAGTATGCATGTATTATGTGACCGCATGATTTATATGCCATGATATTATGCTGCATTCATTTGCATCTTGCTGTATCTCCTTCGAGATGTCTGTTAGTAGGGTTGTACCCTATCCTGTTAGTGGATGGACTTCCATCGATTTGGGTCCGGTGTTTCCACGGTTATCTCGGTATGGGAGCCACCTCCTAAAGCGACGGCACAGCGTGCTACATACCAGGGCCCGGTCTGTCTCTGTTATCTGATCCTTGACCTCGAGTCTATAGGGAGTTCACTTTGCATGCATGTATACTCATACTCTCGCACTGAGCGTTTTATGATCACGTCTCGTACTCTGTATTTTCTGGACACCCTATTCCATGGGGCAGGTTTGCGATTGGACGAGGAGGGTGGATCCAGGAGGGGCTAGTCAGTGGTTGGCCATCTAGAGCTTCGTCTAGGTTTTATTACTGTTGTTTGGGTTTATACAGCTATTCGATTTGGTTGTATATTATTGGATAAATTACAGATTCCTTTACATAGGATTGTATGATGTTTATGGTTTCCGCAGTTTTATTCTGATATCTGTTTAATTAAGTTAATTGCATGCATAAGTTCTGTTTAGTAGGTGATCCGGGTAAGGGTCACTACAGTTACGACACATATAGGAGTCAATGCTTTGTTGTCAAGGATTCACCACATACTAGCGATTGTGGATATCCTATGCAATCTGAGTAGATATTAGTGTGACGAATCTCTGGCCAGAGTACATGATGTGTTTTAGGTTACTTGGTTTCCTAGTAGCACATGCGATGTCACTATTTGATCTTCAAGATGTATTGCATAGTTATCGAATCTCGAACGACTCTCGATTTACCAATGGTTGTTGATTCGATCGGGATATATGGATGAATGGACCGTATTGTACGCTAACCAAAATCTATTGGTTCTTGCATGCACTATCAGTGATACCTAGGGAATAATGGGGCGATGTTGCTAGGCGCTCTTACCATGATTCGATGGGCAAGTCGGAAATTGTTGTTCCGAGTCACAAGGAGTTGTGAGCCCACTGCTAGCTGTATCCCTGAACCATTGAGGGTCACACAAGTAATGGATTTCTAATCCCCGTTGAGATAATTAAATTTAAAGAGTTAAATTTAGTGAATAAAGAAGTGGGACTTCTTACTTAAAAGTAGAGGGAGTAAGATTTCCTAAAATGACATAGTGATGGACATTTTTGGAAACCACTGAATTCGGATTCAGAAAATTTATCTTGACTTTAAAAGATGCAGAAATGGTTTCTGTGCACATTGGTGGAATTGGTTTATCAATCTGAGTCACGATGAATTTTATATTAATTTCTGAACATGCGGGCTTTGCTTGTCAGGCTTGAACTTATGACTAATGGGCCCTAAGCTGTTAGCAGCCCACATTATAAATAAGTTATTTCAGTACAAAAATTAAACAACAGAGGTCACAAAATTTTTGAAAACCCTAGTTGTTCTCTCAAGGTGTGGCCGCCCCCTCTCCTCTCTCTGTTCGAAAATTCCAGCCTGTGAATTTTGAATTTGCAGTCTGGTTTAACAGATCAAATTTGTTATTTCTCTTCGTAGAAACTTCTGATAGACTTTCTAGTGCAGTCTATCAGAGGGATTAAATTTCTGTTCGTGGACCTGATTGAAGAATTGTTCGTTCATCAGTTCCTGGGATATACAATAAGAGCAGTTTAATCTGTTGGTTTCCATAATCTCGCTTCGAGATTTTAAGGTAAAATTTATATTGTTTAAATTTTATATTATCAATTTTAATCGTAGGAATTTGATACCCATATGGAATCGTTCCATATAAAATTTTAAAACTTCCGCTGCACCGGGTATCACTTTCTTTTTCGATCCGGAGAACGACCGTGTTCCAAAAATCAGAGCATGCAAAAGAATTCTTGGGATTTAGTCTCATCATGAGGTATTTTTGTTGATGGCAAATCGTGATGACCGGAGTTCTCATGGCAGTGTTGGTGGGCGTTGGGGTGATGCCGATCGGGAGCCTCGTTGAGAACGGCGTCATCGTCATCATGACGACAAGCGTTTCACTGTGCGTCGATTCTTAGCTATGGGTCCTAAGCCCTTAGTTGGAGGTGAGTTCCGGAGGATGCGGAGAACTGGTTAGACCACATGGAGACGACTTTTCAGACTTTCCAATGCACCGAGGAGCAGAAGGTGGAGACCCTTGGCTATCTTTTGGATGGGCGTGCGCGCAGGTGGTGGAGGTTTACTTCTGCACCTTTTGTTGCGGCGAGAGGAGTGGCCACCTGGGCCGAGTTCCGCACAGCTTTCCAAAAGCGGTATTTTCCCCCTGCACTCCGTCATTCGAAGGCGGGCGAGCTACTGAGTCTGCGACAGGGAGCCATGTCTATCGATGAGTATCAACAGAGGTTCTTTGATCTGCTATCCTATTGCCCCGAGATTGCTGATAGCTCAGAGATGAAGTATAATCTGTTCCTTCAAGGCCTTAACCCTGAGATCCATGACCGTGTGGCGGTTGGCGACGACATGTCCTACGAGGGTTTGGTGAGCTGTTGTCACCAGGCAGAGGACAGCATTCGGCGGAACAGGTCATTCCCTCATTCGAGGCCTGCTAGTTCTTTGGGTCCCCGTGCCCAAACTTTCAAGAAGTCTGGATCTTCTTCTTCCTCTGGTTCTGGAGGTGTTGTCCGTTTCGTTAAGAAGGACAAGTGTGATCACTGTGGGAAGAACCATCCATCCGACAAGTGTCGTAGAGCTTCTGGAGCTTGTTTTCATTGTGGAGAGACTGGTCATATCCGGAGGGATTGTCCACTGTCTGAGGGAGGCGGTTCTGGTTCTGGTTCAGGTTCAGGATCGGGCTCTCAGGCCACCGTGCAATAGAGGTCGCAGGGACAGTCTGCTGGGAGTTCTCATTTGAGGCCACGAGTTTCTGGCCAGGTGTTTGCCTTGAGACATGATCAGGCTGTGGAGGAGAATGAGAAAGTCATCGCAGGTACATTTTTGCTTTATGGTATACCTGCTCTTGTACTTATTGACACTGGTGCATCTCATTCCTTCATTTCTGCACGTTTTGTTAAGAGGCATAAGTTACCATGCATTGCACTAGACGTAGTGATGTCTGTTTCTACTCCGACGGGCCAATCTGCTTTGGCTAAGCGTCTAGTGATGGGTTGCCCTTTAGAGTTCGAAGGGAACATTCTGTTAGCGAATCTCATGGTCCTGGCGATGGACGACTTTGATTGCATTCTGGGAATAGATATGTTGACTACCTATCGAGCTTCAGTGGACTGCTATCAGATATTAGTACGCTTTCATCCAGAGGGAAGTGAGAGTTGGTTTTTCTATGGTGAGGGAGCGCGACCCCCGATGCCTTTGGTATCAGCTTTGAGAGCCTGTCGAGCTCTAGAGTCTGGCGGGGAAGGCTACCTTATTTATACAGTTGATTTGTCCGCTGAGAGTATTGGGATTGAGAGCATTCCTGTTGTGGATGAATTTCCAGATGTATTTCCTGATGAGATTCCGGGTTTTCCTCCTGCTAGGGAAGTCGAGTTTGGCATAGAGTTGATGCCGGGTACTTCGCCTATTTCTAGAGCACCGTATCGTCTGGCTCCATCAGAGATGCGTGAGTTGAAGAATCAGCTACAGGATCTTTTGGACAAGGGGTACATTCGTCCTAGTGTATCTCCTTGGGGAGCTCCTGTTCTCTTTGTGAAGAAGAAGGATGGGTCGATGCGGCTATGCATTGACTATCGGCAGCTGAATCGAGTCACTGTGAAGAACAAGTATCCATTGCCTCGTATTGATGACTTGTTTGACCAGCTGTAGGGCACATCAGTTTACTCCAAGATTGACTTGAGATCTGGGTATCATCAATTGAGAGTCCGTGATCATGACATAGCCAAGACTGCATTCCGTACTCGCTATGGGCATTACGAGTTCCTAGTGATGCCATTTGGTTTGACTAATGCGCCGGCTATATTCATGGATCTGATGAACCGTGTCTTCAGGGAGTATTTGGACAAGTTTGTCGTGGTCTTTATTGACGACATCTTGGTGTATTTGCGTAATACGGAAGAACATGTTTCTCACTTGCGGTTAGTACTACAGACTCTTCGAGATGAGCAGTTGTACGCCAAGCTGAGCAAGTGTGAGTTCTGGATGGATAGAGTGGTCTTTCTTGGCCATATCATATCCAGGGAAGGGATTTCTATTGATCCAAGAAAGATTGAAGCGGTACTTAATTGGTCGCGTCCGACGACAGTTGCTGAGATCTGTAGTTTTCTGGGTCTAGCAGGGTATTATCGTCGCTTCATTCTGAACTTCTCTCAGTTAGCTCGACCGTTGATGCAGCTTACCCGCAAGGGTGTGGATTTCGAGTGGTCCTCCAAGTGTAAGGAGAATTTCTGTGAGTTTCGACGGCGGTTGACTTCTGCGCCGGTGTTGGCATTACCGTCCGGATCTGGAGGGTATGTGGTATACACGGATGCTTCTCTTCAGCGGTTAGGTTGTGTCCTGACTCAGAATGGGCATGTGATCGCATACGCCTCTAGACAGCTGAAGCTTCACGAGGACAACTACCCAGTCCATGATTTGGAGTTAGCAGTCATTGTGTTCGCTTTGAAGATCTGGCGTCATTATCTGTATGGCGAGAAATTTGAGATCTTCCCCGACCATAAGAGTCTCAAGTATTTATTCACTCAGGCGGAGTTGAACATGAGGCAGAGACGTTGGATGGACTTGCTTAAGGACTATGATTGCGAGATTAAGTATCATCCGGGAGCTGCTAATCTCACCGCTGATGCTTTGAGTTGCAAGGTGCGACTATCCGCACTTCAGACTTGTTCGATGTCTAGTGCGATCAGTGACTGTTGTACTTCAGGTTATACCTTCAAGCATAAGAAAGGTATGCAGAGTATCCAGATGTTTGCGATATTATCTGAGCCAGCCTTGTATTCGCGGATCCGAGATGATCAGATGTCTGATTCGAAGACCCAGCATTTAGCTCGTCTAGCTAACGAGGGTAGCTCGTCTGGATTTCATTATCAGTCAGATGACTTTCTGTGTTTGTCTGGTAGGCTTGTGATTCCGCAGGATGAAGAGTTGCGAGAGGAGATTTTGTCTCAGGCGCATCGCACTAAGTTGAGTATTCATCCTGGGAGCAACAAGATGTACAAGGATCTACGTACTCGTTTCTGGTGGAAGGGAATGAAACGCAATGTTTATCAGTTTGTTTCGAGATGTTTGGTGTTTTAACAGGTCAAGGCAGAGCACCGACGACCTGGAGGATTGCTTCACAGTCTGCCTATTCCTGAATGGAAATGGGAGTTTATCACAATGGACTTTGTGACCCATTTGCCGGTATCCCCGAGGAACTGTGATGCTATCTGGGTTGTGGTGGACCGACTCACCAAGTCAGCGCATTTCATTGCCTATAGCCGAGAGTACTCTGTGGATCGCATGGCACGGATGTACATTCAGGAGATCGTTCGACTTCATGGAGTGCCTGTGAGCATTGTCAGCGATCGGGACCCCAGGTTTACTTCTAGATTCTGGGGGAGTTTTCAGCGTGCGATGGGTACTACTCTCAGTTTGAGTACTGCCTATCATCCGGAGACTGATGGTCAGTCAGAGTGCACTATCCGTACTTTATAGGATATGCTTAGAGCGTGCGTCATGGATTTTGGTTCAGCCTGGCAGGATCATTTTCCGTTGATCGAGTTCGCTTACAACAACAGCTATCATACTAGTATTGGGATGACACCTTTTGAGGCGTTGTATGGGCGACGTTGTCATACTCCACTCTTCTGGGAAGAAGTGGGGGAGAGACAGGCTGAGGGGCCGGAGTTTATCCAGCAGGCGATAGATATTGTTGATCAAATCAAGAAACGGATTAAGACTGCACAGGATCGTCAGGCCAGTTATGTTAATATCAAGCGTAGGCCCTTGCAGTTCGAGGTCGGGGAGAAAGTGTTTCTGAGAGTGTCACCTTTCTGCAAGATTCTCAAATTTGGCCTTAAGGGCAAGTTGTCTCCCAGATTTATCGGTCCGTTTGAGATCTTGGAGAGCATTGGCGATTTGGCTTATCGACTAGCTTTGCCACAACATCTATCCAGTATTCACGACGTGTTCCACGTATCTCTGTTGCGACGGTATGTGGCGGATGAATCTCATATTCTGCAGTGGTCTGAGGTTCAGGTAGACAAGGATTTGACTTATGTTGAGAAACCTCTTCGTATCCTGGATTATAAGGATAAGGTTTTATGGAACAAAGTCATTCCTTTGGTTTTAGTTCAGTGGCAGCACCGAGGCACTGAGGAAGCTACTTGGGAGCTTGGGGACAGGATGCGTAAAGACCATCCTGAGTTGTTTTGATTTCATTCTTAAGTTGTATTCAGTTGCAAACTCTGTAAACGTTTGATTTGAATAAAGAATGTTTCTGTACCTTGTATTGCATTCAGTACTTAAGATCTATTTTCGAGGACGAATTATCTTAAGTGGGGGAGAATGTCGTACCCCGTACTCGAAATCAGTAATTAAGGAATTAATCATAATTACTTGGGTAGAGTTCGGAAGCTCCGAAGGTGAGTTCGGAAGCTCCGATCAGGATCGGAAGCTCCGAACAGGATCGGAAGCTCCGATCGATATTACGTCAGGCATGACGTGTGGCAAGATCGGAAGCTCCGATCAGGACCGAAAGCTCCGATCACCCCTATCCGGAGTCAACAAGTGATATTTTGACACGTGGCAGATCAGGATCTTCGGAAGCTCCGATGGCAGGATCGGACGTTCCGATCGAGGTTCGGACGTTCCGATCAAGGATCGGAAGTTCCGATCATTGTCTATAAATAGAAGGCCGAGGCTTCACTTTCATTTGCCAATTCCGAGTTCTCCTTTCCATTCTAGTTCTTTTGGAGCTGTTTTAGTCTTCTTAGGCTTGGTCCGGAGGTCGGCGAGGCGTTCGGTATTCGTAGCGGAGTTGTGCCCAAGTTCTGGAGGCATCGACATCAAAGGGCTAACGACGGACGAAGGTATAGCTTTTGCTTCCTATAAATATTTAGGAGTATGCAATAGCTTAGTTAAGGCTTTTAGAGTGAAAGAGTGGGTGCCCGGTGAGCCAACTTGTGGCAAAGGGCTTTGATGACTCTTTGTATAAACAATCTTTTGGTTAATATAATTTACACTTTTATTAATGGCAATGACTTTATCTTTCTTCATATTGTTATATTGTGATATACTATTGTTGTTTTGATAAAGACCTTGAATATACTATAGTGTATGTAAGATGTGGTAGTACATGGGAATGTCTATCATGAAACACATCTTATAGTCACTGTATATTCTAAACTGTTCCTAGTCGATTGAGCCGTCCGATAATAAGGATAAGGATCGCTCGAGATTGAGACTAGCATTTGCGATGCAGAGTACCACGTTTCATTGGTAAGGAACATAGAGATGTTCGAAGCATGCAAATGGATATTCATACGATGAATGATCGAACTACCCTATCCGGACTTTCCAAGTGGTTATCACTTATCGAGTGGATAAAGTCCGCGGTTTTGGTTGTACACCATTAGTCCTTACTGCTTGAAACATCATTGAGACTCTATATGCTAGTGCTGTGCTTTGACTCGTTTACCGACTCTATTGGGGTCATCAGGTGTCGGGATTGGGTACAGTTACAACACATATAGGAGTCGAGGCTTTGTTGTCAAGGATTCACCACATACTTGCGAGTGTGGATATCCTATGCGATCTGAGGAGATATTAGTGTGACGAATCTCTGGCCAGAGTACATGATGTGTTTTAAGAAATGGTTTCTTAGTAGCACATGCGATGTCACTATTTGATCTTCAAGATGTATTGCATAGTTATCGAATCTCGAACGACTCTCGATTTACCAATGGTTGTTGATTCGATCGGGATATATGGATGAAGGGACCGTGCTGTACGCTAACCAAAATCTATTGGTTCTTGCAGGCACTATCAGTGATACCTAGGGAATCATGGGGCGATGTTGCTAGGCGCTCTTACCATGATTTGATGGGCAAGTCGGAAATTGTTGTTCCGAGTCACAAGGAGTTGTGAGCCCACGGCTAGCTGTATCCCTGAACCATTGAGGGTCACACAGAGTAATGGATTTTTAATCCCCGTTGAGATAGTTAAATTTAAAGAGTTAAATTTAATGAACAAAGAAGTTGGACTTCTTATTTAAGAGTAGAGGAGTAAGATTTCCTAAAATGACATAGGGATGGGCATTTTTGGAAATCACTGAATTCGGATTCAGAAAAATTTATCTTGACTTTAAAAGGTGCAGAAATGGTTTCTGTGCACATTGGTAAAATCGGTTTATCAATCAGAGTCACGATGAATTTTATATTAATTTCTGAACATGCGAGCTTTGCTTGTCGGGCTTGAACTTATGACTAATGGGCCCTAAGCTGTTAGCGGCCTACATTATAAATAAGTTATTGCAGTACAGAAATTACGCACAACAGGTCACAAAATTTTCGAAAAACCCTAGTCTTTTTCCTCTGAAGTGGCCGCCCCCTTTTCCCCTCTGCTCGGTAAAATCCAGTCTGTGAATTTTGAATTACAGTCTGGTTTAACGGATCAAATTCGTTAATCTCTTCGTAGAAACTTCTGATAGATTTTCTAGTGCAATCTATCAGAGGGATTAATTATCCGTTCGTGGACCTGATTGAAGAACAGTTCGTCCATCAGTTCCAGGGATATACAACAAGAGTAGAGCAATCTGTTGGTGTCCATAATCTCGCTTCGAGATTGGAGGTAAAAATTTATAATTGTTATTTAATTTTTACACACACAATTTAATCGTAAGGTTTTGATACCCATTATGGAATCGTTCCATATAAAATTTTTAAACTTTCGCTGCACCGGGTATCAATCCTGATTGATCTGATCGCCACGTTCTCCAACATAGAGCACTTTAATGATAGTAGTATCATTTGGCAGTGTAGAGAAGACTATAGGCGTGGACCTAGAGTTGGTAGAGCTTGCACTGTTTTGAGGTACGAAAGTACTGTTCGAGATATCCTGACTGAGTATGCATGTATTATGTGACTGCAAGATTTATATGTCATGATATTATGCTGCATTCATTTGCATCTTGCTGTATCTCTTTCGAGATGTCTATATTAGTAGGGTTGTACCCTATCCTGTTAGTGGATGGACTTCCATCGATTTGGGTCCGGCGTATCCACGGTTATCTCGGTATGGGAGCCACCTCTTGAAGCGACGGCACAGCGTGCTACATACCAAGGCCCGGTCTGTCTCTGTTATCTGATCCTTGACTTCGAGTCTATAGGGAGTTCACTTTGCATGCATGTTTACTCATACTCTCGTACTAAGTATTTTATGCTCACGTCTCGTACTCTGTATTTTCTGGACACCCTATTCCATGGGGCAGGTTTGCGATTGGACGAGGAGGGTGGATCCAGGAGGGTCTAGTCAGTGGTTGGCCAGCTGGAGCTTCGTCTAGGTTTTATTACTGTTGTTTGGGTTTATACAGCTATTCGATTTGGTTGTATATTATTGGATAAATTACAGATTCCTTTACTTGGGATTGTATATTGTTTGTGGTTTCCGCAGTTTTATTCTGATATCTATTTAATTAAGTTAATTGCATGCATAAGTTCTGTTTAGTAGGTGATCCGGGTAAGGGTCACTACACAACATCTCAAAACAGATGGAACCCTGTAGATACTTACACGAAATTGAAGCTTGTCTCAAGAGGATCGCAGCGCTTTGTCCAGAATTGAAATCGGATAACCGGATCAAAAGTTACGAAGGTTTGAAAGTGAAATTCCAAGAAGAAAAATGAGGTCTCGGTCTTCACTCTTGCAATTTCTGAATAAATTTCCATATCACACGTATAAACTGATTACTAAGCAATTAAATGAGATATCTTCTAGCCAAATTGCATTTTAGCCCCTCAATTCTTCAGTATTTGCAATTCGATCCTCTGCCCTTATTTTAATTCAATTTCAATCCTAAATCATTTAAGAATATTAGAATTTAAATCGAAACTCTAAATATTCCCAAATTAAATATACTCGGATTAAAATTAAATAAATTTGGATTAAATCAAATAATCCCGGACCTTACAGAAAATTTGTGTAATTTTAAGGAATCGAAAAGGTAAACTCATCTCGACGCTTATTCCCAAAGTCGATCATTGTCGAATCATACCTTAATTCTCTATTATGAAATAGCTCAATCCACAAGCTACAATAGACAAAGCTCATATCAAAATTCTTTCAATCAAGCATCGAAAATCGAAGGCAGATTCAACTCAAACCTTGCTCAATTCTTAGATGACTCGAATTCTGAATTTTTGAGTTCGATAACCTTCAACACAAATCTGAAATGAAGTATAGATAAGATCAATATCAACATTCAAACTCAACAAGCATATCTAAATCAATTTCCCCAAAAATTCAACAATTCTTGAACCGACGGCTTAACGACTACAAACCGACAAACCGAACTTCATTGCTATCAATTATATCTATCAAATAGAACTCTTATCATACTCATATCAGAATCATTAGCATCAAATCTCAGCATATCAAAAATTTCTATTTTATAAAATCTTCAAAAAATTCAAAACAAATTCAAATGCCGATATTTTTCCGATCCATCTTAGATATGCTATCAGTACCAGCTCAAGAACAAGAATATACAACCATAATCTGATTCCATCAACATATCAAAATTCAAACATGATAAAACTTAATAAAACGTATGTCAAAACGTAGCCTTCGATGCGGTGATCACGAATATACGATCAATTCAAAATTCTACCGGACGGATTGGACGAATCGAAGCTTGAAAGATGAATTTGGTTGAGGGAATCTGAAGTTCACGATTTTGGCAGAAAATCTGATGAAATTCATATGAAATACACGTTTATATACATATTTTCCAAGTGTCCCACTATCTCAAGGTTATTTGCACTTTGGTCCCTGAAATCTTCAATATTTGCAATTTAGTCCCTAACCAATTTTGAAACTTCCAATTAAATTCTTTAATTTAAAAATCTCGGAATTTAAATATTAATCCCGTAAATTCTCAAATTAATTATTTTTGGGGCTTCACATACGCAGTCATAGCAAAGGGTATAACTACCAATAGAATTTTCGGTGAGAATCGAGTTTTTTGGATGTGGCTTTGGTATTGGATTTGTACTGAAGGATTTAGTTTACTTTTGGCTCAGTCTAAAACTCAGGATATGATTGTCTCTTGACAAAATGGTCATAGACAGGGAATTATTCATTGATATCGATTAAGGACAGAACTAAGTCTTAGATAGAATGTCTATCATGGGTTAGACTGGGTTAGTTCTGGTGAATAGATTCAGGCCGACACAAGGGTTGTGACAATAGGTACTTGTGGGTATCATCTGACTTGGTCAGAAGAAGGAAAGATGAATCTTTGGTGTTAGATCCTATGATACTCTTGGGGTCGGAATAGCCTTGGAAGGGATATTCCTAGACAAATTATCGTTTTGAGTAGAGGTTTTGATTGATTTGGATATCACTAGAATTGGTGAATCTAGTTGATAGATCGACTAGTACCGGTGCTCATTGTGATTATTGCCTGACTACGTCAAAAATATGATTTGAGGTTTTATTGAGATAAGTGATTATCCAGAGCAGTAGATGATCCTTTGATTGAGAATATGTCTACGGTTGAGTTGTGACTTGGTGATTATTATCGAGTAGACATGGACAGTATGGGTAGTAGATTTAAAATGGTACATGATTACTAGATTAGTGCCAGTTAATACTCATGATTATTGTTTGACTCTGTTAAGAAAGATGGACTCAGCAAAGGGAGTCTTGTGAATCCAAGTGTTGGGATTTCTCGAGTAGTTGTAACACTAAGATCAAGGATTTTTGATCTACAGTATAAGGTCCTAGTGATTGGGAATCAGCTAGTGGTTGCATAACTTGATAAATCTTTTTGGGCTAAGTGGGAGCCTCAATGGATCAATGTTAGTAGAGGAGATTGTTAAGCCTAATCTGTAACGATTTGGGATTTTTGTAGATTAGGAAGAGGATCAGTTCGGTGAGCAGATATGCTTAAGAACTTATTCATGGTTCATACCCCGGAAATGAGAAGATTCAGTTATATTAAGAATTCCTCGGTCGTTTTAGGAATTTCCAGAGAGGTGTTAAACCGAATTGTAAGATCTGTTCTGTTTTAAGAACATAGTTAGATTCAGCACTTGCGATTTTGGAATCATTCAAAAAGTACTTATGGATTGTTATCTGTGGTAGATACCGATGTTGAAACCCAGAAATGGGTAAGGTAAACGTTTTCCTTTACGCGAGAGGAAGACTTGGGTTGGGTTCATCGCTTGGTAGCAGCGATCATTAATTTAGTCTTCGAAGATTGGATAGAGTAGTATTTCGGATTGATCTTAGATATCAGTTTTGTGAACTGAAAGATCATGTGTTGTGCTCAGATGTTTCAGCAGTATTCTCAGGAGTTGTCTATTTGTCTTGGAGCTAGCAAGTGCTACGGATTTTCAATGGGCAATAGCAGGATAGCATCGAGTAATTAGACATGGGGAAAAGACGGTAACTGAGACCTATGGTTTTCAGGTCTGGAGGGTTTATTGTCATTGATTTTTCCAGGATGTCTTTTGGATGCACTATGCCAGTGATGTAGTAGTTTCGATGGAATCGATCCGAAAATTTTCTAGTTTGTGACAAGGTATTGAGAATTCCACGGTTGTTCTTGACAACCAGTTTTGATTCATCTAGTGAGCAAGTCAGGATCTAGTAAGAACTTGTTATCTGTGGCGGGATAACCAATAGTATCGTTTGGACATTATCTCTAACAGTGAGATAGAGTTATCAAAATCAGGAATGGTTCTAATTTATCTAAGTATTTTTAGATCGGTCATCGCTTCACTAGGGATGTAACCTAATGATTCTAGGTAGGAAAGATTTGTCAACAAGGATGTTGTCATAGTGCAAGTGAATTGACAGGTTTCGGCCATTTTTTTTCGTGAGTGACATCATTTCGGGTATAAGGGTCTAGATTCAATAAACTAGAGTACTTTGAGTATGTACTCTGAGAGAAGATCCTTAGATATTTAATGAATGGATCCGAATCTCGAGATGGACATTTGTTAGTCTTGTGTTAACACTGAGAACGTAGTATCAATGTCAGATACGATAGAAGATACAGTGTAGATGTATCTTAATTTTGTCAGAGAACTGACGGATGTTGGCAAGAGTAATGATGTGTATCCATAGTTAGTTGATATCTAGACTGAATTTTCAGCAGAAATGTCATAACTAAGATTCACAGTTAGTAATTGCCATTCCAGTCAGAGTTCGTATTCGGAGATTAGTCAGAGGAAAACATAAATTTCGTATTGCTGGTATCATTTGATGATAAGACTAGCCATAGTTGGTAGGAACTAATGGGAATTTTTTGGTTCAGAAAATAAGTTTTTATTGAGTTGTGGAATAGGTTGTACCTAGTTGAAATTCGGGTTGGATATCAGATGAATATTATTGATATCCAGTTAATATCTATTGTGATAACCAAAAACACTTTAAGATCTGTTAGAGTCTCAGGGATCGCATAATAATTGTGCAGTAAGTTTGACGTAAACTTCTGGGTGATCTATTAGATTGTCATTTGAAGTTGCCGAATGATTAGAGTTTTCGATGATTGAGTAGCCGATGAGGTTTCTAACTCGTACCTGGGAAGGTAGCGGAATTTAGTATCAGCCTTGAGATGCATTAGTTAGACTGATTTTGCTTTTGGACAAGGTATATTCTTTGTAATCGTTTGACAGGTATGAGATTTTTGATAATTGTGATGTTTAAGATTCCAGTGGATTATGGAATAGCGGTTAGTAGACAGTTGTCAGGAATTTGATTTCAACACTAGCTTGGAACTTCTAGATAGCGATGTGAGGGACAGACCATGCAGGTTTTTTAGGGCCTGGATTGTCAACATCTACTTGACCAGATGTTTTGGGTTATGATCAAAAGCTATCAGTGAATGTGATAAGTTATATTTTGAGTTGAATTCCCAGGATTTCCCTAGATTTCGGGGACGAAATCTCTTTTAAGGGGGGGAGAATGTAGTAACCCAAACCCAAAATTATTGTCTAATTGTTGATTAATGGAGTAATCATGGTTAGATTGGGTAAAATATGGTTAAGGAATCTCCAAATGAGATTAAGAAGTTAAAAATCGGATTCAGAACACTCAAAAGTGGCCAGGAGGATTCCAAGTGATCGAATGGATCGGATAATCCGAACCTTAGGATCGGATCATCCGAAGGTTCCTAGTTTGGAGGCTCTGATCAAGTTCGGAAGTTAGTGAGATCAGACGATCTGATCGAGCATTCAGCCGATCCGAACTCAAGGTGGAAAGGTTTTCAAGACCAGTTAGAGTGATGACATCATGGATGACGTATTTTTTGAGGGATTGGACTATTCAAGGAGTAGGCTCGGACCGTCCGATGTGTCACCAGGATAGGTGTATGGCATGCATGCATTTGATTGGACGCGTGGAGGAGATCGGACCGTCCGAAGGTGCATATCAGATGATGGCAGGACAGGTGGCTCACATGCAGAGATCGGACGATCCGATGGGGAAGTTTGGACCATCCGAACTCCGCCTATAAATAAAGGGTCCGAGAGCCTCATTTAGTGCACCATTTGAACTTCTTCCTCTCTCTCTTTATAGGGTATTTTTAGGTGTTTTAGTCACCTAGGTTGATCCGGGAGTTGGCGGGATTGTCTCCAAAGTGGTAGCAGGTGTGGTGCCCAAGTTGCAGGACAGTCGCCATCAGCGGGCTGACGACGGACGCAGGTATGGTCCGAGTTCCCTAAATATATTAAGGAGTAGTTATTAGCTTAGTTAAGGCTTTTAGAGCATGATTAGTGATGCATGGGTGTTTTGCATTGTAGTGTTGGACTGTAGATGCGGAGCATCTAGGAGTATATTACTGAGATATGGACGTATAATCCGAGATATCCTGATAGAATATAAATATTCTATGTTTGCATATATTATGTGGCATTGATTATGTATGAATTATTATGACACGGATATTATGCTGCATGCATCTCATGTTGAGCCTTTTATTCCATTGTTATTACCGGTAGAGGGTCGCTCAGCCCCAATATTTTGTGGGTGGATTCAAAGTTTTTGGATCCGGTGATAAGCCCACAGAATTTTATGGTATGGGAGTCACCTCCTAATGCGAATGACCAGCGTGCTATATACCTTGGCTCCTTGACTGAGCAGTCTTCTGGATAAGATTTCCTGTACCCATCATATTGCATGTGTATGCATGGTATATGTATATTCGTACTCTCGTACTGAGCTTTAATGCTCACATCCAGTGTTTTTTGAACACCTCATTCGATGAGGCAGTTGCAGGTGTTCCACCAGGACTTGGGATTAGGTGGGGATCAATCAGAGCTACAGGAGTAGTAGCTAGGATATTGAATTATTTCAATTGGGTTAATTATTGGTTTTATTTACCGTGTTGTATTCTGCCGGTTCAGCATTTATTTAAGTTTTTCACAGTTTATCTTTGATTATTGTTTATTTCATGCTTAATTAAGCTTAAATCTCTGATTAGTAGTGGATCTGGGTTAGGGTCACTACACAGTTTATTTCTTGGTGTGTGAGCTACCTCTTGATGCGACGACCTAGTGTGCCACATACCATGGCACCACTTGATTGAGCGAGAGCTTTACCATGATATTTTTATAGCACCTGTTCATTTTAATTAGTATTCATAGCATGTGTATACTCATACTTCTGTATTGGGAGTTATCACCCACGTCCGCACTTTTGTCTTGGACACCCTATTCCACGGGGCAATGACTTAGGTTGAATGGATCAGGAGGTAGGGGTTACTGAGGGTGTAGCAGTTCCATGATTGGTGTATTTTCTGGTATCAGGTTTCTGTTTGAGGACATTGATTCAGTATGTATTTTCGATGGGGTTGTATAAACAAGTTTCACTGTTGGTTTTAAGCCGGTTGTATTTCGTCGGTTGTTTGGTTGTATCGAGTTCTTTTCCGCTTTTTAATGATTATTATGTTTTTAAGTTTTAACTACTGCCTAAGAATGTTTATGTGACATCCCGTATTTTTGGACATTTTCAAGAATTATGATGCAGAAAAATTCGGAATACTTTCTTTTTTTGTAAGCATGCATTGTGCTCGTAGGTACAAAGTAACATGCGTAAAAATTAAGTTCAACCAAAGTAACTCAAAATATCATGATTCAAAACTCGTTTAAACTATCATTGAATGATGCTAACTCATACGGGAATGCTAAAACTTCCTCACACATGAAAAATAAGAAACTATAAAATATGCGATCACAAAATAACGTATTTAAAACATGATTTGTTCTTAAATTGACCTGGTAAAACATGAATTCAATAAACATGCATAACATTAATAAAATCCCAAAGCTTTCGTGGTCATGCTTGACATAAGGTTCTCGGACTTCCGTGCCATGCAAACTTTTCTCGCCTTCTCGACTACTCTGCCTCATGATCAACTTTTAAATAATGAACTTCTTCATTTACATCTGCACCATAAAAAGTGAGTCTAAAGACTCGGCAAAACCTTTATTATAGCTAATACATAATAAAAATCATCATGCTTTGGACATGCAAGACTTAACCATAAATATTTTGCATAAAAACATATATCATAAAATTCTTCATTTTGGGTGATGAAAAATGTGTACATGTGACAACAATTAGAGCTCTTAGATCCCATGATCATGGTCGTTGTACAACAAGCATATAATTTGTTACAACCCATACCAGCCTTGTGCCAATATGCGTACCGTCACATACCGATTGTCGCCGATATGCACATTAAACTTTTATTCTTTTGCAAAGGCCCTCCCCGGAGCTCATCCCGGGGCACCAATCACACGCTGCCACCATAAGTCCACACAAGACATCAAAAGTTTTCATGCATACATAACTTCGTAAAATTCATCTTGATTTCTCGTCATAAACTCACATAACTTCATCATTCTCATCATAAATATTTCCATCATAAAACTTCTTATCGTTCATGAAACATACATAAAACATCTTAAAATCATCATGAACCTTGAAAATAACTTGAAACTTGATATTTAATGCTCTTTGAATTCTTTCGTGTTTGAAAATCACGCATGATAAATAAAATTATTTGATTATATCTAGAATAAAATAATGAATGATTTAAACATAATAATTTTCATAATAAGTGCAAAAGTATAAGTTTGGAAGATATGTATTTGGAAATTCATAAATATGAGTAATTTTGTCAACTAGTACAATAAAAATATAATTTGAAGTGTGATCATTACGTTTTGAAGTATAAATAACACTCCCCTTAGTTTAAAAATTCATATGCTATTAAGATTGTGTTTGGATGATCTTCTAAAATCTACAAACAGTTTAAAGTTTGTTTGGAAAAAAAAATTCAGACATATTTTTAAAAAAAAGTAAAGGTTCATATTTTTTTTAAAATTAATTCTAATTAATGTCAAATAAAATATAATTAGTATGATTTCTTACAAACAGTCTCATGGATTTATATTTGTCAAAGGAGTTGACTCGATCCATATTTACGACGGAAAATTTTTTTTCCCTATATTTCATTTGTCAATATGATTGGGTTTGAGATTCTTATGTTAATTTTTGTGTTATGGAAATGAGTTATAATGTATATACATATACGATTACATGCACAGTTACATACGATATTTGAAATTTCAAAATTATCGCGAATATACCAATGAAAATATCTCATCATTGAGATAATTTTGACATTTCAAATGTTAAGTGTAACTTTACGTGTAACCAAGAGGATAAAGCCCATTTTCGTTCCTCTTATTTGTCACTTATCCTTAAATAGTACCTCAAGTTTTTGGGCCGCCAAAATAGTCCCTCGTGTTTAATTTTTTTCCTGAATTTGTTCCCCGTTAGTTGCCCGTTTAAAAGTGACGGTGAAAAAATCCCACATCTCTATTTCTCTATCATTTTCCCCAAATTGAAACCTTCTTTACGTTCTCCCCCAAATCAAAACCCTAGAACACATAACAATAATTCGAAGCCCACATTTTGCTACCATCTTGTTCTCTCCAACACTGCAATTATCCTCCTCTTTTCTTGGTGCCATGTTCTAGTTTGTTTTCGGAGTCAAATAATTAAATTGAGATCTAGTGTCGTCACCTTGGTTTTGGTTGTTGAGGATTGGAGCATTGTGCAGGTTTGATGAGTTTGATGTTTTGATTCTTTTTTGAGATTTCAAAATAATAGAGTTGGTGTTTATGTCTTCTGTGTTTGGGTTCATAGCTTTGATTCTTCTGGAGGCAAATAGCTCTCAATAGCCTTTGTTTCACAGCATGTATTTCTGCTAGGAATGCAACCTTTTCAAACACTAGGATTCTTTGTGAGTCGCAACCCACAATTCCTTTGCAAACATTGACACATATATGCATCAATTATTTTGTTTATTACATTAATTTTTCATAGTGAATAATGACTTGAAATTATTTTTAGTGTTGTATTTTATATATTGGATGTTCTGTTAGCGGAAAAAAATTATGGCTAGAAGAAGCACACATTCCCTCAGTTTCACTCCACATCATGGTAATTTTTTTTGCACGATCAAAATTTTTTAATTACTGTATTATCCACTATAATAATTTTGTTAGCGGAAAATGTTTATCCATTGTATTATGGTTTGAAATTTAGTACTTATATTTTTTCCATGCATGATGGGAGAACCAACATGTTTCACGCTAAAATTATATTACGGTGGTACGATGGAAACGATTCGCCAAAAGAAAGTGTACAAAGGTGGTAATATTGAGTATTTCGATTTTGTTGATCTAGATAAGTTGGGGATTACTGAACTTTGTGGGTATGCAAAAGAGTTGGGATTTACAGATGAAAAGAGTTTCAAGTTTTGGAAAAAGTTTAGCCAAAGGGAGATATTTGAAAATTGATGTTGATGTTCCTGAAATTAAGAATCATATCCCAAAAAACTATGAAGTTGAAATTTACATGGAGCATGTTCAAGTGGATACAATCAATCAGATAGATGCAACCACTGATGACGGTGCAAATGCGTTCCATGATATTGATTTTGAATTTGAGGAACAAGTTCAGTTAGTGGAGAATCTCAGGAAGCGTGATGCTGAAAATTGTACAGGGAAAAATGTACTGGAAGATGCTAGAATTTCAAATGACTTGTTGTCTAGGATGGGACCGGATGAAGGGGGTGATGATTGTGTAGAAAGTGATGATTTTGGGAGTGCTGTTGATTCTGATGAGGAATATGCACCAAAATTTCCAACGTATGACTCTATTGAAGATTCTAAAAATTCTGATTTGAAGCTCGGTATGATATTCAGTTCAAAGAATGAGGCCAAATTTGCGATAGAGAGCCATTGTATCATACGAGGACGTACGGTGAAGTTTGTGAAGAATGGCAACAAAAGACTGCGTGGTTAGTGCATCAATGAAGGTTGTAATTGGTGTATTCTTTGTTCACCAATGAATAAAGATACATGTTGGAAAATAAAAACATTTATCTCCGAGCATAACAATTGTTATTGGAAAAACAAGAATAGAAGCATCGAAGCAGGCTGGTTGGGTGCTACTTTTGAGAAGAAATTCAAGTCAAATGCTAAGTTAGGTACAAGCAAGTTCAAAGACGAGGTACAAAACACTTTGAACACAACTATTTCATATAAGCAAGCTTATTTGGCTTAGAAAAAAAAACTTAAACTTTTTAAGGGAAGCATACAAAAACAATTTAGCCAAATAAGAAATTATTGCTCTGAATTGAAGAGGTCTGACGAAGGAGCTTCAGTAATTCTGAAATTGACAGAAGATGATGATGGACCAAGATTTCAATTATGTTTGTTTCTCGGCATGAAAAGCTTGTTTCAAGGATGCATGTAGGTCCGTGATTGGTGTGGAAGGTTGTTTTTTGAAAAAAAAGACAGGGGGACACTTGTTCTCGGAAGTTGGACTAGATCCTAACAATAACATTTTTCCTATTGCTTATGCCCTGGTTGAAGGAAAGACTGAGGACAGTTGGATTGGTTTCTTCACTTGTTAGATAATGACATCGGCTTTGAAAATCAATATGGTTGAACATTTATGTGTGATAAACAAAAAAGGTTGATTCCTGCCTTCGAGAGTTTCTATCCCAATGCTGAAAATAGATTCTGTGTTAGGCATCTCTTGAGCAACATGAAAACTGATGGTTTTAGAGGTGTGACAATCAAGAATGCTCATTGGGTTGCAGCAAGAGTGACAATAGTTGAAGAGTTCAAAAGACGCATGGAAGATTTGAAGAAGATCGATGAAAATGCATGTGCATGGCTGGCCAAAAAACCTGAACATCACTGGTGCAAGGCCTTTTTTAGCACTATCCCAAAATGTAACATACTATTGAACAATATGTGTGAATGTTTTAACAGTATGATTTTATAGGCAAGGGAGAAGACAATAATTTCAATGTTTGAATCGATTAGAAATTTGTTGATGGCCAGATTTCAGTTGAACAGGTCAAAGGCTGAGAAGTGGGATGGTGTAATCTGCCCGAACATTAAAGTAATGATGGCAAAGAATTGCAAGGATGCAACTGCGTATAGACCAATGATGGCTGATGAGATGCATTTTCAAATCATGGGGTTACGCAATCAGCACTCTGTCGACCTAAGTACGATGAGTTGCAGCTACAAAAAATGGGAGTTGACTGGGATTACATGCCCACATGCTATATGTGCTATTTGGTGCAAAAAAGAAAATCTAGAGGCATATTTACATCGTTATTACAATGTTGGAGCATACAAACGATGTTATTCACTGTCAATCATGCCAGTCAATGGACCAGAGTTGTGGTCTACATGTGACTTAACCTCTCCCTTACCACCGATTTTGTAAGGCCCGGGATTAATTAATATTAATTCGAATTTATTTAATTTTAATCCGAGTATATTTAATTTAGGAATATTTAGAGTTTCGATTTAAATTCTAATATTCTTAAATTATTTATGATTGAAATTGAATTAAAATAAGGGCCGAGGACCGAATTGCAATTATTGAAGAGTTGAGGGACTAAAGTGCAATTTTGATTGAAAGTTATTAGATTTGAAATATATGATTCAGCATGTACACGTGTAACTTTAGGCTCTATTCAGAAAAAGAAGAACAGAAAAGCTGAGATCCTTTCGTTTCTTTTGGATTTGCAATCTTTAAATCCTTATAACTTTTGAACCGGTTGTTCGATTTCGATTCCGTAAAATTGTTCTGGAATCCTTACGACGAGGGCTTCGATTTCATGTAAGTTTTATGTTGTGTTATATGGATTTCGAAATCAATAAAGGGCAAATATCAGATGTTGCATTTTCGATTATGTTTATCGACGTTTATGCGATTCTATATCGAAACCGGATTGATGAGTTTGTGTTATTTGTATCCAATCTTGATTCCAGCATGTTAATCGATTTTTATAGCTATTGAGATGAAGATTTGAATTATATTATCAGCTGGTTATTGACTTAACTATACGTATGATTGGGTTTTGAAGTTAGAAATGGTTTTGGGATTTACGTCGGTTACCGATTTTGAATCGCTATGCCGTCGATTCGAGTTTTTGGATCGTTTTGATATTCGATAGCTAAGCTGAAACACTTATCTTGATGATGTGAATGTTATGGAATTTTATTCTTCCGTTTCAGTCGAGTTTGGAAGGCCAACAACTCGAGACAACAACTTTGAACCGAAGAAGTAGGATTGAGGTGTGAAATGAGTTTGATCGATGATCTTATGTTGTTTTCGACTCGTTTTTGATATGATAGATTGAAATGAAGTTGATATATGTATTTTGGTTGTATCTTTCAGATTTGAAGAGTTCAGAATCAAAATAAACGAAGGTAAAATGACGACATCGCGAAGTAGGGACTTTGAAACTCAAGAACGACTAATCTTGAGTTGGCCCGCAAAAACCACATACTTGTTTATGTTTTTGATTTGATTGTGATGTTGTCGATCCATCACAGGTAGTGGATCTTTATATTCGAGTTGATATGATGCTATATTGAATTGATTCTATGCCAAGGTTGCTGTTAACCTTATTTGCGAGTCGGTTACGAACTCGTTAGATGGATATCCATGTCAAGATCAGTTATGAATCTTGATGGTTTTGAAGTTATGTGAATCAATTCATTTGTAAAGCGTTTACGTACTCTATTTGTTGAGTCGAGTTTAAATAGAGTCAAGATGATTTATTTAACGCTTTCTATATGTTGGTTATACTGATAATTGTTTCTCACCGGAGTTTATCCGGCTGTTGTCTTGTTTTGTATGTGTGCATGACAACAGAAGGGGCAGGAGCTAGTCATCAACGTCATTGACAGCTGGGAGAGAGTCTAGCACGTGAGGACTCGGGTTGTAGATGATGTCTTGAACTTTAGAAGCATAAAACTTTAGTCTAGTTGGTTTTGAATTACATGTATAAAGTTTGAGATAATTGATGTCGTTTACGATCTTTAGCGACTTGTTTGATGTAAATAAATGCATGTATAAATGCTTATGACCTAGTTTATGAGTATATGCATGTTTTGGACTTGATATATCATGATTTGGATCGAATTTGATGATTGGAAGTGATAGTGCTCGAGTTTGACAGCAAAATGTATTTCTGCAGATTTCTGGAATTTGAAGCCCGCTCGATCCGCAGAAGTTGACGGATCGAGCGAGCCCTGTATTTTGCAAAACAGAGAATTTAGTTTTTGGCTCGCTCGATCCGCAGAAGTTGACGGATCGAGCGAGGCCAAATTATGTTCCATCCGAGAGTTGAGCATTTGTGCTCGCTCGATCGGGTGTTTTTCACCGATCGAGCGAGGCACTGATTTTATAAAAAAAAAAAAAAAATTTACTTGGATCTTGGTTTATTAATTGATGTTTAATGAATGTTAATTGTTCATTAATTGCCCTAAGATGAGATTAGCAACCCGAGGTCCCCACAGATTTATAAAGAAAGAGTTTGTAGGCCGGTCAAGTTGTGAAGACGAGAACCTGATGAAGTACCAGCTTCGCACCAAACAAAGCTGAAAAGGATGAAAAAAATAACAAATGCAATCGGTGTGGTGGATTGGCCATAACAAGAGAAGTTTCACTAGACCTAGAACACCCCAAAGTAACATTGTGGACCATGAACAAACATTCCCACATGAATGCAATGAAATGGAGAGAAATGAGTACGAAACAACACTTAAGGAATACAATGAAATGGATGTAGGTAAGATGCAGTCTGCTCCACAGGGATGCAATGAAATGGAGAGCGCTGAAGCTACAGAAGGCAACAATACAACGTCGGATGGAGATGAAAGATTTGTATCTGATAAGGCAACAACACGTGATGAAGTGGCATCGAATAAATGAAAAAATTACAGGTTGAAGTTGTAGTGTCTAAAATCCAATCTACTAAATCGCATGCATTAAATTAAATAAATATTATGATTATTATTTTTAAGTTTAATTGATTTAAATTCTTTATTTGAATTATGTGTTAATAAAATGTTAATTATTTATTTAAATGATTTTATTGTACTAACTATTTAATTAATGTTTTTCAATTGTTTAATTTTACTTATTTAAATTATTTTATTATACAACTTATTTGTTTAAATGATTTTAAAGGTTTAAGCTTTCTTATTTAAATGATTTTAACTGTCCTGCTTATTTATTTAAAATTACTTGAAGTTTTTCAGTTAGTTATATAAATGATTTTAAATGTATAGCTTATTTATTTAGATACTTTTAATTGTCCAACTGGTTTTTAATATTTTTAATCCGCTTGTGTATTTATTTAAATGACTTTTAAACGTTCATCTAGTTTATTTAAATTATTTTATCGCTCCGCTTAATATTTAAATATTTTATTTATCATTGTGACAACAAAATGTTTAAGTATTGATTTTAAAATAATTCTTGAGTTTTCGTTATTTAAGGGCCGGAGGGCAGAAGCAGAGTTGTGAGTTATAAATTATTTTTGAGATTTATGTAGTAAACTAGAGAAGTTTATTAAATGATTTTTTTAAGGAATTTTGAGCATCGAAAATTTATTTTAAATCCTTATAAGTTGAGAAAAGTAGGTAAAGTTTCATTTTAAGGATTTTCGAGTATTATTATTTATTTGAAAGGAATTATAAAGTTTATTTAATTACCATCCAAAATTAGTATTTTAAAATCCGGATAGAAGTTATTTAATTACTTTCAACTTGAAAACTTCAAAAAAATGATTCTTAATAATTGTAGTGTGTGTGGTGTAGTAGTTGCAACTAACCTAATAACAACTCTATTATTTTTTAAAATGACAACTACCATTACACACACATATACATACACATATACACATATACACATATACACACACTTTTAATCCCAAAAGAAAATAAAATAGGCTCCCTCCCCAATTTCACTAACCCTAGCCGCCACACCCCTCCCCCTTTCTCTCAAAATCCCGTTGCCCCACCTCCACTCCACCTTGTCGCCGCCGCCTAGCTCCTCCAATCGGCCGGAGCTCACGTCCAACAACTTAGGCATCCTTTTGGGTCGAGTTCCAGCCCCTTTTTCTTGTGTGCTTTGAGGTTAAAGGCAAGTATAAGACATTTCTTTGGCCACCAAGCAAATATATTATGTTGTATGCATTGTTCTTCATTTTATTTTGAATTTTCTTGGAATATTGAGCTAGTATTTCGGTTTTTGCTGTAAAAAATCAGTAGGCACCTGTTGTGAAAATTCCTCGCAAGCGTACGAGTGTCAAGTTTTAATATAGTGATAAAATCAAGTATCGATCCCTCAGGGAGTAAAATGAAATAATAGTGCTTGTAATTAGAATAGTCCAAACTTTATCTAGAAAATCAATAATCAAGAATTTTGCAATAAAAATAAATAATTAAGAGATTTAAAAGCACGCACACAACTTTCAGATTAAAAATCAATCAGAGAAAAATGGTCTAGAGGTATAGATTTCACCTGGTTTCAACAACAATCAATCCTAATTAATTAATCTTCATGAATTTCAAAGAATTAATAGCCAAGAACACTTACGTGTATTATTCCCTCTCCCGAGTGCCGAATAAAATATATCAACTACAATTCAATTCCAATATCCCTATTAAGAATCTACTTGCAGTGATCAATTCAAAACTATGTTCTCTTTAAAAGCTCTGTTAAAGTTATAAGCTCTCCCGAGTCAGATAAACAATTAACAGTGTATTTTTCAATGGTCCTATTCAAAATCTCCTCTCCCGAGTGCCAGATTTCAAATAAATATTACAAATCAATTATTGATCAGATAATTGAAAAGACAATCAATTCTAGAAAAAACAATTAATCTAGAAGAAATCCAATTCAATAAAATCAAAAATTCAAGAAAGTGTCTACACCAGGTTCCATCCGACCTCTAAACTATAAAAATTAGTTCATAATAAAATTCTGAATAAAACAATAATCCATAAATTCAAACATATTTAGAATAAAATAAAATATAAAATAAACAAATCCGTCGTCGACGCCGTGTCCGGTCGATCAAACTCCGTCTTCGTTCTTCACGATAAAGCTCCAGAAAATCCTTCCCAAAAGTTCTCGATCAAATCTAGATTCCTATGTAATTGTTGCGGCGGCTCTTTCTTTAATCTGATGAAAAATTATCTTTTATATCGTCTCCCAAAGCCCACTCAAAAGCCCACAAAATATAAAAGTTTCCTTCCGATAAAATATTTCCAAGTTCAGAAATTGGCGACAAGCGCCCGCTCCAGAAATCACGCGCGCGCGTATAGGCCTCTGGCTCAAATCTTCACTCTTCAATGAACAAGAGCGATAGCGCTTCTCCTTCAAATCTTTAGCGCTAAGTTAGCGCTATCCTTAAGCCCAATAAAAGGAAAGCCCATCACTATTCATTCTCTCTTGTCTGTACGTTTCTTTTCTTTTCTTTTCTCTTCTTCCCTCTTTTAATTCTTTTCTCTCAAATCTCATTTTTCTCATTTTTTCTCCTTTTCCACATAAATTCCATAATTTCCTACAAACACAAAAACAACACAATACCCACATAAATCTGCTCGAAACAAGCAATTAACAATTAAAAGCATATATAAATTAAGTGTATAAAATACACTTATCAAATACCCCCAAACTTAGACTTTTGCTAGTCCCGAGCAAAACTATTAAATTCCAAAAACTAATTCTATCAAACAAAACAACAAGAATAGTCAAGAAATATTATGGAACAATGGCCTCAACAATGATTTCAAAAATATCAAATCCAAATCATATCCAACCTACTAACACTTGAAAGTTTTAGCCAATCACAAAATAACCGCATAAACTCACAATCTCCGCAACTCAAGTTCAAAAAACCATTCTCCAAATTCAATTCAAACATTCATAGATCATGAGGACTTTTCAAGGATATCATAGGATCAAATATAGGATATTAATCAAAAATACTCACAATTAGGTAAATGCAAAGAATAAACGTGTAAGTGTTTAGATCAAAATTCATAATCATTAAAAGCATCAATCAACAGTCCATATGCTAAATTCTCGCAACTCTTCTCCACTAGTATATTGGGCAACTGAGACTCGGTCAATAGGACTTATTCAGCTTATAATGTAAGGCCTGGCTCATGGCTACAAATGAAGGATAAGAATTCAAAATAAGGAGTAATTCATATTATCAAACTCAATTACGACTCCTTTTTCATTCACAATTTCACATTCTTTCAATTCACTTCATTTCTCAACTTTTTCACAACTCTTCTTTTCAGAACTTTTTCAACTCTTTTTTCTACTACCTTTTTTTTTTTCTACTACATTCTTTTTCATCTTTTCAATTCATCCACCACACCAATCCTTTTTTTTTTCAATTAAAGCTAGGAGCATACAACATTTTAGCATTCAAATTACTCCTTTTAAAGGTAGGAAATAGTGTTTAGGCTAATTAGGTAGTCAATGTAGGACCTTGAAATAATGACGAATGGGGGTATAATCACACGTTTACACGCATGCCATTCGATTTTCAATAAAGCTCAAACAAGGTACTAGGGATAAAATAGATAATTAGGTAGCTTGAAAGGCTCAAACGAATTCAGAAAAATCGCCTAAATCATTCCTAATCTCAGTTTTGGCCGTATTTCGCCTCGAAGAGTGTTTGAACTAGTTCTAGACAAGTCTCAATCCACAATTAAATCATACAAATTCAATCAGTGCAGAAAAAGAATAATCATCAGCAGTTAAAGATGATTTTCACAACAAATTTAGAATTTTGTACCTCAAAGTACTAATATACGTGTAGCTCAAATGGGCAACTAAAGATAAATTCAATGAAAATTAGGCCCAAAAATTTCAAACAATGCCTCAATCATATCTATGTCTGTATGTCTCAAAAATCAGATTCAAGCATTAATCACAGAGTATATAGGAAATTATTCATCTAATTGGTTCCATTTTTTCAAAAATATTTGTCAGATAGGTAGACAATCATGGATTTCAGTTATAGCACAAAAATATTTTTCATTGGCCATGCATCCATTTCTTTCTCAACTCAACTCAATTCAACTCAACTCAACAAAAACAACAATTAAAAATTTTATCTATAAAGCACACAATAAAATTCAACTACTCAAATATCAACCAAACAACTAAATCACTAAATCAAAAACTAATTCTCCCCCCCAAACTTAATGTAATCATTTTCCCTAATGATTAAAAACAATAAAAAGAACAAGGGACTCATACCTTCGACACCAAGCATCAGGACTCGGCGTCATCATCATCATCTCCATGGAACGAAGGTGCAGCAGCAGCAGTATCATCAGAAGACCACTGCGGAGGAGCTGGATAAGGCACAACAGTGGGCGGATAATTCTGGGCAAGAGCGGCAGTGAAGTCATGCATATATGTCATATGTGCTCGCATCATCCTCCACTGCTTCTTCATCTGAGAAAGCACGGCCGTAGAATCATCACAAGTAGAATACTCAGGGGCCGGATGTGTCGGTAGTGACATAAGTCCTTCCAAATGGGAAGGTGCTGGCTCAAAGTGTGGTAGTGGCTCCGAGGGTTGCGGTGGTTCAGCTGCCTGTTCAGAAGTACTGGCTGCTTTCTTCTTCTTGTCCCGTCTCAATGCACCAGTAATTCTTATAGGACCTCGAATTGGAAGAATCTGCTCTGTATCATCCCACACAACACCAGCTAACCGGCAAAGTTGAGTAATCAAAGACGAGTGGGGTAAACTGATAGTCGAGGAACCCCTAACTGCAGCAATAATAGACTCCTGAATTACTCTCCCGGCATCAACGGATTTCCCTGTCACAATGCAGTACACCAGTCCAGCTCTAACCTTAGTCACATTGGATGTATGCCCAGATGGCAACATCCTGGCAGCCACAAACTCATGCCAATTGTTCGCTTCTCGTCGAAGAAATATGGATGGAAATGTAACAACTTCATCCTTCACATTCCTCTTCCATTCCGCCCCATCCTCACACAAGGTCTGAAGTACAAATGTTATCTGGATATGACTGATTCTTAAATACCTCATACTCATCATCTGCAATGTCCAAATCTGGCATTTCATAGAGACGATTAATTGTACTCTTATCAAAAGGCACCAATTTCCCTCGAACTCGAACTTTCAGATTCACGTCTTTGACCATCAAATTTGCATAAAACTCATGAATCAATGATATAACAGCATCTGGTGGACTCCTAACAAATGTCTCCCAACCTCTTCTCTTTGCTTCAATTAACGCCGGTGCACTATACTCTCTCAAACTCATTCCTCTTTCTTTGTGCATCCCTCACTCCATTACATCAAAACAATACTCCTCTGCTGTGGCATTCCAAAATCTGTGTCTATCGTATGAAGCAGCAGAGGACGACGAAGAAATTGCTCCTTTCCCTTTGTTTTTCGGTGGCATTGTAACTCAATAATTCACTCACTTCAAATCAAATGCCTCAAACAATGCAATAAACTCCCAACAATTCCAGTAACCAACGTTCAAATATAACTCAAGCAATTCAACAAACACTTGGTAGGCACTAATACAATTTCACTGCCGCAAATGTACTCCAATCCACAACTCAGACAAAACTCAGACAACCCAATACCCTCAAATCACAACATTTATCAAAAATCAAATGTAAGAGATAAAATTTCAGCTTTTGTACCGTTCACGAATACATTTTCTAAATTCTTCAATTTCCCTTTTCTCGACAAGCTGAGATGAAGCAAGATCAATTTTGAGAATCTCTGCCTTATAATTAAGATCACAATTCTTGAGATGATAATATTTTGTTGAGTAGAAGATTGATCGTGCCAGTGCGTGAGATTTAAAGGTGGACTCGAACCAGGGATCGTGATTTAAGTCTGGGAGGAAGACTCTGGAATGGGCTTTTAAACTCCTGAACTAATTCGTGCGCGATAGCGCTGTTAAGTCGCGCGTTAGCGCTTGATGTTGCGCTAGTAAGTAGCGCGATAGCGCTTGATGATGGCGCTATAGGAGCACGTTAGCGCTTGATTGTTGGGTGAAGGAGCGCGTTAGCGCTTAAGATAGCGCTGTTGGTAAGCTTGGAGCGCGTTAGCGCATGGTGCTTGCGCTGCTGGAGTGCGCGATAGCTCATGCTTCTTGCGCTAGTATGGAGGGCGATAGCGCATGGTGAGGCGCTGTTCGTGTAGATTCAGTGCTTAGAGTGGAGGCGGGCGCGCATAAGCCTCTGATTTCAACTCCCAAAATCTTGAGCGGACGCCTCCAATTTTTGGCGAGCGCCCATAATGCGCTGCAAGAAGACCAAAATCCTGAAAAATAATTCAACAATTTTAAAATTAGGCCTCCCAAATTATCAACAATAATTCAAAAATCATAAAATTAACTAATGAGCAAAAAATAAAAATAAAAAAAATTAAAGAAAAAATTTAAATAAATAAAAAAAATTAAAATAAATAAAAATACAAAAAATTTGGGTTGCCTCCCAAAAAGCGCTTGGTTTAGAGTCGCCAGCCCGACTCTCAAAGTATTAAGTCTTCCCTTTCTCTTTCACGCGCCAAATAAATTCCACGATCCGCCTTTTAAATTTTGCTTTTTTCGTGGCCTTCTTTGGTGGTTTTGGCGCTCTCTCATTCGATGAATCAACCGCAAAATCAAATCTTTTACAGTTCTTCCGGTTCATAACCGGTTCAATTGAGCATAAGTCTTCGATGGATGGATTAGATGTCTTCATGAATAAGTTGAACATCACTCTCTCGCCTTCCACAACCATCGACAACGCACCCTTCTTCACTTCTATCTTGGCATCAGCCGTGGCCAAGAATGGTCTCCCAAAAATGAGCGGAGCACCATGATCTGCTTCTATATCCAATATCACAAAATCCACTGGTAAGATGAATTTATCCACCTTGACTAGAACATCTTCAACAATTCCTAGTGGATATTTAATGCTCCGATCCGCCAATTGCAATGAAATCTTAGTCGATTTCATGTCTCCCAACTCCAAGGCCCTGTAAATAGATAATGGCATTAAGTTAATACTGGCCCCTAAATCACAAAGTGCATTATTAAAATAAGAAGAGCCAATAGAACAAGGAATAGTAAAACTCCCTGGATCCTTAAGCTTTTGTGGCATCTTTTTTTGCAGCACCGCACTGCACTCTTCAGTCAAATTGACCACCTCGTTCTCTTGCAGTCTCCTTTTCTTGGACATCATCTCCTTGATGAATTTTTCGTAGTTCGGCATTTGTTCCAAAGCATCAGCAAAGGGGATGTTGATGTGAATTGTCTTGAAAATCTCCAAGAATTTGGAGAACTGCTCGTCCAATTCTTTCTTTTTGAACCTCTGCGGATAGGGAAGTGGAGGCTTATACATCGGTTTTGGCTCCTTCTCCTCAACTTTTTTCTCAAATTTCTTCTCTTCAACACCAGGTTCTTGAATTCCCACTTCTTTTCCACTTCTCAACTCTATGGAATTGCACTGCTCCTTGGGATTTACCTCAGTATTGCTAGGGAACTGGCCGCGGTTGTTGTCCTTCAGTGCGTTCGCCAACTGCCCTATGCTGGTTTCCATGGATTGCAACACAGCTCCCATGTTGGTCATGTGCGTCTCCAAACTGTCAAGTCGAGACTCAGTTCTTGCCATCCTCTTACCTGATTCCTGCACAAAAGTACTAACCACATCCTCCAACGACTGCTTACCCTCATCCTTGTTTGTATTGAATCCCGAAGGATTCAGCACATTTTTATTGTTAGCATACGAAAAATTTTCATGATTACGCAAGCTAGGATGATAAGTATTTGGGACAGGGTTACCTCTATAGCCTCCATATCCTCTGTAGACATTTGGATTTATATAATTGACTTGCTCTATGGCCGATGATCCTTCAACTCCATTTGAATCTGCAACATTAATTTTATTCAAAGAAGCTACCTGTGTAGTCAGTGCAGATAATTGAGCAGTGATGGACGTGAGAGGGTCCACTGCATATACTCCAGCCGGCTTCTTTACTCCTATACGCTCAGATGGCCATTGGAAACTATTGACCGTCATCTCCTCCAACATATCATAAGCCTGAACATGATCCTTCGCAAATATAGTACCTCCAGCCGCTGAGTCCACATTCATTCTCGTAGGCGCATTCAGTCCGTTGTAAAACCACTCAATCTATTCCCAATCTCCAAAATGTGGTTAGGACAACGTCTTAATAATTCTTTATACCTTTCCCACGCCTCGTATAACTGTTCATTGTCCATCTGCCGGAAGGTGCTGATCTCTATCTTCAGTTGGGTGGTTTTGGCAGGAGGAAAATATTTTGCAAGAAATTTTTCTGCCATCACCTCCCAAGTAGTGATGCTTCCAAGCGGCAGTGATTGCAACCAACTTCTGGCTTGATCCCTGAGAGAAAACGAAAACAAGCGTAAGCGAATAATATCCTTAGATACACCATTAATTTTTACCGTATCGGTTATCTCCAAAAAAATGCGTAAGTGTAGATAAGGATCGGCATTGGCGCTCCCATTAAATTGGTTCTGTTGAACCATGTTGATCAATGCAGGCTTCAGCTCAAAATTGTTTGCATTGATAGTTCCTCGAGCGATTCCAGAATAGTGAGCCTGGATCGTCGGTCTGAAGTGATCTTTAATAGGCACTAGGGGAGCTTGGTTTGCTTCTTGTTCAGCCATTCTTTCAAGTTCTTCTCTTCTAGCTCGTCTTAAAGCACGTGCAGTACGCTCGATCTCCGGATCAAAAAGTAGAGAATTAGAACTTTGAGATCGTCGCATAGACTGCAATTTAAAATAAGAAGAAATTAATTAGCAACTTGAAAAAAAAAACTCTAAATTAAAATCTAGACTAATTGGTAACAAGACTAAAAATTAATCAAATTTACTCCCCGGCAACGGCGCCAAAAACTTGTTGTGAAAATTCCTCGCAAGCGTACGAGTGTCAAGTTTTAATATAGTGATAAAATCAAGTATCGATCCCTCAGGGAGTAAAATGAAAATAATAGTGCTTGTAATTAGAATAGTCCAAACTTTATCTAGAAAATCAATAATCAAGAATTTTGCAATAAAAATAAATAATTAAGAGATTTAAAAGCACGCACACAACTTTCAGATTAAAAATCAATCAGAGAAAAATGGTCTAGAGGTATAGATTTCACCTGGTTTCAACAACAATCAATCCTAATTAATTAATCTTCATGAATTTCAAAGAATTAATAGCCAAGAACACTTACGTGTATTATTCCCTCTCCCGAGTGCCGAATAAAATATATCAACTACAATTCAATTCCAATATCCCTATTAAGAATCTACTTGCAGTGATCAATTCAAAACTATGTTCTCTTTAAAAGCTCTGTTAAAGTTATAAGCTCTCCCGAGTCAGATAAACAATTAACAGTGTATTTTCCAATGGTCCTATTCAAAATCCCCTCTCCCGAGTGCCAGATTTCAAATAAATATTACAAATCAATTATTGATCAGATAATTGAAAAGACAATCAATTCTAGAAAAAACAATTAATCTAGAAGAAATCCAATTCAATAAAATCAAAAATTCAAGAAAGTGTCTACACCAGGTTCCATCCGACCTCTAAACTATAAAAATTAGTTCATAATAAAATTCTGAATAAAACAATAATCCATAAATTCAAACATATTTAGAATAAAATAAAATATAAAATAAACAAATCCGTCGTCGACGCCGTGTCCGGTCGATCAAACTCCGTCTTCGTTCTTCACGATAAAGCTCCAGAAAATCCTTCCCAAAAGTTCTCGATCAAATCTCTGATTCCTACGTAATTGTTGCGGCGGCTCTTTCTTTAATCTGATGAAAAATTGTCTTTTATATCGTCTCCCAAAGCCCACTCAAAAGCCCACAAAATATAAAAGTTTCCTTCCGATAAAATATTTCCAAGTTCAGAAATTGGTGACAAGCGCCCGCTCCAGAAATCACGTGCGCGCGTATAGGCCTCTGGCTCAAATCTTCACTCTTCAATGAACAAGCGCGATAGCGCTTCTCCTTCAAATCTTTAGCGCTAAGTTAGCGCTATCCTTAAGCCCAATAAAAGGAAAGCCCATCACTATTCATTCTCTCTTGTCTGTACGTTTCTTTTCGTTTCTTTTCTCTTCTTCCCTCTTTTAATTCTTTTCTCTCAAATCTCATTTTTCTCATTTTTTCTCCTTTTCCACATAAATTCCATAATTTCCTACAAACACAAAAACAACACAATACCCACATAAATCTGCTCGAAACAAGCAATTAACAATTAAAAGCATATATAAATTAAGTGTATAAAATACACTTATCAGCACCTTGTGTATTTCGAAATTCATGAGTTTTTGATGTTGGATTGAGTTATGTGTTATGTTTTGAGTTGAGACTTGGAGGGGCTATGTAATATTTCAAAAATATGGAATTTGTATGCAATGGTGAGGCGTTTTTCTTTCAAAACCAGTAGGGTTCATGCCAAATTTCGAAATATATGTGTGTTCTTGGTGTTAAAATGAGCTATGTTATGTGAGTTGGTTGATTCTTGAATATGCTTGCTTGGTTCAAAAATTTCAGCTTACTAGTTGGTATGTTTGAGCTCATTTTTGAAATGTGGTTGAATGATGCTTAAGGGGCTGCCCTAGCTATGCTTTTGAGCTTGTTCTTGGTGAATTTTGTTGGTGTATTGATGGTGGTTAAGGTTGTTTTCAGGGCTGGTCGGTGGTTGTTGATATTGTGCGAACGGATTGTGGATTTGGTGCACACGTGAGGAAAGGGGCTCGAGTTGAGGGGCTGGTCGAACCATGGACTAGTCCAGGGGCTGTGGCTGGTCCTAGTGATGGTCCATGGTGTGCGTATAAGGGCTGGTTGTAGGTTGGTTGAGATTAAGGGGTGCAAATGGTTGAGTTGATCGTAGGTGAGTAGTGCAGATTTTTGACGTGTCTGAATTTGGGAGCCATTCGGTTAAGTTTTGGATAGGTTAAGGGTGAATCAAGTTAAAGTGGTTGTGCAGATTTTTGTTGAGCGTAGTTGCTGCCCGGAAATTTGTTTTGTTCGGGCTGCTCGGGTTGGCATGGGAGGTTAAGGACTGTTCCTTGGGGTATTTTGGAGTGTGTAGAATAAGTTGGTTCAAGAAGAAGTCGTTTCGGCTAATGAAAGGTTGAGTTATGGGTTTTTCGGTTGGAACGCTCGAGGTAAGCCTTGGTTGAGGTGAAAGGGGAGTTGTAATTGATTAGTTTAGCCTAGGGGCAGCCACTTAACCATTATTTTTCCTTAATTTAAAGCATGTTTTTCATCTTCTAAAGTTGAGTATTTGAGTGATTGGTTTCAACCTTTATGCTTGTTGAGTAAAGTAAAAGTTTGAAGTTGTGTTAAAGTAAAAGTTTTGAATGAGGAAAGTTGATTGTGACGTTAGATGTGTAAGGAGGGTGTTGGGTTCGGAAATGTAAGAAATCTTGAATTTGATGATAACAAAACTTGTCATTGTGTTTCTAACATATTTACCAAGTGTGCAACTGATAGAAGACAAATTGGAAGTGTTAAAGTTGTTGGAACACAATCTTAGCTCAACTTAGTTTCTGGCGCAGCTGATTGTTTCAAGCATAATTCATAGCTCGATCATCCAAATGACCAGCAGCCAAAACCATCACATAGCCAACGCAAAAGTCTACAAGTCATTATTATGACAGTTGGACGAATTTGGATGATATCCAGGTCAAATTGCTACCTCAAGAGTGAACTAGATGACAAGATGACAGCAGATGTATTGACAGACCAGTTCTGGTGTAATGGTCATATCTCTCAGATCCATGATCCAAATGTAATGATTCAGAATGAATTGGAAAGATATGAAGATAATCAAAAAATCATCTTCACAAGTCAGAGTCTGAATCGGAGTCTACAAAGAGGATAAATCACGTTGAAGTTGCTGGTTCTGCACAGGTTGATAACAGAACTCGAGGATGTACATGGTCTTGTAAATTGAGCATATCTCTCTCATGTTAAATCCAAAAGGAGTGATCTTTGATGATTTGGAAAGACAAGAGAAAGGGGTACAACGTTTATGTTCATCACTTAGCCCATAAATCAACGCATCAAGATCTATAAGACCTGGACTGATCAACATATCCTCGACCGACTTGGTCCCCGACTGATTTGAGCAGCTCTAGTATTTCAGGCATAACTGTTGCATATGAACTCCGAATTGAGTGATTCTTGTAACAGTGGAAAGCCAAGATCTAGGACTACAATTGTTATGTTTATTACTTTGCCCAAAAGATAACACAAAAGGAGTTACAAGCATCTGAACAGACAATAAAAACTCAAGCAGCCGAGAAATGTCACCTGCTCTATATCAATCGGCCAACTTGAAGATATCAACCGATCTAAGCATGTCAACCGACTCAAAGATATCAACCAATTCAAGCTTGCACCTGATCTTGCCTGCTACAGCTCCAGATCCAGATCTAGTCAAACCGGTCAAAGTTACAGTCCAGAAAGAGAAATATGAATGTTGTGATATTAGAAACAGTACACAACCTTTTCCAACAGTCATATTATTATTTCTAACGTCTATATCATTCTTGGAGCCTATAAATACAAGATCTAGACATTGAAGAAAAGAGAGTGTGGACACCCAAAAGAGCATTCAGCTTGTTAGAGCTTTTCCACATCAAAAGAGGGCATCAAAATATATCTATCAGCTAGTTGAGAGCAAGCCCAAGGTGTGAAGAACACATCAACAGATTTCTTGAGCTTCTCCAGTCAAGTTCTTCACACCCCACCCACTCACTCACACATGTACGAGATATGTACTTTGATGATTAGTTGAGTGAGAGTCTTTACACAAAGACGTTAAAGATTGTGTTTGTAGTTTTGGCATAAAGACATTAAACATTATGTGGATTGTGAGGTTGCGGCCTACAATCGAGTGTGAATCTAGGAGTTTTGATTTAGGCAGTGGGTAAGTCCTAAAGTTGGAGTGGGTGATTACAAGACGTTGTAATGCTCAAAGTCTTCTAGTAGATCCTTTCGAGGAGGAAGAAGGGGTGACGTAGGAGATTGAGCTCCGAACATCCATAAACAAATTCTTGTCTATTTACTTTATCGTATTTACTTCTTGCTACTGTTTTTGGATGATTTGTTGAAACATTTTATATGTTCTTTAAAGTACCAAAATATTGCATACAAAGTGTTTGATAAAATGCTTCAACCAAAATGCTTTTACTATCTCAACTTGCAATATTTTCAAACGATTTCTCAAATGCATAATCAGTTTTTAGATGGATTATTTCGAGTATTTTCCGCTTGGTTTTGTAACCAAACTCGATATAATTTATCGGTGCTCGGTTCGTATTCGAACATTTCAAGAACGAGCTATTGTAGCTCAAAATATTTTAAAAGTGTGTATTCACCCCCCCCCCCCTCTACATACACATCCGATCCCCAACAGAGGGGCCGGGAGAAATCTTGGTTTCCCTACCACTCAGACGTGTAAGGAGGGGTTGGAAGAAATCTTGGTTTCCTTATCACCCAGACGTGTAAGGAGGGGCCGGGATAAATCTTGGTTTCTTACCAGAAATCTTGGTTTCCTTACCAACTAGATGTGTAAGGAGGGACCGGGAGAAATCTTGGTTTTCTTACCATAAAGTGGCAATGTGGGGCCGAGAGAAATCTTGGCTTTCTTGCCGGCATAGTACTGTAGCCATTGATCGATCAAAACAAAAAAGGTCACAATCGAGGATCTAAATTCACAGAGGAAAGTTCAAAGTTAAAGTTTATGAAATTTTATGTTTAAAGGCATGAGTAAAGTTAAAGTTTCAAGCTTGAGTTTGAGTTAAAGTTGCGTGAGTTAATTGTATGTGATTTTTCTTAAAGTTCCAAGTCTTATTTCCATTTATCTTTAAGCATTTTTATGAGGAAAGCTTCAAGGTATTTTAAGTACTAGTATTTTAAAGTATCGTGCATGTATTATGTATCCCTCGTTATTAAATGTTTTATACTTTTCGAGCCTTTAGGCTCACTACATTTGCTTGGTACAGGTTATACTTTTGTTGAGACCGAGGGGCATGACTCTTGAGTGGAATGCGATGCGGGCGTGGCACATCCCTTCGATCTATGCTAGCTTTTCGCAGATGTTATTTCTATATAAATTGGATGTCATGAGTATATTTAGAGATGTATAGAAATTTTTTAGTTGTTGTTTAATATTTTTATGTTATGATTAAATTTATAAGTTTTAAATTTGAAGATGTTTATTCTTTATTTTCATTTGTTGGCATGATAAGTGTTTGACTGTTAAAATTTTGTATTTGCAAACTTTGAACTACTTTCATTTCGTTCCTTGATCGCTCATCGTTTTGCATTTTTGTCTTGTTAGGTTAAATATTTGTGTGTTGGTTGGACAGGTGATTCGTAAATGTTTTAAATAGGTCATGCCATTTTTATAAAAAAATTCCTCATTATTTTAATATCTATTGATTATTAGAGGTTAGAGGGTCGTTTCAGGAGTTATTATATGTTTCTGATTTGTAATACTATTTGACACAAATATTTATTTGTTCTTTTTTCAGTTTTTAATGTACGTGATTGATGGTAACAGGTTATACGAGAACGTTCAAGTGGGATAAATATTACTGGTAATTTGAAGGCCGCGTTATCGATCAATGTAAGTGTTTGGACAGAAACTGCACCATTGTCATTGTGAGAATTATTTGATGATATTGTTTGAGATATGTTTATGATTTAGTTGGAAATGCATTTTTTTCCAAACAGAAACACATTTTTTTCCTGATATGTTACTGATTTAGATTAAATAAATTTTTTTATGATATGTTTCTCAATTCTGAATTCTGAATTCTTTGATGAAATTGGGAATGCATTGTTCTCGGATATGTTCTCTTGCATGATAAAGCTGCTTTGTTGTACACATCCCATAATAAATAGAGTTTGTTCAGTTTTCCATCTCCTGTTTATGTTGTAGAAGGAAATATGACCTCAAGGTCGTCTTATGCCATCTGCTATAGGTTATATATCCAAAATTTGCAACTAGATAATTGATTTATGAGTTGAGAATGTAAATTTATTACATTTATTCCTTTGGTTAATCATGGTATATCCAGGGGCGGAGGCATAATATATATAAATATATATATATATATATAGAGTTTTTTTCAAGTGCCCATCTACCATGTCCACCAATGATGTGGCACTATTCTATTAGATGTGATAAAGATGTGATAAATTGTAGGTCCAATAGAATAATGCCACATCATTGGTGGACATGGTGGTGGGCATAGTAGGTGGGCACTTGAAAGAAACTCTATATCTATATATATATATATATATATATATATATATATATATATCGGTTTTGTTTGGTATTCTTTTTAATAATCTTTAATGGGTCGTGTCCCATTTTTTTAATATATAATACATTGGTTTCTCAAATAAAATAAGGTAATTTATTTTAAATGGCGATCAAACTCTATTTTTTATGGGATATTTGATTCATTTTTTTCTTCGACTCTTCCGAGTGGCCGACCAACACAGTGATACACAACACCCAATTAAGATTTAAGGTCGTTTTTCCTTTTAAAAAAAAGATTTAAGGGCATTTCGTAAATGATTTCAGGTTTTTTTGTATATTTTTTCTTCATATCGTGTATTTTAAATCATTTTTTTCAAAAAATTAGGTTTTGATTTCTTGAGAGCATATATTTCTTAATTCTTCTCTTTATTTTTTTCTTGTTTTAAATCTTTGTTTCATTAATTGTGAGACAACACATTTGATATCAATGTTAGAAATACTAAAATTTATTGTTAAAAATGAAATTAGCATTGTTAATTTTTGCGTCTTTGATTATTTTTGTTTGACTATTTCTATCTGTTAAATAATTGGTCGAAAATATTTGTGGATAGCAATGTATTTTTATTATATTCATGAATCATAATATAATTTTATTGATAAAGATAGAGTAGATAGTGTTAAATAAACTAGCAGAAAATTAAATGCAATGAATCTCGTTTTATCTACTAAGTTTTATCCAAAAAACTTTGCAGAACATGAGATGCTACAATAAAAAATCCAATTTGAGCATTTTGATCATGTTCGACAACTTTTTTATATTAGAACTCACTCGAAACTTATTTAATTGTTTAGATCTTGAGAGAGGTTTGGGCTTAGTCCCCCTCTCTTGTTATTCTTTTTTCATTCTAATAATATCTCTCTTTTTTTAAAAAAAAAAAGTCAAAAATCTATCTGTTTGTATTTACGCTTCCAATTTCTTCTTTGTTGGCCCCCCCCTCTTACGTGATCCTGACTCCTCCCCTGGGTATATCCTTTGATGATGCTGGAATACACTTTCATATCATATCCAACTTATGAACTGATTCTGATGTCGTATTTATAATTTTTTTGTAACCTTCATTCATGTGTCAGGTGAATCCAGTCGTGAAGCAAAATTTCATTGTGAAAGATGGAAAATTTTGTGAATGTCTCATTTAAGAGCTTCATTGAATGATAATAAAGAAACCACCAACAGATTCAAGTGGATCTCAATCATTACAGCCTATGACGAAGAAGAAAATTTCCACATCATCAGCTTCATCATCTAAAGACAAACAGTGACATCGTTCCACGAGTTTTGATGGGTTATGAAGAGGATCTTTAGTGTGGGACTAGTACTTTTTTGCCAAAACTTGTATTTAATTTTACATCGTGTGTGAAGATGTTTGCATTAGTAAATGTATGATCTTGAGACTAATACCTTTTTTGTCAAAACATGGATTTCAGTTTATCTAAGAATTTATTTGGGTAAATTTTATGTCAATGTATGATCACGTTCTTTCCATTTTTCCATGCAGGTTATAATTTTGGGTAAATTTTCTGTCAATGTATGAAAATGTTCTAGCCTTTCTCCATAACCTTTTGAGACCATTTTAATTGCTTAATTAATCTTGCAAATATTCATGTTTTTCGGCCATTACAATAAAACCATCACAAATTCATCAAAATTTTAAATTGATACCAATAACAACATATTTTTTTAAACTTGCTAATATCATATCAATACATAATCAACATAGACTCAAATTGAAAATTACCAAGTAGCAAGTCAATACATAACCATGTATGCTCGAGCAACTACTTCAAATTGAAAATTTCCAAGTAGCAAGTCAATACATAACCACATATGCTCGAGCAACTACAAAGTACCTTGTCAATACATAACCATACGACTACTTCAATCATCAAAAATAAATAAAATAGAAGGTTCCGAAATCTGCCGCATCTTTTCAGTTATCTTTGAAATTCGAGAAGCATGCATACGATTCTCCTGTTCTAATTCCAGTCGAGCAATTCTTAGCTGAGCTACTTTTTCATCATGTTTCGAAGTTGAACTTGAATATTTCTTCTCATAACCGGCAGGGGCGAATCCAAAATTTTTTTTAAGGGGGGGCAGCCGGACAGAATAAATTATCACATATATATACACACACATAATTAATCATCACATAAAAAAAGTTAAATATAGTAAATTTAATAATATTTTTATATTTTAAATTTTATTTACAATTTACTCTTACGACTTGATATATACTGAAAATAACTAATAATACTTCATTCGATAAACTAATATTATATATATATTTCAATATAATTAATTAATATTCGTAAAAATATTTGCAGCAAAAAATTTTCTCTTCAATGCAGATGTTGCGATTGGTAAAATAAAAAACAAACTTAGAAGCTTGTAAGCTAACAATTTTTGCTTCAACAAAATTTTTTTTTAGGTTTAAAAACTTAAAACCCATTGTGTTTAGGTTTAAAAACTTAGTGATTGGGCTACAATTTTTTAAAAACTATAAACCACAAATTTTTAGGTCTCTTTACACACATTAAACAATGAAAATTAACTTAAAATTTTTGACCCTCTTTATATTTTTGTGTTTGGTTTCTAATTTATGATCATATATTATTATTTTTAAAATATAAGAATATATTGATAATTTTTTTAAAAAAATCAAGGGGGGGCAGCTGCCCCTCCCTTGCCCCTTAGTAGAACCGCCCCTGATAACCGGTACCATAGGCAGAGGAAGAGACTTCATCATGTTTTGAAGTTGAACTTGAATATTTTTTCTTATTGCCAGAGGCAGAGGCAGAGATAGTGGCAGAGGCAGAGGCAGCAGCAGCCTGTTTATCCAAAAATGCATCATATGCTTCCACAGCTTCTCTTCTACTACAGTATGATTTGTGAGAATTGCCGTTAAATTTATTAACTTGCGCATGTGCTTCATCCCAGCTCTCGTAGACACCAGGTTTTCGTCCAAGAAAAACAACATATGTTTTACTCTAAATAAGAAAAAAAATTAAAAACAAAATTTCAGATCAAATCATTAATAAAGTACAAAACACATTTTATTGTTCTAAGAATCAACGTATATTTCTTTTATAATAATCACATATAATTATGTGCAAGATTCGAAGAAAATTATACAACATCTGGTGAAACACAATGTTACAATCGATGAGACCAAATATTGATTATACAACATTTATCAACACATATCGTATTATCTCTTTTTTGCTTCTAAATTCTTTATCTATTCATTTGCAATGGGGTCGTACCAATAACCTAGAATTTGTTTTCAAACATCAACTAAAACTGGAGCTTGCTCCCTAATTTCGTGTCCTAAGAATTAAATTAAAGATTATACAAAAATCATGAAACCGAATGTGAATAAAATTTTACCATTGATTGAAGTTTTTTTTGAAAGAAATAGATAGAATTACTCTTTCTTATTTACCCACAACAACTAGCCATCGGTGCGTGTGATGGCTACTGGAATTTACCTTCGTGTGCTTCTACGTTGTGTGCTTCGAATTTGTGTTTTGTGCTGTAGGGTTTTTATTTGGGGCAAACACAAAGAACATGAATTGGGAGAAAGGAGAAGGAAATCTGTTGAAACGTGATTTATGGACGTGGACTTTTTTTACCGGAACACAAATGAAACATAAACTATTTTGGCGGCCCGAAAACTCGAGAGACTATTTGAGGATAAGTGACAAACAAGAGGGACAAAAATGGGCTTTATCCCCGTAACCGAGTAAGGTTTCTATGAAAATATGATCTCACTATCAATTATAATTGTTTGGGTGAAATAACACAAATTATTTAGTTACTTTCATTTAAATTTAATCTATACTTTATTATTTTCCTTTTTCAAATCTTACAACCAACTAGGCTCCAAAGTTCCAAACCATGGGTAGAGAGCATTTGTACTTTGGAATCTCTCCATTACATACATAGCAGCTTCACCTTCTTGGAATCCATTAATGGCAAACTCTGTTCTTCTCGCCCACCCTCTTTCTGTTCCTCTTCGTCATCTCCCAAACACCAAAATTCTCCAATTTCAGCCTCCCTTTTCTTTGTCTCGACTCAAACCCAACCCTTTCCAATCCTCGTCCCTTACTTTTTACACCAAGAAATCTTTGGTACGAGTCCTAGAAAAGGAAGGAACCGATGCTTCTTCCCCGGCCCCTGCTTTTTCGGGGGAAGATTCTGCTGAATTCCTCTTGTCCAAGCAGAAAATTTCGTCTTGGCTTTATTTCTCTGGGATTTTGGGTGTCGTTCTTTATGTTCTTAACTTTGCTTGGATTGATAACTCCACCGGCTTTGGTAAGGGATTCATTGATGCTGTTTCCACCATTTCCGACAGCCCTGAGGTTTGCCCTGGATTGTTTATTCTTTATTTTGGATTTGTTCATTAGTCCCAAAATTTTGTTTACCAGATTTTTCAAGTGTTGGTCTTCTATACAGACTTATTGAGGCAATACTTGTTTATTGAATTCTTGGTGGGTGTGTTTGTATCATGATTTAGCATTTTCACTCGAATTGCTAGATAAATGTAGCAGTTGCTGTTTTATTGTCTTTGTATTTTGTCTGAAGGATCTTTAGTATCGGATTTTAAATGTATCCCCATGAATTTGAAAGGGAAAGTTAAGATAAGTTAGGATGTAGTCTTGGAAATGGGAATACCAACCTTTTGTGTTTGAATGCAAACCGGAAACTGCACTGTTCTAGGTTAAGATCCTTGGACGATTGAACCATGGTCAGGCCTAATTCTAGTCTGAGTTTATATGGTGAGACTAAGTTCAGTTCATTAGTCTGTGATTCTCGTTTTGGCCTCGTGATAGAGTCCATCTACATTTAAAAAGCCAGAAATGTACAAGCTTTAAATGTAATATTGGACAATTTAATTGGCCCTGATGTTTCTTAGCTGCTAGAATTGATTTTTTTGTGTTTCATTTTCAACTGGACACGTTGAATCATTTTCTTTATTTGGAACTTGCTTAACTAACGCCAAAAAAATAAAAAAAAAATTAGTGATTAGTAACAGAGAGAATGGATTATTGTACACGTCATTCCATCATAAATTGTTATGAGGTGAGAAAGAAAGAAAAAGACAACTAAATAATTCCGCGCTCCAAATGGAAGTGTACGTTCGTTGATTTCTTAAACTAGTGATTATTATGTCCGTGTAACAGTTGGTTGTTTAGGCCTTATCCACTAAGATCATCTTGACGACCAATACGAACTTGGAGTCCCATGTCAACAGGGAGCCGAATGATCCAAAAGATTTTAAGAATTTTTGAACCCTCACATGCTATGGTTTTTTATTTGATTGTCTTTATCGACAATGCCTTTTTTAATATTAACATCAATGCTTGAGGATAAGAGGCTGATGGGTTCATGGTATGTGGCAGTCCATTTAATGGGTTTTCTACACTCTTTCATTGTTAATATTTCTAATACTGGTTTACCCCTTTGCTCCTTCAATTTTCTACAACTTCAACAGCAGGATATAGTAGCTTATGATTGCTGAGCTTACTGTATTTTTCTTTTGTTTTTTTCTCAGGTCATCATGTTAGCTCTTACTTTCATTTTTGCCATTGTCCACAGTGGCTTAGCCAGTTTTAGAGATACAGGTGAGAAACTCATCGGAGAACGAGCATACCGTGTAATATTTGCGGGTTTATCTCTTCCATTAGCAGTTAGTACAGTGGTGAGTTCTCATAATTTCTTTAGAAGTTTATTTTTCTCGTGTATTGATAAACACATTTGTGGCATGTCCGTGGATCACGGATGAAATTCTGATTTTACAATATTTATTAATCAAGTACGTGGTTTTGATAGGTATATTTCATCAATCACAGATATGATGGTGTGCAATTATGGCAAGTGCAGGATGCTCCTGGGCTACATGCGATTCTTTGGATGTCAAATTTTATTTCTTTCTTTTTCCTTTATCCATCGACGTTCAATTTGTTAGAGGTTGCAGCCGTTGATAAGCCCAAAATGCATCTATGGGAAACTGGAATTATGAGAATTACAAGGCACCCACAGGTTTGCATTTAATGTTTATACTTAACTAGTATAACCTTATTGTTTTTGTTAACATTCTCTCGTTCAAAACAATGAATTTTCCCATTAATTTACCTTCTCAATTGCCCTCGAAACTACTTAATTTTTATTGCTTATACATTCATCTTTAAGTGTGTTAAAGTTATATTTGATGTAGTTGGTGTTATTGGTGCAAATGAACAGTGTTATACTGAAGTAGTGTGACGTCCTAGATTTTTCATTCATGCTTATGCAACAATTAAATGTGAAAAAATAAGGAATAATTTTTTTTTGTAAAAACACGTGTCGTGTTCGTAAGTATAATATATCAATATATCATGCATTAAATTCATTCAAATGACTCAAAAATCTCATCACTCAAAACTTATAAAATTTCCTTAAACAAAATAATGCTAAAATTAGACTATCACACGATTCTCATAAGAAAACGCCAAAACTACCTTATATATGAGAAACTTGAAACCATCAAATACTCAATCCTAAAACTAATGTATTAAGACATGAATCAAAATAAAACGTGCATAACATCAATAAAATGCAAAAACTTCATGGACATGCTTAACATAAAGTTCTCGGACAGTCGTATCATACAATTTTTTGCCTCCTCGACTACTCAGCCCCGTCACCACCATTTAAATGGTAAACTTCCTTGTTCTCACCTAGACCATTCAAGCACAGTGAGTTTAAAGACTCATCAATCATATTCAAGTAATAACTGTTATCTAATAAAATCTTATAACATGCGTAGGACGTGTTTATAACATAATAATATAATTTTCTTAACTTTTAGGTTGATGAAATAAAATGCAAATGTGGTAACCATTAGAGTGCATTTTTTGAGTTCAATGATCATGTAAATAGTTGCGTAACCTAGGTATATAATTTGGTGCAGCCCGCACTAGCCAAAGCCAATACGCGTACTATCCATTCTTGTTTAGAAAAGCCCTCCCCGGAGCACATCCCGCCCCAATCTCGTACTGTCACCTCAAATACATTTATAACATCATAAAAATGACATTTTTCCTGCTCAGTCATTCCTTGCTCATTCATTTCATTCTTATAAAACTTTCATGCTTGGAAAACATTCATTCTATTTTGAAAAAAAGTAAACATGTCCGTTAGCTTTTTTTTAAATATCATGCTTTCATACTCAAAATAACTTTGAAAATACTTAGGCCATAATGCATTACGTATAGTTCGCGATCTACGTAAGACAGTCTCCATGTTCTCAACGACTTTTCATACATCAACACACAAGACCACACTCGGGCCCTTACATGCATGCCATAGGACACAACTTACTTGAAAAATTGATAAAAACATTTGTCATAACCTTGTGGGGGACATAACTTTCTTGAAAAATAGATTTAAAAAAAATGACTGCTATACCCTTCCTTCGTGTGGTTTGTTTTTAAAATTTCTGAAGAGCCCACTTGGGGTGGGGGGCACACGCGCGTTCCCCTTTGAGTGGGTACCCTTTTGCCTACGCTGCGGAACCCACACGGGTAGGGCACGCCCGCTTGCCCCTCCGCGTAGGTCTCGTTTCACTCCCATTCACCACCCATGCGCAGGGGCACGTGCGCGTGCTACCCCCGCATGGGTGGCCCAGCTGACCCTGCGTGAAAAACTCAGATTTTACGCATGCACTCCCATACAAATGCACACACATCTAAAACACGATATCCCCCATGGAATAGATCCCATAAACACGTCATACCTCTCTTCTAACAACTTATCCATGATTTGGACCCTAAAAACTCATCAAAACACTCAATTGAAATAAACAACCAGATATCTCGAAATTGAGGGGAAGGGGAGAGGAGTGGCTGAAACGTGAAATAGGAGAGAGGGTTTTATCTATATCTATTTGGACTCTAATTTCTTAACAATAACAATTCTGTGGGCCGGAAACTGGCTAAACTTAAAATAAAACATTTTAAAATACTTTCCATTCTCCACACTTTTAAATTAAATACTACCCATTAATTTTCTAAAAAAATCATGCATAAGCGTACATCATTATAAAATTCATAAACTTTTACTCGATGGCTAGTCTCGATTCCCTTCGTCACCGTAATTATACCCACACTTGAAAATCATCAAAAACTAACTTTTACATGAAAATTCATACTTTAAACAATTAAACACATAGATTTTCATAATAATCAATTAAAATATCTGGTGGGTGGATTCGTGGATTTCGGATATTACATGCAGGGAAACAAGTATTATGCTGATGATCCTATACACTACTATGTTGTATATCTATCTCTCAGAATTGTTATTAATATGAAGGCACATTTTACTGTTATTAGGTCATGTATTTTATCATCATATGGGATTGTGAGGAAATCTGTTCTCTGTTTTAATCAGTGTTCTAAAAAACGATAGGCGGTAGACGGACGGTCACCCAGCGCTTAGCGCCTAGACGCTTAGGCGGCCGCCTAGACAGTTTTTCTTTTTAAGCTAATTATCTAATTATTCTAGTCCGATCCATCTTAATATTTATCCAATAATTCCTCTTTGCCTAATTTACGTGCCTAAGTGGTGTTTTTTCAAGTCTAAATATCTAATTATTTTTGTTAATCTTAATATTTCTCCAATAATTTCTCGTTATCGAATTCAACTTGAAATACATGACATTTCTAGTTTTCATCCGATACAAATTGATGGACAAATATGTCAAATAATTTTTTTAAAAAAATTAAAGTTAAAAAATATATAAAATATTATATGTTAATCTAGGCTGCCGTCTAGGCGTATTTTGAGGCGTCTAGGCGGCCTAGACAGCCAATTAATGTAATAACTTCCAGAAACTTCAATTGTCTAAAAATCGGGACGGTGGACAACCGTCTAGCGCCGTATTTTAGAACACTGGTTTTAATACAGCTGGAGTGTTTTCTTATGAATTCATAAAGCTCGTGATCTGATTATTAATGTTTGTCTGGGTGCTGCTATACATGTAGGGGCACAATCCAGTTTGCAAGCTTTTAGAGGTTCTTGAATATTTATTTGTAATTATCTAAAATTCAGCTTTAGCTCGAATATGTTTGAATATGTTTTCGAGCCAAGTTTTAGTTATATTTTGTTAGATAGATCTCGAGTTTTAATATTTTATTATTTTTTGTTAAATACATTCAACATTAAACAAGTTATTGAGCATTTGTGTAATAGAGTTCATAACTATGTTTGAAATAAAAGCATCGAGTTTGAATGCAGACTTTAAGAAGTTCCAAATTCAAACCTATATTAATTCATCATATGAACTTCGAGCTAGTTAAAAAAATTTGAGATGTGCTCGAGTAAAAAAAGTGGTTACAGTTCAACTCGGTTTGGTTCATTTGCACCCCTATTTTTCTTTAACACCGTCATTTGTCTGAAGCACTTATTTCATGAGTTTTTAAACAACTCATCGGCATTTTCTTATGAGTGTCAGTGCACCTCTATTTTTCTTTAACACCGTCATTTATCTTAGTTCTACTCATCGGCATTTTCTTATGAGCGTCAGTGGCATCTTAGTTCAACATGTTAAACTGCTAATATTTTGTTTCAACTGAATTCTCAAAAATCAATCAAAGTTGGTGTTGCCATAGAAACATCATGCTACCTTGTGCTGTGTTCATTTCATTTACATGCTGAGTAAATCTTCTCTTTCTGATTTGAGAATCAAATCCGGAAAAAGCAAACGATGAGTATTTGGAACTCCAGCTTGATCCTGGCCAAGCCTCATATTTTTTTTCATATAATATCTGTTTTTATTTATCTTTATTATATCATATAACAGTTTTTAATCCAAAACGAAACCAATCCTAAGTTACTGTGATGTACTCAAATTTTTCCCAGATGGTTGGACAGGTTATTTGGTGCATAGCTCACACAATCTGGATTGGGAATTCAGTTGCATTAGCAGCCTCTGTTGGTCTGATCACACACCACTTATTCGGTGTTTGGAATGGAGACCGAAGATTGGCCATTCGGTATGGTGAAGCTTTCGAAGTGTTAAAAAGCAGAACTAGTGTCACTCCATTTGTTGCTATTCTCGAAGGTCGACAAAAGCTTCCCAAGGACTACTATAAGGAGTTTCTACGGTTGCCATACCTTTCGATCACAGCTTTGACTTTGGGGGCATATTTTGCTCACCCGCTTATGCAGGCTGCCAGTTTTCGACTTCACTGGTAACTTCATATTTTTCTTACATTTGCTTCATCTTAGTGTTTGTAATTGAGATTCAAGAATATTGTATTGTTTGGGAGAGCTTTTAGGAAGCACTTCTCAATTTTTCCTTCGTGAGATTTTGTTGAGAAAAAACTGACAAGTACTTCCTATAAGCTCTCCAAAACACTACCTATGTGGATATGTAAGCAACTGGTGGAAGATGGGTATAGGAGAAAACCTTTTATACTTTTTTGTAAGCTTGTAATTTTGTTTTTCTTCATCCCCACGGTACTGGGGATGTGCCTTTTAGATGTCTTCATGTCTTTGGACTAGAAGTATTAAAACTTCCGTTTGAACAATACTATAAAAGTGTTTTAAAATTTTTTTTACAAAATGTTTTAATTTTTTTTAAAAAATAAATATGGTTTGGACAACTATTTTATAAATTTTTTTTATAATTAAAAAATATTATAATTTGTTTTCTATCATTGCTGTCTAGGGGTGTGCAATCGGTCGAAACCGAATCGACCGCTCATGTTTTCTAACAAATCGAACTGACCGACTTTTCATATAAAAACCGACTAAACCGAACCGATTAAAAATTGGTTATTTCGGTTTGTGTAAAAAAAAATTGCAGGCTTTTACACAAACGAAATTTTCCAGGCTTCTCCATTACATTTGGGAGGAGGAACATCGGAAAAAAATTAAAGCCAGGTAAGAACATAGATAAAATAAGAAAAACGAAATATAGAACACGAATAATTGATTCAATTGCTCAGAAAATTGAATAAACCGAACCACATTTTCAATTTTTTCCGGTTCGATCGGTTTTTTCGGTTTGACCGATATTTTGCTGACCCCTATTGCTGTCAATTCTAAAAAAATTAAAAAAACATATTCACTTGTTCTCTAAAAAATATACTGGAATAACTCTTTTTAAAAATATTTTCATTACAAAAATCAACTTCAAATATATATTAATTCTTGTAAAATGCTAAACAAGTTTTCAAAGTATTTGTTTAAACGAAACTTAATATTTACGCATAGTATTCTAAACTGTATGGATTAAGTGTGAAGTTTGAATTGGAAGATTCGACTTAGGCTCGAACGAGAAAAAAAGGGTCGTCTCGGCTGAACACATTAAAGAAGCACTAAAATAATATGGACCAACTCCTTCATAACCCAACTCAAATGTCATAAACAACTTGATGTCATCTTCACCATGACCCATAATTAAATTAATGGTGGAACATTCAAGAGTCTTAATTCCTATAACTTAAAGATCGATGATAAAGGAAATTGAAGGTGAACAGATTGACAATTTAAAGAAATTAAAGACTTTGATAGATTATTTTGGAAGTTCAAGATATTTTATAATTGTGCTTGATTATTTTGTAATTTAGTTGAAAGCCTATTTTGTTATTTTAAGAGTTTCGATTTACTGTCTCTAGTTTAATTTTAGATCTTATTTTATTAGTATTTGACTTTGACCAAGAATTACCATATTTAAAGTCCATATAACTACTTTACATAGATTTTCTAGTATAAGTATCTTTATATGCGAGATTTGTAAGGAGTTGTGAATATTATTCAAGTCCAAAAAGATCAAAAACTCCAAAAAGGTCAAGAAGATCAAGATGTATAAAGGCAGAGAAGATCACATGTTTTGGAGTCTAATATTTTGTGAAAGCCTAAACAATGCATTGGCCTTAAAAGGATTTGAGCCCATAAAGATGAATTTGTGGCCGAGGCCCGGCCCTAAGCCAAGACCGACCCCATGGTTGTGAATTCATGGCCGACCCTAGGAATATTAGAAGGCTGACCCGAGCTGGTTAAACAAGCATGGCCTTATACTTTTTGTATCCCGTAGAAATGAGTACACTTGCAAATATTTAATGATAGGAAGGAACCCCGATAAATATGGGATAGAGAAAAATATACCAAATCTGGTATGTCCTGACCGCCATAATAACTGAGTCCTACTCATAGAGATCTCCTATCTTGGGTAGAACTCTGCTCTAATAAGTATCCTATTTCTACAAGATAACTAACCCCTCATGCTCATACAAATACAATGTATTTGTTATAGCTTTTCACCTTCACCTTCACCTTCACCTTCACCTTCCTCTTTCCATATTATTCCTTGATATCCACATTCATAATCCGAGCACTGACTTACACATTGGAGGGATCATATTGGAAACATCTTCGGTACCCTTAACCCTATTTTTGACTATGCAAACCACTTTTTTTTGACCCAACTCGATAATTGAAAGATTTGAATATCCACGCACCATACCAAAATTGGGGTAAATTTTTTGTTACATCATACAATATTTAAAATTTGTGCATTAATATTTTATGCAGTCAAATCAAATCAGAGCAAAAGTACTCAAGATTATCAAAATTATGTACGTACCATTCAGAGAACAAGATCAATAGCTTGGTAGAAACAAACTTCAGATTCGGCAGAGCAAAGAATATTGATAAAATGCATGATCAGTGGATCAGAATAATATAAGATCAATTCAGAACTATCGAAAAAAAATCATAAAATTAAAAGTAATATATCAGATTAGAAGAGACTAAATAAGAAAAAAGGTTATTAGTCTTGTATAATTTAGTATTCCTTTAGGATTTCTCAATATCTAATTTTAATAAATTTTTTTTAAAAAGTATAATCTTAAAATTCGATTACCTGAACCACTTATGAATATGATATCATACTGAATAGGATGATGGAAAATTAATTCTATATATATATATATATAACCATCAATCTATAGTTAAGAAAGTGACCTATTTTTCCTTGAAATTGTTGCTCTTATGTAATAGAATTAATATTGTTCTAGGTATGTATTTGATGTAATATTATATATATATAATTTATTTTGGGCCCCCTTAGAATATGAGACTCTGAGTCGACCGAATCATGAGACTCACTTACGGGCCTGATCTCGGAAGGGCTAATCCGATCAAGAACCAAATAGGTATGGATACAAAAAATTATCTTGTTTTGATGATCAAAACGACTGAGAAGTTTACACGGTATCTCGATAGAGGATGTTCAAGACACATAACAAGAAACAAAGATTTTTTTACTGAAGTTTTTGAAGGCAAAAGACCAAGAATTATATTTGATGACAATTCTAAAGATTGAACCATGGATAAGGGTAAGATTATCCATGGTAATGTCATTATCAACTTGTTGAATATTTGTGTTATAACTTTATTAACATTAGCTAGTTGTTTGATAATGGTTACTCTGTTGAGTTTCACCAACACACTTGCACAGTCAAATCTAGTAAAGATGATTTTGCTAACCGGTTTAAGAGAACAAAACACTTATAGGATAAATTGGAAAGATGATCAACTTTCCTCCCCTACTTGTTTTGTTGCTCAGAATGACAACCATTGGTTATGGAACAAACGGTTGAATGAATTAATTTCAAATCCATTGCCAAATTTATTAGGCAAGATTTGGTCACCAGGTTGCCCAAAGGGGATTTTGTAAAAGATAAGATCTGCACTGCCTGCTAGTTAGGTAAACAAAGGAGGTCAACTTTCAAAAATAAGGGTTGTAACTCTTACCAGTGTTTAAGACTGTTGCACATGGATCTTTTTTATCCTATTCATGTAAAGAGCTTAGGAGATATGAGATACACTCTCGTGATAGTGGATGACTACTAAAGTTGTGGGGACCTCGGGTTGCTAATCTTATCTTAAGGCAATTTAATCATTAAACTTGATTGGATCAAACTTGAGTCAAAACAATTAAAGCATGAATTTTTTTAAAGGTACACGGGCTCCGTGCACAAGTCCGTGCTCGGGTCCGTGCATTAACATGTACGCATAAAACAAAATATGCAAGGTACACGACCCCGTGCCCCCCTCCGTGTCTAGGTCCATGCACAAGTTTTCAAAATTTCCAACTCTCTGGATCGACTACAAATCACACGGACCCCTGCACGGAGGTTGGCACGGGGTCCGTGCCTTCTTTTTCTGCACATATTCACAATCAGTAGAGTACACGGACCCATGCACAGGGCATGCACGGGGTCCGTGCCCTGTAGTCAAAAATCTCAAATCTGAAAACATAGTATACAACTCTTATTCAATTTCTAAACTCTTATACATGCATTCTTATTCAACTACAATGTCATAAACATGCATACAAACATTATTCTCTTTATCTAGGATACATAATGTCAAATATAAACGAGTACTCAACAAACATATATACAAAGGTTCTTGTTCTTATTCTAACATGTTTAACAACTCATAATACGTGTCCTCTTGCTTAAAACCCGAGTCCACAAATGCTAAGCTTCATCTTGATCTATTCTGGTTGTCGCAGACTTGATCCTACCCCACCTATTGCCATGCACATATACAAAATATTGCAATAGCCAGATAACTCCGGTGAGAATATAATCCCAGTATAAATAACAAAACATGCAATAAAATAAATATGAATGCAATGCATGTTTCAAAAGGAGGATATCAAATCTGATATCAACAAAATATCGGTTCTTGGGATCCCGAGAAATAAGATTCTCAAACTAATCATCAGCTCACCCAATCGAGGTGACGTCAAGTATTTTATTTCCCCTAACTTTGGTGCAACTATACTGAGTCATCTAGCTCAAGAAGTGTGAGACCCCATTTCTGTTGGAAAACGGTGTTCAGATCAATCAGAATTGATACCCGGTGCAGCGGAAGTTTTAAAATTTTATATGGAACGATTCCATATCATGGGTATCAAAACTTTATGATTAAATTGTGCGTGTAAAAATTAAATAACAATTAAATTTTTACCTTGAATCTCGAAACGAGATTATGGACACCAACAGATAACTCTGCTCTTGTTGTATATCCCATGAACTGATGGACGAACAATTCTTCAATCAGGTCCACGAACAGAATTCGAATCCCCCTGATAGATTGCACTAGAAAATCTATCAGAAGTTTCTACGAAGAGAATTAACGAATTTGATCCGTTAAACCAGACTGCAAATTCAAAATTCACAGACTGGATTTCAGAGAGAAAAACACAGAGAGGGGGGCGGCCACTCTAGGTCTCAAAACCCTAGTGTTCGAAAATTATGAGACTTGTGTCTAATTTCTGCACTGCAATAACTTATTTATAATGTGGGCTGCTAAAAGCTTAGGGCCCATTAGTCATAAGTTAAAGCTTGACAAGCAAAGCCTGCATATTCAGAAATTAATATAAAATTCATCGTGACTCAGATTGATAAACCAATTTCACCAATGTGCACAGAAACCATTTCTGCATCTTTTAAAGTCAAGATAAATTTTTTGAATCCGAATTCAGTGATTTCCAAAAATGCCCATCCCTATGTTATTTTAGGAAATCTTACTCTTCTACTCTGATATAAAAAGTCCTACTTCTTTGTTCATTAAATTTAACTCTTTAAATTTAACTATCTCAACGGAAATTAGAAATCCATTACTTGTGTGACCCTCAATGGTTCAGGGATACAGCTAGCCGTGGGCTCACAACTCCTTGCGATTCGGAACAACAATTTCCGACTTGCCCATCGAATCATGGTAAGAGCGCCTAGCAACATCGCCCCATGATTCCCTAGGTATCACTGATAGTGCCTGCAAGAACCAATAGATTTTGGTTAGCGTACAGTACTGTCCCTTCATCCATATATCCCGATCGAATCAACAACTATTGGTAAATCGAGAGTCGTTCGAGATTCGATAACTATGCAATGCATCTTGAAGATCAAATAGTGACATCGCATGTGCTACTAAGAAACCATTTCTTAAAACACATCATGTACTCTGGCCAGAGATTCGTCACACTAATATCTCCTCAGATTGCATAGGATATCCACACTAGCAAGTATGTGGTGAATCCTTGACAACAAAGCATCGACTCCTATATGTGTCGTAACTGTACCCAATCCCGACACCTGATGAACCCAATAGAGTCAGTAAACGAGTCAAAGTACAGTACTAGCATATAGAGTCTCAATGATGTTTCAAGTAGTAAGGACTAATGGTGTACAACCAAAACCGCGGACTTTATCCACTCGATAAGTGATAACCACTTGGAAAGTCCGGATAAGGTAGTTCGATCATTCATCGTATGAATATCCATTTGCATGCTTTGAACATCTCTATGTTCCATACCAATGAAACGTGGTACTCGACATCGCAAATGCTAGTCTCAATCTCGAGCGATCCTTATCCTTATTAACGGACGACTCAATCGACTAGGAACTGTTTAGAATATACAGTGACTATAAGATGTGTTTCATGATAGCCATCCCCATATGCCACCACATCTTACATACACTATAGTATATTCAAGGTCTTCATCTAAAAATCTTATAGTATGTCACAACATAATAATATGATAAAAGATAAAGTAAATGCCATTATAAAAGTGTAAATTATATTAAACAAAAGATTGTTTATACATAGAGTCATAAAAGCCCTTAGCCACAAGTTGGCTCACCGGGCACCCACTCTTTCAGTTTCTAATCTGCCAATCTCAAATAATTAACAAAATCGAACACGAAGAGCCGCGGAAAAAAGATCAATTTTTTTTTTAAAAGGAAGCGGCGCGCCCGCGCCTAAAACAGTCGCACCCGCGCCGGGACCTCGCAAAAGACAGCGCGCCCGCGCCAGGAACTGCGCGCCCACGCCGGGACCTCGCAAAAGATAGCACGCCCGCACCGGGACCTTGCAAAAGACAGCGCGCCCGCGCCCAAGCCTCGCAGAAACAACGACGGGCCCGCAGCAAACACAGTGCACCCGCGCCGCCCTTTCGGGCCGTTGAACTCCAGGGCATAAAATAAAATATTTTCAAACTCAATTCAATAATCCAAGCAACCAAGGTTCAATCCATAGCTCATACATGAAATAAGGGATTCGAAACACCAACAAAACGCGATTAACAATACAAGTTCGACGATATAATTCGATCGACTAATCAAAACAACACAAGTTCAAAAGACACAACCCTAAGACAAGGTGTCTCACTTCTACATCTCACCCCGAGCTAACCCAAACGACTTGGTCCTGCTCCTGGTCCTCCTGTTGCCAAGTACACACACAAACAAAGACAACAACCGGATAAACCAGTTAGAAATATAATTTTTAAGTAAAAGAGACAGACATACAAATCAAATAAACATCTCATATCGAAATGTAACAATCATCAATAACTCAAAAGAGAGTGAATGTATGCATGACTTCAAAAACTCGGGACTATCAAGTCAGATAATCGAAATATCAATCGGAACTCGGTTGGGATCCCGGGGCCAAGTCACTACAACAACTCACCTACTCACCAATTTGGGGCGGATGTCGCACTACTCAAACCCCTAGACTTCAGAACAACTATAAGAAGTATTCTGGCACTTGGAAAAACTCGAAATCCAAGACCACTTCAATATAGCTCCCTAAATCGTTTAATTTCAAAATGAATCGAATATTCGGCTCAATATGAATGCACGTGTAATTAACATAATCAATCAAGTTCAACACATCAAATAACATGCAGTATGTGATTATCGGGGCTCGAGAATAAATCGAACTTGAGTATTCTACGCCATTCGAATCAATGTCGTCTTTTACCTTTCAAGTTCGTCAAGGATTCAAATCTGAAAATAACAACGAACTCAAATAAATAATCAATCGAATCACAACAAATCGAAAAAAAGAAACTCAATCAATATACCATCTTTAATTCTAAATTCGATTCAAATCCCAAGTTCGATCCAAACCCGAAACTCCAGTCCGAATGTCAACACGATGCACTCGTTGCGGTGATCGTGAATCTCAACTCGGAATAAAAATCTAACGGTCGGATTGTGCGAATCAGACGGAAGGAAATCTTGAAATGTCGTCTTCCATGGCTTCCGGATTCAATACGTACGAATGGAGGAGAGGGAAGGAGAGTGAAGTGATGTGATGGTGAGGGCAAGTTGCAAGGATAATATATATAAAATCCAAATTTTGCATTTTGGTCCCTCAATTCTTCAAAGTTTTCAAAAGGACACCCTACGAAATATCAAAACGGCCCTCAACTACTGAAAACTCTGATTATCTCAATTAAACTCAATTATAATAAAATCGGGGCATTACAATTCTCCCCCTCTAAGATTCGATTTCGTCCTCGAAATCTGACAGATCACAGACTGAACAGAAATGAATCATACTGAAGACGAACTTACCTCAATCGAACAACTCTGGAAATTGCTGCCTCATATCGGATTCGGTCTCCCAAGTCGCTTCTTCAACTCCGTGACGACTCCACTGAATCTTCACCAACGGAATCGAATTGTTTCTGAGTTGCTTCTCTTTCCTGTCAAGAATCTGAATCGGTCTCTCGAAATAGCTCAGAGTCTCATCGAGTTTGTCCTTGTCTGGCTGAAGAACATGGGACGGATGCGGATGGTATTTCCGCAACATCGAAACGTAAAACACATCGTGGATGCCTGAAAGAGATGGAGGAAGAGAAATCCTATAGGCAAGATCGCCTATCTTCTCCAGAATCTTATACGGTCCAATGAACCTCGGCGAAAACTTTCCTCTTTTCCCGAATCTGACAGTACCTCGGAACGGAGAAATCTTCAAAAACACTTGATCTCCCTGATCAAAACTCAGTGGTCTACGTCTGACATTCGCGTACTTGGCCTGTCGATCTTGGGCTGTCTTCATTCTGACTCTAATCAACTTCACCTGCTCTGCCATGTCGCGAATCATATCTGGACAAAACTCAGGTGATTCTGAAATCTCGTCCCAAAATAACGGAGATCTGCACTTCTTTCCGTACAAAGCTTCAAAAGGTGCCATGCCAATACTCGCTTGGAAGCTGTTATTGTACGAAAACTCCACTAGAGGCAAAGAATCCTACCAACCTGAGCCAAAGTCAAGCACTACGGCGCGAAGCATATCCTCCAAAGTCTGGATCGTACGCTCGGACTGACCGTCGGTCTGAGGGTGATACGCTGTGCTCAAGTGCAAATGAGTACCCAATGGCTCCTGCAAACTGTGCCAAAAGTGCGAAGTGAATTTCGGATCTCTGTCTGATACTATCGATTTCGGCACGCCGTGCAATCTCACAACCTCTCTGACATACAACTCGATCATCTGATCGTGACGGTATGTCATACGGTATGGAATGAAACAAGCAGATTTCGTCAACCGGTCGATCACTACCCAAATCTCATCACAACCTCTGACAGAATGCGGTAGCTTGGTGACGAATTCCATAGAGATATGATCCCACTTCCATTCCAGGACTGGTAAACTGTGCAATAATCCACCTGGTTTCTTCCTCTCGGTTTTCACCTGTTGAAAATTCAGACAACGGGACACAAACCTCGTGGCATCTCCTTTCAGTTGTTTCCACCAGAACTGAGTCTTCAAGTCATTATACATTTTCCGACCTCCGGGATGAACACGACTGCAATGCGCCTCTCGAAGAATACGCTGTCTCAATTTAGAAATATCGGGCACAACAATACGGTTATTCATGAATAAAACATCATCCCTGACCTGAAATTCTGACTGATGACCTGATCTGACCTTCTCTATCGAACTCTGACTGCTCGGATTAGATCTCTGAGCCTCTCTAATCAACTGAAACAACCCTGGCTCGGCCTGAATCACAAAAACTCTGATGGATCTCCTATCGGTCTCAAACTCCAAACCAGAAGTACAAAAGTCTTCAATCAACTGAGAAACACCGATAGTAGTAAGAGATAAGGAACAAAGCTTCCGACTAAGAGCGTCTGCAGCTGCATTCGACTTTCCAGGATAATACTTGATCTCACAGTCGAAGTCCTTGAGCAAATCCATCCATCTCCTCTGTCTCATGTTCAGCTCGGACTGGGAAAACAAGTATTTCAGGCTCTTGTGGTCAGAAAATATCTCAAAAAACTCACCATAAAGATAATGGCGCCAGGTCTTCAAAGCAAACATGATCGCAGCAAGCTCCAGATCATGGATCGGATAACGAGTCTCGTGTGGCTTCAGCTGCCTCAAAGCATAAGCTATGACGTGCTTCCTCTGCATAAGAATGCATCCAAGACCACGGTGAGAAGCATTGCAGTACATGGAGAAACCTCCCGTACCTGATGGAATAGACAAGATCGGAGCGCTGGTCAACCTCTTCTTCAGTTCAATGAAACTGGCCTCACAATCCTCGGACCAAACAAACGGTGCATTCTTCTGGGTCAACTGAGTAATCGGCTTTGCAATGAAAGAGAAACCCTTGATAAATCGACGATAATACCCCGCTAAACCCATAAAGCTTCGGATTTTCGGTACTGATGTCGGACTCGGCCAATTCATAACTGCCTCGATCTTACTGGGGTCAACAGAAATTCCATCTCCTGATACAATGTGGCCTAGAAACACAACTCGGTCCAACCACAACTCGCACTTCGATAGCTTAGCATACAACTGTTCGGCTCGCAAAACTTGCAATACAGTCCTCAAATGCTCTGCATGGTCTGAACGGTTCTTCGAATAGATCAGAATATCGTCAATGAAGATAATAACGAACTCATCTAAGTACCGCTGAAAGATACGATTCATCAGATCCATAAAAACTGCTGGAGCATTGGTCAAACCAAACGGCATGACTATGAACTCGAAATGCCCATATCTGGTTCTGAAGGCTGTCTTAGGCACATCCTCGTCGCGAATTCTCAGCTGATGATACCCTGATCTCAGATATATCTTCCAATACACTGAAGAACCCTGCAGTTGATCAAAAAGATCGTCGATTCTAGGTAGAGGATACTTGTTCTTGACCGTCGCTTGATTCAACTGGTGATAGTCGATGGAGAGTCGCATAGAACCGTCTTTATTCCTCACAAAAAGCACTGAAGCACCCCAAGGCGATACGCTAGGTCGAATGTATCCCTTGGCAATCAAATTTTCTAACTGTCCCTTCAACTCCTTCAATTGTAACGGAGCCATTCGATAAGGTGCTTTCGAAATAGGCTGAGTATCTGGCGCAAGTTCAATGTTGAATTCGATCTCTCGAATCGGCGGCAAACCAGGAATCTCATCTAGAAATACATCAGGAAACTCGCTAACCACCGGTATCTCAGTCAACTCAGGACTATACCTCTGAACATCTACCGCATAAATCAGGAATCCTTCTGCTCCTCTCTGAAGCAAACGAGACATGGACAATGCTGAAATCAAAGGAATTCTGGATCGAGAACCCTTACCGAAAAACTTCCAATCATCTGCCACCTCAGGCCTGAAAAGAACCACTTTCTGAAAGCAATCTACTGTCGCCCTATACTTGGTCAGAGCATCAATCCTGACAATACAGTCAAAATCAGATAATCCAAGTAAAATGCAGTCAATCTCAATCGAATTTCCCTTGGATTCTAACACACAGTTACAGACTAATCTCACCAAAACCGTCTCCCCACCCAAAGGTGAAGTGATAGAAACGACATCAGATAATGTCTCAATAAATAAATCATGCATCACGACAAATCTTTTAGAAATAAAACAGTGAGAAGCACCTGTATCAATCAAAACAAACGCAGGATAACCAAAGATCGAACAGTTACCTGCTATCACATCATTCGGAGCTGCATTGGCCTGATCCTCTGTCAGGGCAAACACCCTTGCCTGCTGTCGAGGAGGTTGGTTCTGATTCTGATTACCTCCCTGACGAGACTGCTGCTGGGGCTGAAAAGAATGTACTGCAGAAGCTGATCTCTCGGGCTGAGCTGGCGGTCGAGAAGAACTGCCGCTCTGAGCTCTATCGGATCCTCGCTGAGGACAGACTCTAGCAAACTGACCCGGCTGCTGGCAGATATTGCAACTACCAAACACGCCTCGACACTGATCACTTGGGTGACGTCCTCCACATTTACTGCATGATGCTCCTGAAAACCTAGAATTCTGTCCGGAATTGAACTGTCTAGAGCCACCGGAGCTCGATGAACTGCTCCCAGACTTCTTGAATTCCTTCCCCTTTGGTCGATACTGATCTAGCCTGTTTTTGCCACTGTTGCCTCCCTCAACCCTCTGAGACTGATTCGACTACTGAGACGGTTGATACTGATACTGGGACTGCTAAGACTGAAACTGAACAGGCTGATTCTAAAAAGATCTCAGCTGCTGCTGAGGAGTTATCTGATTTCCTCGTTGCATCAAAAGTCCAGCTTCGGCTCCCTTTGCCTGATCCATGGCATCTGTGAAGTTTTTGGGTCTCCCGGTATTGACCAAGGTAAAGATCTCAGGATTCAAGCCATTGATGAAGTGATTGGCTTTGGCTTCCTCGTGATCTGCAATGTGAGGTGCAAACCTCAAAAGACTGTCAAACTTGCTCACGTATTCCTCAATACTCGAGTTCCCTTGCTTCAGATTCGCAAATTCGGCACCCTTTTCCTTACGATATGAGACAGGAAAGAACCGCTTGTAGAACTCAGTCTTGAATAAACTCCAAGTGACAACGGTGCCTCGATTCTCATTTGCCCTCTTGGTTGTGGTCCACCAATTCTTAGCAACACCCTGTAGCTGGTGAATGAATAACATGATTCTGCGGTCATCGGTAGAGTCGAGAGAATCAAATAGCTGATCAATGTCCTTTAGCCAACTCTCACAGTCAACGTAGTTCTCGGTACCAGTCAAGGTAGGCAGTCGGAACAATCGAAATCTCTTCAATAGAGTATCCATCGGGGTCGTGGTTGCATCAAACTGATCCACTCCAGTACTACCCTGATCATTCGGAGGATTTACTAGTTGCTTAGTGATGCGATGTCTTGAACTAGTCAACCATTTGTGTAAACTTGAGGTATAGGAATCATTCAAAGAAAACTTAACCTCACCACATTTTGCAGGTCATTTTTACTTGGATGTTCTAGGAATGAGCGAGAAATATTTCAAGTACTCAAACTAATATTTATAACTTAGTTGTCCCATTAAACCAAAGTTTTGGGATCTCCAATTCTCAAGATTGGGTTACCGCTATAAACATTTTATTTTGTGGATTTTAAGCCCATTCCTCTTAGTAGTTTGTACATTTTATATCTATTTATACTTTTTGTAAGCGGATCCGCAAGGTTTTTCTTTGACTTCACATAATCAACCGAAATAACCCCATTCGAGATCAATTGTCTTATGGTATTGTGTCTCCGATGAATATGTCGAGATTTACAATTGTACATACTACTTTGTGCTCTTCCTATTGCTGACTGACTGTCACAATGAATAATAATGAAAGACACCGGTTTATTCCAACAAGGAATATCTTCTAGAAAATTTCGAAGCCACTCGGCTTCTCCTCCAGATTTATCTTAAGCAATGAACTCGGAGTTCATAGTCGATCGAGCTATACATGTTTGTTTAGAGGATCTCCAAGACACCTCTCCTCCACCAATTGTGAACACATATCCACTAGTAGACTCGGAGTCTTTTGTGTCAGAAATCCAATTTGCGTCACAATATCCTTCAAGGAACGCAGGATATTTTGTATACATTATTCCATAACTTGAAGTGTATTTCAAATATCCAAGCACTCTCATTAATGCTTTCCAATGATCCTCACTTGGATTACTTGTGAACCGAATAAGTTTCTTTACTGTATATGCAAGATCAGGACGTGTACAGTTAGTTAAGTACATCAAACTTCCTATAACCCTTGCATACTCCACTTGTGAAACAGATTCTCCTCTATTTTTGGCTAAATGCTTACCCAAATCCATAGGTTTTCTAGCCGGAGGACGATTTGTGCATTAAATTGTTCAAGAACCTTTTCTATATAATGAGCTTGGGATAACATAATTCCAGCAGGAATTCTAGAGACTTTAATCCCTAGAATAATATCACACAATCCCAAATCCTTCATGTCAAAATGACATGTCATCTACATAAAGGCAAACAATTACATATGCATTTGTAGCACCTTTAATATAGACACATTTGTCACATTCATTTATTGTGAAACCATTTGACAATATAGCAGTGTCAAACTTTTGATGCCACTGTTTAGGTGCTTGTTTAAGTCCATACAATGACTTGACAAGTTTACACACCTTTTGTTCTTTTTCGGGTACAATAAACCCTTCTGGTTGTTTTATATATATTTTTTCTTCCAACTATCCATTCAAAAATGTTGTTTTAACATCCATTTGGTGTATCTCAAGATCATGCAATGCTGCAATAGCTATGAGAACACGAATGGATGTTATTCTAGAAACCGGAGAGTAGGTATCGAAGAAATTATATCCTTCCTTTTGTTTAAAACATTGAACCACTAGTCAAGCTTTATATTTATCTATAGATCCATACTCTTTGTATTTTCTTTTAAGAATCCACTTGGATCCCAAAGGTTTACATCCCGGAGGGAGATCAACCAACTCCCATGTATGATTATGCATGATGGAATCTATCTTATTTTGTATATCTTCCTTCCAAAAAGGAGCCTCGGGATTAGATAAAGACTCTTGAAGAGTTTGTGGTTCATTATCTAACATGTATGTTAGAAAATCAGGACCAAACAACTTTTCAACTCTTACTCGCTTGCTGCGTCTTGGTTCATCATTGGTTTGTAGAGTTTCAATTTTATTTTCATAAGTTCGCTTGTTCAAACTTATTTATTTCCTTTCTTTATAAGGAAATATATTTTCAAAGAATATAGCATTCCTTGACTACATGATTGTGCCTTCATTTACATTAGAAATTGTTGACTTATGCACTAAGAATCAATATGCACTACTATTGTATGCATAACCAATAAATATGCAGTCAAGCATTTTAGGCCCAATTTTTATTTGTTTCGGCTTAGGTAATTCTACTTCAGCCAAACACCCCCACACTTTGAGGTATTGGTAAGAAGGTTTACGACATTTCCACTGTTCATACGGTGTTTCATCTTTCCCTTTGATTGAAATCTTGTTTGGAATGTGAGTTGCTGAGAGAATCGCTTCACCCCACATATTTTGAGTTAAGCCAGAATTTATTAACAACGCGTTCATAATTTTCTTTAAGGTTCGATTCTTGCGTTCTGCAATGCCATTAGATTGAGGTGAATATGGGCTTTCGTTTGATGAATGATGCCTGAGGTTGAGCAAAATTCTTCAAAATGAGCCACATACTCTCCACCTCGATCACTTCGAATCATTTTAATCTTTGAACTTTGTTGATTTTCAATCTCAGTCTTATATTTTTTGAAAGCTTCGATTGCTTCATCTTTGATTTTCAATAAATATACATAACAAAATCTGGTGCAATCATCAATGAATGTTATAAAGTACTTATTTCTACCTCGCGTTTGTACCATTTTTAAATCGCATACATCAGTATGTATTAGTTCAAGTGGCGTAGTACTTCTGTTGACAGTATGAAATGGAGCTTTTGCCATTTTTGCTTCAACACAAATCTCACACTTGTTTTGTGGATTTCTTTTAAACATAGGGATTACATTTAAATTTGCAAGTCTTTGCAACGTGTTGAAGTTAACATGTCCTAAACGTTCATGCCATAAATCAAAACTTTCAATCAAGTAAGCAGAACCATAAATTTTATTTTTTGCCTTAAGGCGGGAAACATTCATTACATTCAATTTAAAGAGACCACTATCTTGGTACCCTTTACCAGCAAATACACAAAATTTGTTTAATACAAATTTATCAAATTCAAAAACCATTCTAAATCCTGTCTTGCTCAAAAGAGAACCCGAAACTAAGTTCTTTCGAATGTCTGGCACATGCAGCACATTCTTGAGCGTCACCTCTATGCCCGAGGTCATTTTAAACACCACATTTCCAACTCCAACAACTTCAAACGTTGCGGAGTTTCCCATGAACAATTTTCAATCCCCAACGGTGGCATAGTTGGAATACATATCTTTTTCGGCACAAATGTGGCTCGTAGTGCCGGTATCGATCCACCATCCTCTTGGATCATCAACCATGTTGGTCTCACAAATAACAGCACTTAAATCAATATCAGAAATTTATAAAGGTACAGACCTTTCTTCAACCATGTTTGCTTGATTTTGTTTTTTATTTTTATTGTTTTTCCTTGGAAGTCGGCAGTCCCTTGCCATGTGATTTGGTTTGCCACAGTTGTAGCAACTTCCTTGGAATTTCTTTGCTTTCCCCTTTTGCTTTCCATCATAGGGGCGCTTTCTCTTGTGATTCATACTCGATTCCGCCAGATTGGCTTTGGACTCGGTTTCCATCATCTTTTTATTTGATTTGGCCTCAGTGTTTCTGTTGTCCTCCTCGATGCGAAGCCTCGCAATAAGGTCTTCAAGTTTTAACTCCTTACGTTTGTGCTTAAGGTAGTTTTTAAAGTCCTTCCACTGCAGTGGCAACTTCTCGATGATAGAAGCGACTTGAAATGGTTCGTTGATCTCCATCCCTTCGGCCAACAAGTCATGCAAGATAATTTGTATCTCTTACACTTAACTCATCACAGTTTTTAGTCGATCATCTTGAAGTCAAAAAATTTGCCAACCAAAAACTTCTTTATGTCTGCGTCTTCAGTTTTGTATTTCTTTTCCAAGGAATCCCAGAGTTTCTTGGCAGTCTTCACAGAGGAGTAGAAACTATAGAGAGTGTCATCAAGGTCATTCAAGATGTAGTTTTTGCACAGGAAAAATAATTACAATCAATAATTACTTGTATTATGATTTATGATGAGCGGTCAAAATGAAATGTTTATAATATGAATTTAATTTTGCTAAAACCAAAAACACGACTAAAACAACAAACACATTATAGTATGTATATTGAGAAAGCATTTCTTGGAGCAAAATTGCTGGTGATGCAATCTCAATTCATGTTCTTTAATGTCCGTGTCTAAATTTGATTGAAATTTCTCGCTCACAAAAAATTAATAATTGGGGGAGGTTCCATTTGTTCATGTAAATATTGATATAGGATGGGAAAGTAACATGTGGGGCGGATTCTCAGTAGAAGGAGGAGTCAAAGGTGGTGGATTCCTTCTCAAAGATCGTCGAGGTGCCATCTGATATCAAGGGTTAGGACACAATATCTCAATCACAGTCTCAATCTCAAAACTTTGGTGTCCAAAACTCTGATCTGAGTACTCATGAACCTCAGTGATATATGAGAATAAATAATAGCACAAGAAAGATAGATATATATCACGTAATTCATGATTTATGAATTAAATCACAACTCATGTAATTCAATTATTTCAAGAATAAATAAAGCATGCTCGCACATATTTAAAATGATCATTTAAATAAATCAATCACATGCGAGAATTCAATTCATGCGGACTCGATCTACCCCGCTCACTCTAGTTCAAATCCAAGAATCTTATTGCTCTGATACCACTTATTGTGAGACCCCGTTTCTAATATGCCAATCTCGAATAATTAACAAAATCGAACACGAAGATCCGCGAAAAAACGATCAAAATTTTTTTTTTAAAAGGAAGCCGCGCGCCCGTGCCTAAAACAGGCGCGCCCATGCCGGGACCTCGCAAAAGACAGCGCACCCGCGACCAAGCCTTGCAGAAACAACGGCGCGCCCGCAGCAAACACAGCGCGCCCATGCCGTCCTCTCGGGCCGTTGAACTTCAGGGCATAAAATAAAATATTTTCAAACTCAATTCAATAATCCAAGCAACCAAGGTTCAATCCATAGCTCTTACATGAAATAAGGGATTCGAAACACCAACAAAACGCGATTAACAATAAAAGTTCGACGATATAATTCGATCGACTAATCAAAACAACACCATTTCAAAAGACACAACCCTAAGACACGGTGTCTCACTTCTATCATCTCACCCCGAGCTAACCCTAACGACTTGGTCCTGCTCCTGGTCCTCCTGTTGCCAAGTACACACACAAACAAAGACAACAGCCGGATAAACCGTTTAGAAATATAATTTCTAAGTAAAAGAGACAGACATACAAATCAAATAAACATATCATATCGAAATGTAACAATCATCAATAACTCAAAAGAGAGTGAATGTATGCATGACTTCAAGAACTCGGGACTATCAAGTCAGATAATCGAAATATCAATCGGAACTCGGTTGGGATCCCGGGGCCAAGTCACTACAACAACTCACCTACTCACCCATTCGGGGCGGATGTCGCACGACTCAAACCCCTAGACTTCAGAGCAACTATAATAAGTATTCTGGCACTTGGAAAAACTCGAAATCCAAGACCACTTCAATATAGCTCTCTAAATCGTCTAATTTCAAAACTAATCGAATATTTGGCTCAATATGAATGCACGTGTAATTAACATAATCAATAAAGTTCAACACATCAAATAACATGCAGTATGTGATTATCGGGGCTCGAGAATAAATCGAACTCGAGTATTCTACCCCATTCGAATCAATGCCATCTTTTACCTTTCAAGTCCGTCGAGGATTCCAATCTGAAAATAATAACGAACTCAAATAAATAATCAATCGAATCACAACAAATCGAAACAAATAAACTCAATCAATATACCGTCTTTAATTCTCAATTCGATTCAACTCCCAAGTTCGATCCAAACCCGAAACTCCAGTCCGAATGTCAACACGACGCCCTCGTTGCGGTGATCATGAATCTCAACTCGGAATAAAAATCTAACGGTGGGATTGTGCGAATCAGACGGAAGGAAAGCTTGAAATGTCATCTTCCATGGCTTCCGGATTCAATACGTACGAATGGAGAAGAGGGAAGGAGAGTGAAGTGATGTGATGGTGAGGGCAAGTTGCAAGGATAATATATATAAAATCCAAATTTTGCATTTCGGTCCCTCAATTCTTCAAAGTTTGCAAAATGACACCCTGCGAAATATCAAAACGGCTCTCAACTACTGAAAACTCTGATTATCTCAATTAAACTAAATTATAATAAAATCGGGGCATTACAGGAAGTAAATCTACATTTCATGCCACTCAACTATAGCTCTTCAAACGTCACTTGCAATCTAGGCCATTCGGCCCTTTATGATTTTCTGGCTGGAGTTCAAGATGAATGCAACATAATCTGAATGTATTAACTCATACAAATACTGCAAGACATCTTGAACATGTAATCACATAAGAAATCAAAGCAAAAATAATCATCTAACTCAAAGAATAGCACATAAGCAAACAAGTATGTGATTTTTAAAGGGAATACTCGAGAATCATATCTATCTCGAATGTTCTATCCCATCTGGATTAACTGTCATTTATACCTTTCAATCTCGAGTATGCAAGTACTTCAAATCTTATTCAAATCGTGTCCGATTCAATTCCGGATTTCCAAATTCGAATAATTCAATACAAATCTGAAATTAAGTATATAAAGAAATTAATATCAGCCTCCAAATCCATCTCAACATAGCTAGCTATCAAAAGTGTAGCAATTCTGAAACCGGCGGCGTAATGGCTAAAAACCGGCAACCGAAACAATATCGCTATCAATATAACAATCATATACAACATAACTCTTCATCTTATTCACATATGCACGGTCAACACAAATAATTCAGAATTCGAGATGCTCGACTTTTGCTTCTAAATTCATAAAAAATCCGAACAACAGTCTTTTTTCGATCCATCTTCGAATACATATTCGGTACTAGCTCATGAACATATATAATCAAGAATAATAAAGTTTCATATTCAACATAAAAATCAAATATGACAAAACTCAATAAAAGTTGTACCAAAACGTATCTCTCGACGAGGTGATCGCAGATATATATTCGATTCAAAAATCTGACGGCCGGATGACGAGAAATCGAAGGTTGAAGAGGATGAAAATGGCGTGAACAAGGGTTCTGGTTTCTTCCCCTTTCCTAAAATTTTGATCACGTTGGAAATAAGGAGAGAAAGTGGTCATTTAAATATATTTAAGTCAAATTATAGTTTAGTCCCTGAACTTTGGCATAATTGCAAATCAGTCCCCGGACAAGCGATTTAATTCAATTTCAATTCTAAATAATTTAAGAATACTAGAATTTAATTATCAACTCTAAATATTCCCAAATTAAATTTTCTCGGATTAAAATTAAATAATCCCGTGCCTTACACAAGTTTTACTTGGGTCATTTTCCTTCCTTCTAAAGATCAAACTAGCATCCACTTGATCAAGATTTTGAAATGTTTGCAAAATGAAAAATACATTGTGATAGGATCAGAAGTGATAGGAGAACCGAATTTAAAAATGAGACTTTCAGTTCCTATCTAGATGATCATGGTATTAAGCATGAGTTCTCAACTGTCCGGTCTCCTCAACAAAATGGTATTGCTGAAAGGAGGAAACACACCCTCAAAGAGGCAGCTAGGACTGTGATTGCAGATTCAAATGTTTCTCAAAAACTTTGGGCAAAAGAGGTTAATAAAACTTGCTACACTCAGAATAGATCTATGATTAATAAGAAGCACAATAAGACCCCCTATGAGATTTAGATTGGCAGAAAACATGATGTTATTTCAAGGTGTTTGGCCATAAGTGCTTTATATGAAACAATGGTAAAACTCATCTAAATGATTTTGATGCTAAATCCGATGAGGGCATATTTATTGGTTACTCAGCGGTTATCAAAGCTTATAGAGTTTTCAATAAGAAATCACAAACCGTTTAGGAAACCGTTCATGAATCTACTGTATGTGTAGCCCATGAGGAAATAAAAATGAATAATCTTGGTCACAGACATCAAGATGTTTCTATCACCTATCCGACTACTGAAGTAGAACCGCTTGAAGAGCTAGAGCAAGATATTCTTGAACCAGTCATTGGTAATGAAGAAGGAGCATTCCAGGATGAAGGAACTGGTCAAATTGCAGATCCTCTTGTACCTAACCTCTGGTGGAATAGATATCATTCACCTGAATTGTTCATAGGTGACCCAAATGCTCCCATTAGAAATAAAAGACAAACTATTACTGAATATTTTTCATGCAACATTCATATCTCATTTAGTGCCAAAGAAAATTGACGAAACTCTATCTAATACCAGCTAGTTGGCGACTATGCAAGATGAGCTCAACTAGTTTGAACGCAAAGTATAACATCTATTTTCCTAACCAACTAAGACAAATGTAGTTGGGACTATAAGGATTTTCAAGAACAAACTGAATGAAAATAGAACCGTAGTAAAGAATGAAACTCGACTAGTAGATCAAGGCTATAGAGAAGAAAAAGGCATTGACTTTGGTGAGTCATTTTCAGCAATTTCAAGACTGGAAGACATTTGAATTTTCCTTGTGTATGTTGCTTAAAAAGACTTCAAAGTATATCAAATGGATGTCAAGCCAACATTTTTGAACGGTTTACTTCAAGAAGAAGTATACTTTAAACAACTGGTAGCACTTAATCGTGTCACGCCCAAATTACCCGACTCAATCAGATAAACAAATAATGTAGTAGTGTGAGTAGGGATCATTCCCACGAGGAAAGGCAAATTCAATGTGTTTTTAATAAATAAAAATGGGGGGTTTGAGGTTGAGATTAACTACTAAAACTTTTAAACAATTAAAATTTACTAACATGCAAAATTAAATAAAAGACTGGAGAAAGTCAATAGGAGACGAGACTTGGTATCGGTCGACTGCACCCTTGATATTCATTCATTCAATCATCGATTCTCTAAAAATAATTAAACCTATTAAATATTCGTCATTGAAAATTCAATTCCTGTTTCACCGTAATTTTAGTTAATTAGAAAACAGCATTCTAAATTAACCCTTACCAATGAATTAACCCGATAACAGCAATCTAGATTTAAATCCACGGTACCATTCAAACTAGTAAAACTGACGAAACTAGACAATACAAAAACCAGCGGTTGTATTTAGCCTAGTCAATAATTGATCCTATGAAATAATAAATTCAACAGCAGAAATTATCATGCGTAGTTGCTTCGCAAATTAGTTTATTCAAACAATTACGGATTTGAATTATAATTTAGCTATCGCTTGCAATACAAAATCCTAAAATGGCCAATCCTAAAATCTCGCAAACAAACATAAAAATAAAACAGATCAAAGATTGATACTTAATAAAGATTAAACACTACAAATCGAATCTCATGAATAAAATACATCAAGTTTTTGTCTCCCTCAACCAATTATAAAAGTTTAGCTACAACGACTCATAACCAAATTCATAAAAATTCAAAGAAAAGAAGAAAACTAGAGATAGAAATTCAAAAATAAAACCTAGCCTCCAAAGTATTCTCCAAAATTCTGATAATAAGTCCTCCAAATCGGAATAAAAATCTAATAAAGGCTAGGAACTAAAATAACAAAGTTACCAAAAATAAAACATTCTTTCCCGACAAACTACGCCCGCTCGATCGGCAACATTCTGCGGATCAAGCGACGTAAAATTCACTAACTCTCTACCTGACATAAATGAGTGACGCTCGATTGGTGAACTTCTGCGGATCGAGCGGCACAAAACTCCCAAAGCTACTGTCTCCATGTAAAGGCTCCCGCTCGATCTGCAGCATCCTGCGGATCGAGCGGTGAAAGAATCTTCAGAATTTCTCAGCATTTCCCTTGCTTCAAAGCTCCGTCCAAGTTTGCCAAAATATGCGACCTAACCGCAAAAACAAGAATCCCATCATGAAAACACGAAAAATGCAAAACTAATAAAATGCAAAAAATAAAACATGCAACTAATGCAAAACAACAACAAAAATGACACTAATAAATGCAATAAAAACACAACTATCAAATACCCCCACACTTAATCCTTGCTCGCCCTCGAGCAAGTTATGCAAAAACAAAACGAAACAGAACAAACACATAAGAAAGGATGAATCACGCATATCATAGCCTCAGAGAAAACCACTTTCATCTAAAACAAGCTCATAGCTATTCTCAATCGTCAATGATACACCTTCAGTCGAATGCGAACGTGTGTGTGTGCCATGTTATCCCAGTTACATGCAACTTCAAAAGACAAGTTTCAAAACTGTTTGCCGATCTATAACAATTCAGTGTAAGCCTCAGAATCCAGACCTCTCCTCTCAACAATCCTCCAACAAAACACAACTTCCTTAAGAATAATTACGCACCGTTGGATTTTTCACCCAACATTTTAAAAGTCCCAATAATTACCCGCATACTTAGCTAAAACTAGATAGGATTCGAATTTCAATCCCCTCGTCTATAGCCCAGATGAAACTACAATCCCATTAGGTCCGCAAACTTAGCTATGAAATAATGAATAGAATTTCATTCATATTTCAAGCCCGGATGGAATCAAAATATTATTATTATTATTATTTTTTTCAAAATATTAACCCCATGTAATCCGCATACTTAGCCACAAACAAGATGAATAGAATTTCATAAATCTCGCTCGCAACCCGGATAGAGTTGATTGGTTTCCAAAAATTAATTTTCTTCTTAAAAACCAAAAATTTTAGGTGCGCCCAAGAAAGTATATGCCACATCAAAGAAATCATCAAAATTCAAGAACTATCATGTTCCACAAAGACCTATTGTCGTGCAATGGTCCAACAGACCTCCACAATATCTAATACATCGCTACACTTCACCGGTTAAACATGCGTGCTTAAAATATTCAACAAACAACCTCCGGTTTCTCATATCCAATCAAGAGTAAAAGTTTTTTCAAAAATTCATAATTTTTCAACTATCTCATCATAGGCTAGAAATCATCATCCTTTACTTATGCACACAAAACACACATGAAACAATTTATGAACTATATGCAATTACGCAACAAACACAATGATACAATGAAATGCAATGCATGAATGTACCCCCCACACTTAAACAACACATTGTCCTCAATGAAAGACAACAAAAGAACGCAACCAAATAACTAAACAAAATGAAATGCAAAAAGGCAAAATGGGACTCCCCTGGTTTACAGGTCTGCGGCATCGTCCTCTTCAGCCTCTGGAGGAAGGACAGGAGAGGCATACTGGAAGGGGAAGGGTGGCGGATACGGCAGAGCAGCCAGAACAGCATTTGGATCAAGACCATGGTGCAATGTAAGATTCACAATAAAGCATCCAAAGCTTGCGAATTATGAGCCGCCACCGTATTGTATGCATCCTGATGATGGGCGAAGGCAGTGAGCTCACGGATGGAATCGGCTTGAGAGCAACGAGGAGGAGGAGGTGGCCTTTGGGGGGCTGGCGGTTGTTGAAATTTGCTGTCCCTCATAAAATGTTTAACACGATGCGCTCTCTTGGCTTCGATAAAGGCGGAGTCGAGTGGTCGCTGAGGCTGCAAGCACTCTTCATCATTCCGAAAAAAAACCCCGGCGCGTATGCATAGACAGGTGATGATCATGGGAAAATAGAGACCCACTGTGACATTATGGATTGATATCTGAATCTCACTATGAAGGACACGCCCCACATTAATTGGTGCTCATATTTCAAGCGCATAAAGAAGTGTAGCGCGGTCAAGATTGACATCGCTTGAATGTAATATCGGCATCAGACGCCGAATCACGAAAGCATACCACGAGGCAGGAAGCACACGTAAGAACTGCTCCTTGAAGTTCACGATAGAAACTGGGTCAACCCATGTAGCTCCAGGGTATGCCAGTTGTTCAAGCAACTCATCCAAATCCGGGCCGTCGTGCAGGCTTTGATAGAGCGAATCGTCCACCTCTGGTATTTCAAATAAAGCATTCAACTCATGGGGCAAAAAAGAAATCAGTTTCCCCCTAACAAACGTCTTGCTATATGTTCTCTCTGCTGCATTCGCATAGAATTCACGAACAAGCGGGACTACAGCCGGAGGAGGTGGCTCGCAGAATTTTGTCCAACCCCGCTCTTGAATAGTCCTAAGAATATCAGGATAGGTCAAGTCTAACTCAAAAACACGTTCAGGAATGGGTGAATGTAGCGACCCTACCCGGATCCGCTACCTAATCAGAGTTAAGAGCATAATTAAACATGCATTAAATAAATTGCTGCGGAAGACTTAAATAAAAATAGACCGGCAGAATACAACCGGTTAAATAAATTCGATTTATACAACCAAATCGAATAAATAGCCTAAAGGCAAAACCTACAGCTAATCCTGCTGTCTTCACTGGTCACTGACTACTCCAAGCTCCTGGTGCTCAATCCTGCACCTACACCTGCCCCGTCGAATGGGTTGTCCAGATACAAAGAAAAGATTGGACGTGAGCTCTAAGCTCAATACGAAAGCACTGGGTAAAACATACAAATATGATGCATGCAAATGATAGGGTATCCATATCTGGGATAACTGTATATAACTGCTCAGTAATGGCGCCTAAGACATGAGTGGTACAACCCGGGGAGCAAACCCTGCATACACTGCTCATTCCTACAGGACGTGGACCGTGTCCCCCGATGCTAGCCACCCATGACCCGTCAGTCAATAGGCCCTAGACATCAACCGTCCAGACAGGGCTGAGCGGCCCTACGTGGCTCATCTCACAAGATGGATAGGCACAATATGATATGCACATGCTGCATAATAAATGACATACAAAATGCAACATATAAGCATGCAAAACCCGTTGGCAATCTCAGTCTGTACTTGTGTACCTTACTACAGGCAGTTCCTAGCAGTCCCACTCTAGGTTCCAAGCCTATCAACAACTCTACAATGCAAATATCCATGCATCATTAATTAAGCTCTAAAAGCCTTAACTAAGCTATTGCATACTCCTAAATAATTTAAGGAGACCATAGCTATACCTGCGTCCGTCGTCAGTCCGCTGATGACAATTGCCTCAAAACTAGGCCACAGCTTCGCCTCGACGCCTGGATCGCTATGCCACTTCCGGATTCCCAATAGGATGCCTAGAACTCCCTAGATCTGAGTTAGAAGGCTTAGGAATCAGAGAGAAGAGAGGAAAAGGTGCACTTTGAAATGAAATCTCGGCCCCCTATTTATAGACGGAGTTCGGAGCCTCCGAACCCGGTTCGGAACGTCCGAACACGATCGAAACCTCCGATCCCACCTTCGGAGCGTCCGATCGCCCAATATTACGTCAGCCATTACGTCACCTTGCTGACGTAAGCGATGACATGTGCCCTGGTCCCGATCGGAACGTCCGATCTTGCCGACGGAGCTTCCGATCTCGGTCGGAGCCTCCGATCCTGAGTTCGGAGCTTCCGAACCCTCCGGACCTTCGGGACCTTTCCGGCTACTTTCGAGTGTCCTGAATCCATTTCTGGACTCCGTTAACCCATTTGGAATTTCCTTTTAATCATGTTTTACTTAATCTAAACATGATTACTCGATTAATATACTCATTAATCGCTAATTCTGGATACGGTTACTACATTCTCCCCCCCCTTAAAAGATTTCGTCCTCAAAATCTATGGTAATACCTCGAGAACGTACCAGAAACCCTTGCTCGAGTGTCTGGTCGAAATATCCTCCAACACACTCAGACTTCCGTCGAATTCTCTGCAAGCTTCATTAATGCTGAACTGCATTAACATTTTCCCAGCTGAAAATTTCTGCGCTACTGGTCGACAATCGAACTTCCCTTGCGATAGCGTATCGTAACACCGACACTTCTTTCACTCGGACCACGATCTTCCTGACCACGAAGGATACAATACCCGCTTGATCAAGATCATCGTCTCAAAGGAAATCTTATGCTGACGAAGACCAAGTCATAACCTGACCGGTTTTACTGCATTCGTTGATCACTAATCAAAACTAACAATCTAATGGTTCCAAAAGTTCTCGGTGCTCAACACCTCTAGTTAGGAAAACACTAATCCCCAACATTGTGCTGAAACATTCTAATATGAATCTCGCTTTAAGATAATCCAGTTGACTCAAGTCTATACTTCAACGTAACTGCTCACAATGTTCCCTAGACTGGTTACCCTCCCCACTCTCCCAGAAGCACAACCGGCTTTCCAAGGAATACTGGGAACTTAAACCATCATGTCTAGTACATTCTGTTGTCCATGTTTCTTAGTATAACCTCAACACTGTGCCCTGATGATAACTATCAATACTTGCAATTCATGACGCTACGTCATCTCCTAGCCATTGGCCTACAAAGTCACGCATACATTGCAATAGAAGTCATTATGCCTCTGATGATTTACATCATCTCGATCATAGGTTATTTACCTCATGAATTTAATCGATGAACATCCTATGGTTAGTTATACATACTAGAAATCACTGTACACACATCAAGACTAAGGCAAGTTCCCACCAATATGCTCGATTGGGACATTCCACAGTGCACAGACATATGGAAATGCTTCCTATTCCGTCTCGAAACTCGACATTCATTGCACCTGGTATAACTCAACTCAGAGTCTATGATAATACCCTCAGCTCATACCAATCTCCCAAGGTTGAACATACTGATCCTGGAACTAAATCCCAACAGATTCTCAATAGTCAAATCGCTCCCTTGCCGAACGCATCAGTCTCAGCACTGAACGATCTAACTCGTTGATTCCCTAGTCAATCCTGGGAAACACTTGTGCTCGAAGTAACTTGCCACACAATGCGTCTCTGATTGTCGTTTATTGACACAATGCAATATTCTTTGACCAACAGTCTGTATAGATGTGACTCACTAACTCGAAAGAACAATTTCGATCCGTCACGATCTTGCGAAATCTTCGACCCCAAAGGCAATCCTCGTTGGCTACTAAGTCGACCCTTGACTATCTCTGTCATTTCAGAGACATCGTTCATCAGACGCTAGAAGATTAGTGACACATCCTGCTAGATCTCGAGAATTAGATCTCAACTAATGTCATACCACACGATTAGACAACTAATGTTCCCTTGCTAATGTCCATTAGCATTTCCAACTACTCGTCGGATCCAACCACAATGGTACACATAGATGCCCTCACTTAACCGAAATGTCCGGTCAACAATTTTTACTATTGTTGTTTAATGGAAAACTCTCACATAAAGCAACAACATGATCCTTTCCTGACCTATTGCTATCACTAAGCAATTGATTGAATCAATATCAGCTTCTTTCTTAACAAGAGTGCACTATACTGGAAACTACCAACTCCTTTGTTTGTCTCCACTGCCAAGTTAGCACCTAATTTGATCATACAAGTCCACTTGCAACCGTTCCCGATTACAACAATCCCATAAGATTCATCTCTGACGATCATTGAGACCAAATAACTCAAATCTCCGATTTCTCTGAGATGGTATTCAATACTCTTCCCATAAGCATTACTTGACAAAATACTATCCCAAGTATTTCTTAATTGTTACATCCTGATCAACCCTGATTGGCTCAACCAATCGAACTCGTCGATCTACTTAAGCTCGCACACATCTGGTCAGACGACCATTGATCATTCAACCTGTATGGCTCGGTCAATAACTATGACTCGGCTGCCACAAAGAACCATTTCCAAACGGTATCAGATCACAATAAATAAGTAGTTTACTTGGCACAAGTCCTGCGCCTTTTCAGCACTACTAACCGCTGCTTCGTATTCTGAACTTAATCATCTTAACTCTGAAAGAGTTAACCAATAACCACTAGTAGTCACTAGCACAGATCCCGTACCACCTTAGCACTACTAATCGTTGTCTTGTTCACCCAGGGCAAACATAAACTAAGCCCATTCCATCCCATGGAAAATCTTACGCTCAACCTCTGAATATCAGACAGTACTTAGCGCAACCACTGGACTCACTGTCCTTGCCTTGTTCATTCAGAATGAACATCACGGCTCGTTTAAGTCCAAGAAGAATAACTAAAGTATCCCAAATATTTCCACAATCTTTGGACACAATCTTGATTATATCCCTCGCTAAGATTGTGCAACAATTTAAGACTAAGGTAGCTTACCATGTTAACCCACCTGGACAACCACCAAGGCTTCACGGGTATAGGCCACGCTTCCCTCATATCTCAGGTAGCTCTGTACAATCCTTAGCGTCTGACATAATCTATCACAGATGAAGTCAATCATCATGGAGTAGTCCTTGTATTCGAGTCTAAGTCTTAAAATAACATTCCATCCAGTATCTTGGATAATTCCTATCACAATGAAATTCTAACCACAACTCTGATGACAACCCCTAGTCATCGCTGGTAGAAATCTGTCCACCTACTAAATCCACACATCTAGCAGTAACCCAAAGGTTAATACCTATCTGCTCAGAGTACACGCTTGTCAAGAAAATCCCTCCATGACTGATTCCTACAGCAGAACATAAACAATATCTCTGGCACACCAAACAATATCGAACCATCGATGTCAAACCTGATATCTAATCCAAGGTCATACCCTGTCGTGACTGTCACCAAATCCCTAGACTGAGTAACCTTCCCACCGCCAATCCTGAAGCACCAAGGCTCCCAGATAATCTCTGAAGTACAAGGACTCCCAGAGTAACACTGGCATAGGGTCCCGCCCCGTCACGTCTGGTCATGGTCATGGTCATAGTCCACAACTCTTGGCATATACTGGACCTGGTATCCCTGATGAAAACCCATCATCACAAGCCTCAACCTTGCAAAGGTCAGATAGCCTACTGTTTCAAGAAACAACCTAAAACAAAGCCCAAATGTTCTAAAACGAACAATACCCTTAATTCCTCTAGATGAGTCCACTCATTGCTGGCACTAACATAGTCCACCGACCAACTAGGTCAATCCTAGGAAAACGCCTAGACTAACCACAAGTCAAACAGTCACAGTCGGCCCACTCCAATCCCATGAGCTATAGAAGTTGAACAATAATCAACTAGAATCAAGCCAACCTCAGCAAAATCATGCAACCATCCACGAATTGCTGGATAAATAAAACATGTATCATTTATTTCAAGTTATGTACAATTTCTCTTTATTACAATATCATGTAATACATACAGTATTCAAAATACAATGAAATGTACAATCGAACTTGAAATGATACAACCAAAGTATGATGATTCATTACAACTGAAATACTGTTTACAACTACAACGATACAGTATTTAAATCATCGCACTAGTCTTCGTTTCTTGAGAATGAAGCTTCTAATCGACACACGCATCGATATATGCATACTCCCGACCAAGTATCTCTACATGTCCTCTTACGAAGAACTCCGGAGAAATGGCTCGTGATAGCTAATCAGCTATGCTCTGCGTCAGTACATGTCAGTCGACCCCTCCTGCTCGCGATCTACCATCAGCGTTCTTCTTGTATTCATATCATGCTTTTGAACATGAAGTTTCCCGTGTGCCTATCGAACACATCGATACCAGCATACCGGCAAAACCATGTACTGCATGAGGTTAAAGACCTCACTCTCGAAACCTATCATGCTTTAGGCACTCGAGACATTCTTTGTTGAAGGTCTATCTGACAATCTCTCCAACTACTAGTGGAGAATCTTCAGAGTAGTGTCTTCATGGTATGGACTGTACAGATGCAAGCATCAAGTGCGTCCCATCCAATGCTCTGCCACTGCCTCTGGCATCCGGTACTTGATCCAAAACTAGGATCCATATGAGTAAAAATCTTCAAAACTCGGACACGATTCATTACTCCTGTCCGTACTTGCCGGTATCCCATAAGCCAAATCTTTAGAAGTCCTGTCGATGATGATAGTCTCTGGGCAAACTAATTTCCGCATCATCACCTCTTCCAAAGTCTCATCCACCCTATAAGGATAACCCAAAGTCTATATCCCAAGTCTCTTGCATGCATATGCTCTGATACCAACAAATGTAGCGACCCTACCCGGATCCGCTACCTAATCAGAGTTAAGAGCATAATTAAACATGCATTAAATAAATCACTGCGGAAGATTTAAATAAAAACTTACCGGCAGAATAAAACTGGTTAAATAAATTCGATTTATACAACCAAATCGAATAAATAGCCTAAAGGCAAAACCTATAGCTAATCCTGCTGTCTTCACTGGTCACTGACTACTCCAAGCTCCTGGTGCTCAATCCTGCACCTACACCTGCCCCGTCGAATGGGGTGTCCAGATACACAGAAAAGACTGGACGTGAGCTCTAAGCTCAATACGAAAGCACTGGGTAAAACATACAAATATGATGCATGCAAATGATAGGGTATCCATATCTGGGATAACTGTATATAACTGCTCAGTAATGGCGCCTAGGACATGAGTGGTACAACCCGGGGAGCAAAACCTGCGTACACTGCTCATTCCTACTGGACGTGGACCGTGTCCCCCGATGCTAGCCACCCATGACCCGTCAGTCAATAGGCCCTAGACATCAACCGTCCAGACAGGGCTGAGCGGCCCTACGTGGCTCATCTCACAAGATGGATAGGCACAATATGATATGCACATGCTGCATATAAATGACATACAAAATGAAACATATAAGCATGCAAAACCCGCTGACAATCTCAGTCTGTACTTGCGTACCTTACTACAGGCAGTTCCTAGCAGTCCCACTCTAGGTTCCAAGCCTATCATCAACTCTACAATGCAAATATCCATGCATCATTAATTAAGCTATAAAAGCCTTAACTAAGCTATTGCATACTCCTAAATAATTTAAGGAGACCATAGCTATACCTGCGTCCGTCGTCAGCCCGCTGATGACAATTGCCTCAAAACTAGGCCACAGCTCCGCCTCGACGCCTGGATCGCTATACCACTTCCGGATTCCCAATAGGATACCTAAAACTCCCTTGATCTGAGTTAGAAGGCTTAGAAATCAGAGAGAAGGGAGGAAAAGGTGCACTTTGAAATGAAATCTTGGCCCCCTATTTGTAGACGAAGTTCAGAGCCTCCGAACCCGGTTCGGAACGTCCGAACACGATCGGAACCTCTGATCCCACCTCCGGAGCGTCCGATCGCCCAATATTACGTCAGCCATGATGTCACCTTGCTGACATAAGCGATGAAGTGTGCCCTGGTCCCGATCGGAACGTCTTATCTTGCCGACGGAGCTTCCGATCTCGATCGGAGCCTCCGATCCTGAGTTCGGAGCTTCCGAACCCTCCGGACCTTCGGGACCTTTCCGGCTACTTTCGAGTGTCCTGAATCCATTTCTGGACTCCGTTAACCCATTTGGAATTTCCTTAATCATGTTTTACTTAATCTAAACATGATTACTCGATTAATATACTCATTAATCGCTAATTCTAGATACGGGTTACTACATTCTCCCCCCCTTAAAAGATTTTGTCATCGAAATCTAAGGTAATACCTCGAGAACGTACCAGAAACCCTTGCTCGAGTGTCTGGTCGAAATATCCTCCGACACACTCAGACTCCCGTCGAATTCTCTGCAAGCTTCATTAATGCTGAACTGCATTAACATTTTTCCAGCTGAAAATTTCTGCGCTACTGGTCGACAATCGAACTTCCCTTGCTCTAGCGTATCGTAACACCGACACTTCTTTCACTCGGACCACGATTTTCCTGACCACGAAGGATACAATACCCGCTTGATCAAGATCATCGTCTCAAAGGAAATCTTATACTTATGAAGACCAAGTCATAACCTGACCGGTTTTACTGCATTCGTCGATCACTAATCAAAACTAACCATCTAATGGTTCCAAAAGTTCTCGGTGCTCAACACCTCTAGTTAGGAAAACACTAATCCCCAACATTGTGCTAAAACATTCTAATATGAATCTCGCTTTAAGATAATCCAGTTGACTCAAGTCTATACTTCAACGTAACTGCTCACAATGTTCCCTAGACTGGTTACCCTCCCCACTCTCCCTGAAGCACAACCGGCTTTCCAAGGAATATTGGGAACTTAAACCATCATGTCTAGTACATTCTGCTGTCCACGTTTCTTAGTATAACCTCAACACTATGACCTGATGATAACTATCAATACTTGCAATTCATGACGCTACGTCATCTCCTAGCCATTGGCCTACGAAGTCACGCATACATTGCAATAGAAGTCATTACGCCTCTGATGATTTACATCATCTCGATCATAGGTTATTTACCTCATGAATTTAATCGATGAACATCCTATGGTTAGTTATACATACTAGCAATCACTGTACACACATCAAGACTAAGGCAAGTTCCCACCAATATGCTCGACTGGGACATTCCACAGTGCACAGACATATGGAAATGCTTCCTATTCCGTCTTGAAACTCGACAGTCATTGCACCTGGTATAACTCAACTCAGAGTCTCTGATAATACCCTCAGCTCATACCAATCTCCCAAGGTTGAACATACTGATCCTGGAACTAAATCCCAATAGATTCTCAATAGTCAAATCGCTCCCTTGCCGAACGCATCAGTCTCAGCACTGAACGATCTAACTCGTTGATTCCCTAGTCAATCTTGGGAAACACTTGTGCTCGAAGTAACTTGCCACACAATGCGTCTCTGATTGTCGTTTATTGACACAACGCAATATTCTTTGACCAACAGTCTGTATAGATGTGACTCACTAACTCAAAAGAACAATTTGGATCCGTCACGATCTTGCAAAATCTTCGACCCCAAAGGCAAACCTCGTTGGCTACTAAGTCGACCCTTGACTATCTCTGTCATTTCAGAGACATCGTTCATCACACGCTAGAAGATTAGTGACACATCCTGCTAGATCTCGAGAATTAGATCTCAGCTAATGTCATACCACACGATTATACAACTAATGTTCCCTTGCTAATGTCCATTAGCATTTCCAAATACTCGTCGGATCCGACCACAACGGTACACATAGATGCCCTCACTTAACCGAAATGTCCGGTCAACAATCTTTACTATTGTTGTTTAATGGAAAACTCTCACATAAAGCAACAACATGATCCTTTCCTGACCTATTGCTATCACTAAGCAATTGATTGAATCAATATCAGCTTCTTTCTTAACAAGAGTGCACTATACTGGAAACTACCAACTCCCTTGTTTGTCTCCACTGTCAAGTTAGCACCTAACTTGATCATACAAGTCCACTTGCAATCGTTCCCGATTACAACAATCCGAGAAGATTCATCTCTGACGATCATTGAGACCAAATAACTCAAATCTCCGATTTCTCTGAGATGGTATTCAATACTCTTCCCATAAGCATTACTTGACAAAATACTATCCCAAGTATTTCTTAATTGTTACATCCTGATCAACTCTGATTGGCTCAACCAATCGAACTCGTCGATCTACTTAAGCTCGCACACATCTGGTCAGACGACCATTGATCATTCAACCTGTATGGCTCGGTCAATAACTATGACTCGGCTGCCACAAAGAACCATTTCCAAATGGTATCAGATCACAATACATAAGTAGTTTACTTGGCACAAGTCCTGCGCCTTTTCAGCACTACTAACCGCTGCTTCGTATTCTGAACTTAATCATCTTAACTCTGACAGAGTTAACCAATAACCACTAGTAGTCACTAGCACAGATCCCGTACCACCTTAGCACTACTAATCGTTGTCTTGTTCACCCAGGGCAAACATAAACTAAGCCCATTCCATCCCATGGAAAATCTTACGCTCAACCTCTGAATATCAGAAAGTACTTAGCGCAACCACTGGACTCACTGTCCTTGCCTTGTTCATTCAGAATGAACATCGCGGCTCGTTTAAGTCCAAGAAGAATAACTAAAGTATCCCAAAGATTTCCACAATCTTTGGACACAATCTTGATTATATCCCTCGCTAAGATTGTGCAATAATTTAAGACTAAGGTAGCTTACCATGTTAACCCACCTGGACAACCACCAAGGCTTCACGGTTATAGGCCACGCTTCCCTCATATCTCAGATAGCTCTGTACAATCCTTAGCGTCTGACATAATCTATCACAGATGAAGTCAATCATCATGGAGTAGTCCTCGTATTCGAGTCTAAGTCTTAAAATAGCATTCCATCCAGTATCTTGGATAATTCCTATCACAAGGAAATTCTAACCACAACTCTGTTGACAACCCCTAGTCATCGCTGGTAGAAATCCGTCCACCTACTAGATCCACATGTCTAGCAGTAACCCAAAGGTTAATACCTATCTACTCAGAGTACATGCTTGTCAAGAAAATCCCTCCATGACTGGTTCCTACAGCAGAACATAAACAATATCTCTGGCACACCAGACGATATCGAACCATCGATGTCAAACCTGATATCTAATCCAAGGTCATACCCTGTCGTGACTGTCACCAAATCCCTACACTGAGTAGCCTTCCCACCGCCAATCTTGAAGCACCAAGGCTCCCAGATAATCTCTGAAGTACAAGGACTCCCAGAGTAACACTGGCATAGGGTCCCGCCCCGTCACGTCTGGTCATGGTCATAGTCCACAACTCTTGGCATATACTGGACCTGGTATCCCTGATAAAAACCCATCATCACAAGCCTCAACCTAGCAAAGGTCAGATAGCCTACTGTTTCAAGAAACAACCTAAAACAAAGCCCAAATGTTCTAAACCGAACAATACCCTTAATGCCTCTAGATGAGTCCACTCATTGCTGGCACTAACATAGTCCACCGACCAACTAGGTCAATCCAATGAAAACGCCTAGACTAACCACAAGTCAAACAGTCACAGTCGGCCCACTCCAATCCCATGAGCTATAGCAGTTGAACACTAATCAACTAGAATCAAGCCAACCTCAGCAAAATCATGCAACCATCCACGAATTGCTGGATAAATAAAACATGTATCATTTATTTCAAGTTATGTACAATTTCTCTTTATTACAATATCATGTAATACATACAGTATTCAAAATACAATGAAATGTACAATCGAACTTGAAATGATACAACCAAAGTATGATGATTCATTACAACTGAAATACTGTTTACAACTACAATGATACAGTATTTAAATCATCGTACTAGTCTTCGTTTCTTGAGCATGAAGCTTCTAATCGACACACGCATCGATACAAGCATACTCCCAACCAAGTCTCTCTACATGTCCTCTTACGAAGAACTCCGGAGAAATGGCTCGTGATAGCTAATCAGCTATGCTCTGCGTCAGTGCATGTCAGTCGACCTCTACTGCTCGCGATCTACCATCAGCGTTCTTCTTGTATTCATATCATGCTTTTGAACATGAAGTTTCCCGTGTGCCTATCGAACACATCGATACCAAAATACCGGCAAAACCATGTACTGCATGAGGTTAAAGACCTCACTCTCGAAACCTATCATGCTTTAGGCACTCGAGACATTCTTTGGTGAATGTCTATCTGACAATCTCTCCAACTACTAGTGGAGAATCTTCAGAGTAGTGTCTTCATGGTATGGACTGTACAGATGCAAGCATCAAGTGCGTCCCATCCAATGCTCTGCCACTGCCTCTGGCATCCGGTACTTGATCCAAAACTAGGATCCATATGAGTAAAAATCTTCAAAACTCGGACACGATTCATTACTCCTGTCCGCACTTGCCGGTATCCCATAAGCCAAATCTTTAGAAGTCCTGTCGATGATGATAGTCTCTGGGCAAACTAATTTCCGCATCATCACCTCTTCCAAGGTCTCATCCACCCTATAAGGATAACCCAAAGTCTATATCCCAAGTCTCTTGCATGCATATGCTCTGATACCAACAAATGTAGCGACCCTACCCGAATCCGCTGCCTAATCAGAGTTAAGAGCATAATTAAACATGCATTAAATAAATCGCTGCGGAAGACTTAAATAAAAACTTACCGGCAGAATAAAACTGGTTAAATAAATTCAATTTATACAACCAAATCGAATAAATAGCCTAAAGGCAAAACCTATAGCTAATCCTGCTGTCTTCACTGGTCACTGACTACTCCAAGCTCCTGGTGCTCAATCTTGCACCTACACCTGCCCCGTCGAATGGGGTGTCCAGATACACAGAAAAGACTGGAAGTGAGCTCTAAGCTCAATACGAAAGCACTGGGTAAAACATACAAATATGATGCATGCAAATGATAGGGTATCCATATCTGGGATAACTGTATATAACTGCTCAGTAATGGCGCCTAGGACATGAGTGGTACAACCCGGGGAGCAAACCCTGCGTACACTGCTCATTCCTACAGGACGTGGACCGTGTCCCCCGATGCTAGCCACCCATGACCCGTCAGTCAATAGGCCCTAGACATCAACCGTCCAGACAGGGATGAGCGGCCCTACGTGGCTCATCTCACAAGATGGATAGGCACAATATGATATGCACATGCTGCATAATAAATGACATACAAAATTCAACATATAAGCATGCAAAACCCGCTGGCAATCTCAGTCTGTACTTGCGTACCTTACTACAGGCAGTTCCTAGCAGTCCCACTCTAGGTTCCAAGCCTATCATCAACTCTACAATGAAAATATCCATGCATCATTAATTAAGCTCAAAAAGCCTTAACTAAGCTATTGCATACTCCTAAATAATTTAAGGAGACCATAGCTATACCTGCGTCCATCGTCAGCCCGCTGATGACAATTGCCTCAAAACTAGGCCATAGCTCCGCCTCGACGCCTGGATCGCTATGCCACTTCCGGATTCCCAATAGGATGCCTAGAACTCCCTAGATCTGAGTTAGAAGGCTTAGGAATCAGAGAGAAGAGAGGAAAATGTGCACTTTGAAATGAAATCTCGGCCCCCTATTTATAGACGGAGTTCGGAGCGTCCGAACCCGGTTCGGAACGTTCGAACACGATCGGAACCTCCGATCCCACCTTCGGAGCGTCCGATCGCCCAATATTACGTCAGCCATGACGTCACCTTGCTGACGTAAGCGATGACATGTGCCCTGGTCCCGATCGGAACGTCCGATCTTGCCGACGGAGCTTCCGATCTCGATCGGAGCCTCCGATCCTGAGTTCGGAGCTTCCGAACCCTCTGGACCTTCGGGACCTTTTCGGCTACTTTCGAGTGTCCTGAATCCATTTCTGGACTCCGTTAACCCATTTGAAATTTTCTTAATCATGTTTTACTTAATCTAAACATGATTACTCGATTAATATACTCATTAATCGCTAATTCTGGATACGGGTTACTACAGTGAACGACTTGCCTTGGCAGTGATGTAATGATCACGAGCAGCGTCATTGACAAAGAGCCCGGTGAAGTTGGCAAAAGATCGAGCAGCGGCTCGAGAAGAGGACTCGCCTTGGCTTCGGACGCGTTTATGTCCCATGGAGTGTAGGAAGATGATACCGAAAGATAAGAAGCAATTTGTCGAACACTTGGCATGCGAATAAAAATCCGGCAACTCCTTGAAGAAACACAAGATCAATCAACAAAAAACTAAGTCCTATAGATGCCCAAGAGTAAGAAAAGCTCGATGAATATAGCTCGGGAAGAAAGAAAATCGAGAAAGGCGACTGGCGACTGGGCAAAGTTCCGACGAGAGAAAGACCGGAGAAGATGATCGGATAGGATTGCGTCCGAAATGTCGTGGTGTTTCCTCCAAGCGATCCCTGTGGATTAAAAGAAAGAAAGATGAATTTAAGGAGATAAATAGATAGAAAAGAAATTTGGGATTTTAGGGATTTGGAACGAGAGGGGGGAAGATGGGAAAGAAAGAAAGAAAAAAAGAAAAGAAATCTGCGTTTTAATTAAGGTAAAAGGGTTGTCGCTCGATCGGCAAGATGTTGCGGATCGAGCGACAATAAAATGTGCAAAGTACTGCCTGAACAAAAGAGCTCTCGCTCGATCGGTAAAAAGTTGCCGATCGAGCGAGACAAAATACCCCAACTTACTGTCCCGAAGAAAACACTCTCGCTCGATCGGCAAGATGTTGCGGATTGAGCGAGAGAAAATTAGACAACTCACTGTCTTGAATTAAAAGGGCTCTCGCTCGATCGGCAAGATTTTGCGGATCGAGCGAGAGAAAAAATATTTTTGGATTTTTCAAAATTCCAAAAAAACAAGAAAAACTGGGAAATAAAGCAAAAATAAAATAAAAAACCGAGTAAAAGCAAAAGGGAAAGAAACACTGGGTTGCCTCCCAGTCAGCGCTAAATTTGTAGTTAGTCTATAGCTTGACTGCATGCTGTGATTTATTCGACATTTGGCGGAGCATCTAGAGTGATATTATGCTCGTCCCCTCCGACGTGCACTTGGACTCCTTCATAGTAGTGCTTAAGCCGGTGGCCATTCACCTTGAATGTTTTGGATGTGTCCAAATTTTGAATTTTGACTGCACCATGAGGAAAGACATTAGTAACAACAAAAGGTCCATTCCAACGAGAACGTAATTTACCTGGAAACAACCGAAGTCGTGAATGATAGAGCAAAACTTTCTGACCGACTTCGAAGTTCCTTCGAGAGATCATCTTGTCATGGAAGGCTTTTGTTTTATCTTTGTAGATCTTAGAGCTGGCATAGGCATCATTTCGGATCTCTTCCAATTCTTGCAACTGTAGCTTTCGGTGCTCGCCGCTCTCATCCATCTGCATGTTAAAATTTTTTATAGCCCAATAGGCTCTATGCTCCAATTCCATGGGCAGATGACATGCTTTCCCAAAAATCAACCGATATGGAGACATTCCGATCGGTGTCTTAAATGCGGTTCTGTAGGCCCACAAGGCATCATCCAATCTTAAGCTCCAATCCTTTCTTGTAGGATTCACGGTCTTTTCTAGGATAGATTTGATCTCTCGATTTGATACCTCAGCTTGACCGTTGGATTGTGGGTGATATGCAGTGGAGATCCTGTGCGTCACATGGTATTTTTTAAGAAAACTTGCCACAGTTTGGTTGCAGAAGTGCGTACCTCTATCACTGATGAGGGCTCTCGGAATTCCAAACATAGAGAAAATGTTATGCTTGATAAACTCTGCAACAACTTGAGAATCGTCAGTACGTGTGGCCTTTGCTTCCACCCACTTCGAGACATAATCCACAACAAGTAATATGTAAATATAACCATATAAACTCGGAAAGGGTCCCATGAAGTCGATGCCCCAAACATCAAAGATCTCACAAACTAGAATAGGTTGTTGGGGCATCTCCTTTCGTTGGGAGATGTTACCTGTCTTTTGGCATTGAGTGCACGACTTACAGAATAGGTATGCGTCCCGAAATAAAGAAGTCCAGAAGAATCCGCTGTCCAACACCTTTCTTGATGTCCTTTTTGGCCCAAAGTGGCCACCACAAGCATAAGAATGACAAAATGTGAGGATAGGGATGACCTCGCTCGCGGGTACACATCGACGTATAACTTGATCAGCGCAGTGTTTCCACAAGTATGGATCATCCCACACATAATACTTCGCATCTCTTCTCACTTTGTCTTTTTGCGCCTTGGAAAATTCAGAGGGAAAACCATTAGTAACTAAATAATTCACAATATTTGCGTACCATGGTAATTCGGCGCTCGCCGAAAATAGCTGTTCATCAGGAAATTCTTCACGCAAATTCAGCTCCTCATCAATATGAACTAGACGACTCAAGTGATCAACAACTTGATTCTCGGCCCCTCTTTTGTCTTTGATTTCTACATCAAATTTGCTCAGCAGTAGTATCCATCGAATCAGCATTGGTTTTGCCTCTTTCTTCGCCATCAGAAAACGAAGAGCTGCATGATCAGAGTAAACAATAACTTTAGCACCAAGTAAATAGGAGCGAAATTTTTCTAATGCAAAAACAACGGCTAAAAGCTCCTTTTCAGTAGTGGAATAATTTCGTTGGGCATCGTTCAGGATACGTGAAGCGTAGTAAATAGCGTGCGATGCTTTCCCAACTCTCTGGCCCAAAACAGCACCAACAGCATAGTCACTGGCGTCACACATGATCTCGAATGGCTTGCTCCAAACCGGTGGTTGGATTATTGGTGCAGACGTCAATGAGTTCTTCAATTTGTCAAAGGATGATTTGCATGACTCCGTAAACTCAAATGACACATATTTTTGTAATAGATTGCACATGGGGGATGCGATCTTGGCGAAATCCTGAATGTACCTCCTGTAAAAACCTGCATGGCCAAGAAAAGAATGAAAGAGTGGGTGCCCGGTGAGCCAACTTGTGGCTAATGGCTTTGATGACTCTTTGTATAAACAATCTTTTGTTTAATATAATTTACACTTTTATTAATGGCAATGACTTTATCTTTCTTCATATTGTTATATTGTGATATACTATTGTTGTTTTGATAAAGACCTTGAATATACTATAGTGTATGTAAGATGTGGTAGAACATGGGGATGTCTATCATGAAACACATCTTATAGTCACTGTATATTCTAAACTGTTCCTAGTCGATTGAGCCGTCCGATAATAAGGATAAGGATCGCTCGAGTTTGAGACTAGCATTTGCGATGCAGAGTACTACGTTTCATTGGTAAGGAACATAGAGATGTTCGAAGCATGCAAATGGATATTCATATGATGAATGATCGAACTACCCTATCCGGACTTTCCAAGTGGTTATCACTTATCGAGTGGATAAAGTCCGCGGTTTTGGTTGTACACCATTAGTCCTTACTACTTGAAACATCATTGAGACTCTATATTCTAGTACTGGGCTTTGACTCGTTTACCGACTCTATTGGGGTCATCAGGTGTCGGGATTGGGTACAGTTACAACACATATAGGAGTCGATGCTTTGTTGTCAAGGATTCACCACATACTTGCGAGTGTGGATATCCTATGCGATCTGAGGAGATATTAGTGTGACGAATCTCTGGCCAGAGTACATGATGTGATTTAAGAAATGGTTTCTTAGTAGCACATGCGATGTCACTATTTGATCTTCAAGATATATTGCATAGTTATCGAATCTCGAACGACTCTCGATATACCAATGGTTGTTGATTCGATCGGGATATATGGATGAAGGGACCGTACTGTACGCTAACCAAAATCTATTGGTTCTTGCAGGCACTATCAGTGATACCTAGGGAATCATGGGGCGATGTTGCTAGGCGCTCTTACCATGATTCGATGGGCAAGTCGGAAATTGTTGTTCCGAGTCACAAGGAGTTGTGAGCCCACGGCTAGCTGTATCCCTGAACCATTGAGGGTTACACAGAGTAATGGATTTTTAATCCCCGTTGAGATAGTTAAATTTAAAGAGTTAAATTTAATGAACAAAGAAGTTGGACTTCTTATTTAAGAGTAGAGGAGTAAGATTTCCTAAAATGACATAGGGATGGGCATTTTTGGAAATCACTGAATTCGGATTTAAAAAAATTTATCTTGACTTTAAAAGGTGCAGAAATGGTTTCTGTGCACATTGGTGAAATCGGTTTATCAATCGGAGTCATGATGAATTTTATATTAATTTCTGAACATGCGGTCTTTGCTTGTCGGGCTTGAACTTATGACTAATGGGCCCTAAGCTGTTAGTGGCCTACATTATAAATAAGTTATTGCAGTACAGAAATTACACACAACAGGTCACAATTTTCGAAAAAAACCCTATTTTTCTCTCAGTAGTGGCCGCCCCCTTTCTCCCCTCTGCTCGGAAAATCCAGTCTGTGAATTTTGAATTGCAGTCTGGTTTAACGGATCAAATTCGTTAATCTCTTCGTAGAAACTCTGATAGATTTTCTAGTGCAATCTATCAGAGGGATTAAATATCCGTTCGTGGACCTGATTGAAGAACAGTTCGTCCATCAGTTCCAGGGATATACAACAAGAGCAGAGAAATCTGTTGGTGTCCATAATCTCGCTTCGAGATTGGAGGTAAAAATTTTATAATCGTTATTTAATTTTTACACACACAATTTAATCGTAAGGTTGATACCCATTATGGAATCGTTCCATATAAAAATTTTAAACTTCCGCTGCACCGGGTATCAATCCTAATTGATCTGATCGCCGCGTTCTCCAATAGTGGTATCAGAGCCAGGTTGCTCAGATCAAGCGATTAAATTAATCGATTGTACAAAAATTTTTTAAGCCTCGGTTTTTGAAACAAAATAAATATTTAAAAATAAAAAATTTTTTTTTTGGGCAAAAACCCGGGCAGCGATTGGATCGCTGCCCGGGGGGGGGGGGGGGGGGAAGCGCACGGCGCTGCCCATGGGCAGCGATGTGATCGCTGCCCTAGGGGGCAGCCGGGCTACCCGGCCCGAGCCCTATGGGGCGCGGGCAGCCCGGGAATGTCCCGGGCGGCCCGCGGAAAAATTAATTTTTAAAATTTTTAAATTATATTTTAATATGTTAAAATTTTATTTTTGGTCCGATCGAAAATTATTTTTGATTGGTCCACGAGGCGTCGGATCGAATTGTTCGAGTCCGAAAATTTTAAAATTGATTTTTGGATAAATTTGAATTTTTGGAAAATTTAAATATTTTATCCGTTAAATTGAATTTTGAAATTAATTATTTTTGGTACAATTGATGATAAGATATGATCTTATGGAAATATTGAGTAAAATATGATTTTATGTATAAAATTGGATTTTATAGATAAAATATGATTTTATTTGATAAAAAGATAAAATATGATTTTGTATGTAAAATAAGATTTTATATATGATCGATTGCCATGACCAATTTTGTAGGTGTGTGTTAGGAATTTACATTTGTTTTTATTGTTGTTGGATTTATTAATGGGCCTGGTTTATGACCCAATATGAATTGTCATATGTAATAAAAGTGGGCTTGGTTTATGGCCCGTTCCCACCCCTTAAAAATGTATCCCCTACTTGTCATTGTTATTTATTGTAAATACATTAGATTTAGTGAGAGATCAAGATTTGAAGATGGAGGTGGGCCCAGCAGACAATAAAGACAGAAGAAATGTAAATTGGAAGCAAAATGTAATAGGATTGCATTGCATACTGCATATTACCTAGGATTGGACTAAGACTCGTGATTGGCAACCACGGGTCGATTAGAAATGGAATCGATCATCCTATATAATATGTGATATTATTGTTGTATGCATGTTTTAGACAAAATTGTGTGAATCCGGCAAGCATACAAAATTTTAAAAATGATGAGACAAATTTTCATAATTAAAATCCCTCATTTTAAATATGATTTAAAATAGATATCAAGATAAATAAAGGAAATTTAAATTTGTTTAAATGTTCCTACCTTCCATCAACGATCAATGTATGAGATGCTACCCGCGGATACGGTCCGGCTCATATTATTGGGGGGGGGCCCGTTCGTCGGAAAGCTGTACATTGGATCGACACATGTTGTAAGTTAGGTGGAACTCCCATGGGATTGGCTCATATTATTGGGGGATCCACATGGCGACCGTCCATCACAAATTAATATTGATGGGTCATCTTGACATGTCACAATAAACGGCGTCATATTATTGGGCCCTTATTGGACATGAGGTAAACACGTGGAGGTTGCTTTGGAAGCAATTGGGCTCTACTTTTTGAAAATTATGGTTGGCTGATATTATTCGGGACCATAGTTTGTCAATTGGACTCCATGTTCTCACTAAGGAAAACAGTTTCCCGTTTTCACTAGAGGGTAGTGAAATCGTTAAAATAGTGGGAGTGAGATTCATAAAATAAATTTCGCCTATTTTATGTCTTAGTAAATTACTTAAACAATCACTGATATTTGTCTGTTTCTTTTCAGTATTTCATAAAGATGAATTCGCGTAATCCACTTTTCTCGATCCTCGAACAAAATAAGTTGACTGGCGCAAACTATACGGAATGGTTCCGTAAGTTGAAGATTGTCTTGACTTCGGAGAAGATGCTCTACGTGTTAGAAAAATCTCCTCCGAAGGAAACACCAGCTGACATAAGTCCGGAAGAGTTAGCCAAACTTGATACATGGTGGGACCATGATATCAAGGCCAAATGCTATATGCAAGCCTCGATGTATGATGAACTCCAGAGGCGATTTGAGGACACCGTGAATGCTGCTGACATTCACGTACAACTCAAGGAACTTTTTGGGGCTCAATCGAGGGCTGAAAGGTTCGCTACTGTAAAGGAGCTAATGACGTGTCGCATGCGTGAAGGGACTTCGGTCCGTGATCATGGGGTATGAGTGATTTGGCTCATACAGAAGTTGGTAACCCTTGATTTGGTGTTGGAGCATGAACTCAACGTGGACTTACTACTTCTGTCTCTTCCTTCTTCGTTTGACGGATTGTGGTGAATTTCAATATGAACAAGATAGAGGCCTCCCTTGAAGAGATGGTCAATATGCTTGTGACATATGAATCCACATTAAAGAAGGATAAACCGGCTTTCTTGGTGGGCTCCTCTTCTTCTGCTAAGAAGGGGCCAAGTACAAAGGGTAAGAAACGTTCTGCCCCACCCAAGAAAATCGAACCCGAGAAGAAGTACAAGACAAAGGCTTCAAACATGGAAAAATCCAAGGATGTTTGCCATTACTGCAAGAAGCCCGGTCATTGGAAGCGTAACTGCAAGGAATATCTAGAGCAGTTGCAAACTGCGAAGGGTATGTTCTATATTGAAATAAATGTTTCACTTAATACTATTTCTTGGGTATTGGATACCGGATGTGGATCTCACATTTGCAATGATTTGCAGGTGATGACAAGAAGTCGCAGGCTTAGAATGGGTGAGACCCAGCTGAGGCTCGGAAATGGTTCCAGAGTTGAAGCTAAAGCCGTGGGAGATGTTTATTTAATTTTGCAGAACGGTTTTAAGTTACTTTTGAGAGATGTTTTATTTGTTCCGAATTTGATTAAAAACATTATTTCTGTTTCTATGCTTGATAGACATGGTTATTCTTGCAATTTTGTGAATGGGATTTGCAATATTTACAAGAATGAATGTTTGATTGGACATGGACAACTTGAAAACGATCTATATAACTTAAAACTAAAAGACGTTCCAATAAATTATGTTGATAAACCGGCAAAAACAAACAAAAGGAAAATCGATAGCCAAAACCCGGCAAACCTTTGGCATGCTAGGTTAGGTCATATTTCCTCAAGGAGGATGAACAAGCTAGTGGGAGAGGGCATGTTTGATATGTCTGATATTAACTCTCTACCTACTTGTGAATCCTGCCTGAAAGGAAAAATGACTAAATCTCCTTTTAAGGGGAAACCTGAGCGTAGTCAAAATCTGTTGGATTTGATCCATACAGATGTTTGTGGTCCATTTAGAGTTGGTACTCAATATGGCCACACCTACTTCATTACCTTTACTGATGATTATTCGAGGTATGGGTATTTATATTTAATGAAATATAAGTCTGAAGCGTTTGAAAAGTTCAAAGAATTCAAGGCTGAAGTAGAAAACAAGCTAAGTAAAAGTATTAAAGCACTTCGATCGGATCGAGGTGGAGAATACTTAAGTACCGAGTTTTTGGACTATCTAAAAGAGAATGAGATTCTCTCTCAGTGCACTCCTCCTATGACACCACAGCTTAATGGTGTATCGGAGCGTCGTAATCGAACTTCGTTGGACATGGTTCGATCCATGATGAGCTTCACTGAGCTTCCACCTTCGTTTTGGGGCTATGCGCTTGAAACGGCGGTATTGTTGTTGAACAACATCCACACTAAAGCAGTGGACAAAACACCATACGAGTTATGGAATGGCAAAGCTCCTAAGTATTCGTACTTGAGGATTTGGGGATGTCCTGCTTACGTGAAGCGGACAGTGGGAGATAAGTTGGATAGTCGATCCAGCTTATGTTATTTTGTAGGGTATCCGAAGAATTCAATAGGACATTATTTCTATTATCCTGCTGAAACAAAGGTGTTTGTTTCAAGGAATGCCACCTTCTTGGAGAAGGAGTTCTTATTGGATAAGAAAGGCGAGATGATGGAACTCAAAGAAATTCGAGAAGAACCCGAAATACAAAATAACGATCCTACACCTCAGGAACCATTGATAGACACGCCTGTACCTAGAAGATCCGAGAGGACTTCTAGACCTCCTATTCGATTTGGTCTTCTTCTTGAAGGGGATCAAGATGAACCCGATGTTGGATGTGATCCAAGAAACTTCAAGGAAGCAATTTCTGATGCAGATTCAAATTTATGGCTTGAAGCTATGCAGTCGGAAATAGATTCGATGCATACAAACCAAGTTTGGTCTTTAGTAGATCCTCCCGATGGAATTGTTCCAATGTGTAAATGGATCTACAAGAGAAATCTTGGGCCTGATGGTAAGGTATTGACCTACAAGGCGCGATTGGTGGCGAAAGGTTATACTCAAAGACAAGGAGTTGACTATGATGAAACCTTTTCACCAGTTGCAATGTTCAAGTCCATAAGAATCCTTATTGCCATAGCTTCTTGGTATGACTATGAGATATGGAAAATGGATGTGAAGACTGCTTTTCTTAATGGAGACATTAAGGAAGAAATCTATATGAAGCAGCCTGAGGGTTACATATCCATGGGAAGCGAGCATAAGGTATGCAAGCTTCAGAGATCAATTTATGGTCTAAAACAAGCATCAAGAAGTTGGAACCAGAAATTTGATGAAACAATAAAGGATTTTGGTTTCATCAAGAACCCAGAGGAACCATGCGTGTACAAGAAAGTAGTTAAGGATGCTGTGACATTCTTAGTACTTTATGTTGATGACATCCTACTCATTGGGAATGACGTAGGGATGTTGCAGTCAACAAAGATATGGTTATCAGGTAGATTCTCGATGAAGGATTTGGGTGAGGCATCCTATATTCTAGGGATACAGATCTATAGAGATAGATCTAAGAGAATGATAGGACTCACTCAATCAACCTACATCGGCACCATATTGAAACGGTTTTCAATGGATGGGTCCAAGAGAGGACATCTATCCATGTGTCATGGAGTTTCTCTATCCAAGTCTATGTGTCCCAAAACGGATGAAGAGATAGAGAAAATGACACATGTACCATATGCGTCAGCCATAGGTAGTATCATGTATGGGATGATATCTACCAGACCGGATGTAGCATTTGCTCTGAGTGTCACGAGCAGATATCAAGCTAATCCCGGTCAAATGCATTGGAAAGCCGTGAAGGACATTCTTAAGTACTTACGAAGGACTAAGAATATGTTCATGGTATATGGAGGAAGAGAACTAAAATTGGAAGGCTATACCGACTCTAGCTTCCAAAGTAACGTGGATGACTCGAAGTCAACCTCTGGATTTGTGTTCATGCTCAATGGCGGTGCTGTCTCTTGGAAGAGTTCCAAGCAGGACACCACAGCGGATTCCACCACTGAAGCAGAATACATTGCAGCATCAGCTGCTGCTAAAGAGGCCGTTTGGATGAGGAATTTCGTCCAAGAGTTGGGCGTCATTCCTGAAGTTGTTGGTCCAGTCCCGGTGTACTGTGACAACACGGGTGCCGTTGCTCAGGCAAAGGAACCAAGGTCTCATCAAAGATCCAAACACATACTGAGGAAATACCACATCATCCGGGAGATTGTGGAAAGAGGAGACATCACTGTCGAAAGAGTGGCCTCTGCAGACAATATCGCTGATCCACTTACTAAGCCCTTTCCAGGACCATTATTTGACAAACATCGCGAAGCAATGGGTCTACGTAGTATGACTAGTTGGCTTTAGGGCAAGTGGGAGATTGAAAGAGTGGGTGCCCGGTGAGCCAACTTGTGGCTAAGGGCTTTGATGACTCTTTGTATAAACAATCTTTTGTTTAATATAATTTACACTTTTATTAATGGCAATGACTTTATCTTTTTTCATATTGTTATATTGTGATATACTATTGTTGTTTTAATAAAGACCTTGAATATACTATAGTGTATGTAAGATGTGGTAGAACATGGGGATGTCTATCATGAAACACATCTTATAGTCACTGTATATTCTAAACTGTTCCTAGTCGATTGAGCCGTCCGATAATAAGGATAAGGATCGCTCGAGTTTGAGACTAGCATTTGCGATGCAGAGTACTACGTTTCATTGGTAAGGAACATAGAGATGTTCGAAGCATGCAAATGGATATTCATATGATGAATAATCGAACTACCCTATCCGAACTTTCCAAGTGGTTATCACTTATCGAGTGGATAAAGTCCGCGGTTTTGGTTGTACACCATTAGTCCTTACTACTTGAAACATCATTGAGACTCTATATGCTAGTACTGGGCTTTGACTCGTTTACCGACTTTATTGGGGTCATCAGGTGTCGGGATTGGGTACAGTTACAACACATATAGGAGTCGATGCTTTGTTGTCAAGGATTCACCACATACTTGCGAGTGTGGATATCCTATGCAATCTGAGGAGATATTAGTGTGACGAATCTCTGGCCAGAGTACATGATGTGATTTAAGAAATGGTTTCTTAGTAGCACATGCGATGCCACTATTTGATCTTCAAGATGTATTGCATAGTTATCGAATCTCGAACGACTCTCGATATACCAATGGTTGTTGATTCGATCGGGATATATGGATGAAGGGACCGTACTGTACGCTAACCAAAATCTATTGGTTTTTGCAGGCACTATCAGTGATACCTAGGGAATCATGGGGCGATGTTTCTAGGCGCTCTTACCATGATTCAATGGGCAAGTCGGAAATTGTTGTTCCGAGTCACAAGGAGTTGTGAGCCCACGGCTAGCTGTATCCCTGAACCATTGAGGGTTACACAGAGTAATGGATTTTTAATCCCCGTTGAGATAGTTAAATTTAAAGAGTTAAATTTAATGAACAAAGAAGTTGGACTTCTTATTTAATAGTAGAGGAGTAAGATTTCCTAAAATGACATAGGGATGGGCATTTTTGGAAATCACTGAATTCGGATTCAGAAAAATTTATCTTGACTTTAAAAGGTGCAGAAATGGTTTCTGTGCACATTGGTGAAATCGGTTTATCAATCGGAGTCATGATGAATTTTATATTAATTTCTGAACATGCGGTCTTTGCTTGTCGGGCTTGAACTTATGACTAATGGGCCCTAAGCTGTTAGTGGCCTACATTATAAATAAGTTATTGCAGTACAGAAATTACACACAACAGGTCACAATTTTCGAAAAAAACCCCTATTTTTCTCTCAGTAGTGGCCGCCCCCTTTCTCCCCTCTGCTCGGAAAATCCAGTCTGTGAATTTTGAATTGCAGTCTGGTTTAACGGATCAAATTCGTTAATCTCTTCGTAGAAACTTCTGATAGATTTTCTAGTGCAATCTATCAGAGGGATTAAATATCCGTTCGTGGACCTGATTGAAGAACAGTTCGTCCATCAGTTCCAGGGATATACAACAAGAGCAGAGAAATCTGTTGGTGTCCATAATCTCGCTTCGAGATTGGAGGTAAAAATTTTATAATCGTTATTTAATTTTTACACACACAATTTAATCGTAAGGTTGATACCCATTATGGAATCGTTCCATATAAAAATTTTAAACTTCCGCTTCACCGGGTATCAATCCTAATTGATCTGATCGCCGCGTTCTCCAACAAAGAACGCACTTCCCGCACACATGTGGGATAAGGGAGAGACTGAATGATATCAATTTTAGCCCTATCTACCTCTATTCCCTTAGATGACACAACATGACCCAAAACCACACCTTGCCCTACCATAAAATGATATTTTTCATAATTTAAAACTAGGTTGGTTTCGACACACCTTTTAAGGACGAGCGCAAGGTTAGATAGACAGTTTTCAAAGGAATCACCATAGACAGTGAAGTAATCCATGAAAACTTCTATGATATGCTCAATAAAGTCAGAAAAAATACTAACCATACACCGTTGGAAAGTAGCCGGTGCATTGCAAAGTCCAAAGGGCATTCGTCGATATGCAAAGGTGCCAAACAGGCATGTGAATGTCATTTTCTCCTGATCCTCTGGCGCGATAGCAATCTGAAAATAACCAGAATATCCATCAAGAAAAAAATAGTAAGGATGACACGCTAACCTTTCAATCATTTGATCAATAAAGGGTAAAGGAAAGTGGTCCTTTCGGGTTTCGGCATTAAGCTTCCTATAGTCAATACAAACCCTCCACCCATTTTGAATACGGGTGGGAACCATCTCGTCATCCTTATTCTTCACCACAGTGATTCCGGTTTTATTGGGCACCACTTGAATCGGACTGACCCACTGACTGTCCGAAATTGGGTAAATAACCCCAACTTCAAGTAGTTTTAGAATTTCAGCCTTTACCATCTCCATCATCGGTGGATTCAGTTTGCGTTGCGACTGACGTGAGGGATTCGCTCCTTCCTCCATTAAAATTCGATGCATGCATGTGGAGGGGCTAATTCCCTTAATGTCTGCTATGGTCCATCCAATAGAAGTCTTGTGATCTTGTAACACCTTGACTAATCGCTCATCTTGATCGACTTCCAAACTGTTGGAGATGATAACTGGTAGTGTTTCTCCTTTACCAAGAAAAACATACTTCAGATGGTTTGGAAGCGTCTTCAGTTCGATCACTGGTGCCTGCAAAACAGATGGAAGACGCCTAGTATTAGAGATTGGCAAAGATAAGTAATAGACATTGCCTGACTAAGGTAGCTCTGGTGAACTATTCAGAAGTTGCTCTATCTCTTCCACTTCTTGACTGCATCGAATTCCATCTTCCGTCTGCATAATGGGTGCTTAAATAGCCACCTCTAGCTCATCCTTCCCTGCATGCTCACAATAATCTTGGGCCAAGAAATCCACAATTTCAACAGAAAACACACAATCATCACTATCAGGAAATTTCATGGCATCATAAATATTAAATTTCACAACCTCGCCATCGAATTCCATAGTAAGTATGCCACTGTGAACATCAATTTTTGTCATGAAAGTTTTCAAAAACGGCCTGCCTAACAAAATAGGACTATTATGATCACCGTTTTCCATGTCTAGCACATAAAAATCTGCAGGAAACACCAATTCATTCACTTGCACCAACACATCTTCTACTACTCCCCTAGGGTATGCGTTAGACCAATCAGCTAACTAAATAAAAATTTCAGTTTTGTTCAATGGGCCAACTTTCAAGGATGCATAGATGGAATAAGGCATAACATTGATTGATGCTCCTAAATCTAGCATGGCCTTCTCAAGTCTAACATTCCCTATGGTGCATGGGATAGAAAACATACCTGGATACTTACATTTTGTGGGAAACTTTCTTTGGATCACAGCAGATACATTCTCACCAAGTTCCACTTTTTGACAGCCCTTCAATGTCTGTTTCCTCTTTGCTGTGCACAGTTCCTTTAAGAACATTACGTATCGAGGCACCTGCTTAATAGCATCTAGCAACGGAATATTTACCTCACATCTACGAAAAGTTTCATAAAGGTCCTTTATCCCTTCATCTTTTATAGACTCCTTAAGTGCTAAGGGAAAAGGGGCGACAGGCTTATATTCAGAAAGTGGAGGAAACTTACCTCTTGGCGATTCTTCCTTGGATGTTTCTCCATCAGTTTCCTTCGGCTCTTCTTAATGTTTCTCATTGGGTGAAGTCTCCACCTCTTTCTCCTTGATCTTCAACTCCTTCCCATTCCTTAGAGTGATTGCACTTGCGTTTTCCCTTGGATTTGGAATTGTTTGAGATGGTAGAGCATTGGAATGCTGTGCTTCTAGCTTGTTGATGGCGGTGGCAAGCTGTCCCATCTGGGTGTTCATGTTCTGGATACTTGCTCTTGTTTCCTGTTGAAAAGCTGCAGTGTTAGTGGCAAGTTCCTTAACTATATTTTTGAGAAACTCACCTGGTGTTGGTATTTGTGGTCGCTGCTGTTGTTGTTGAGGGTACGGCGGCCTATAACTTTGATTATGTGGTGGTTCTTGAGGCCCCGATTGATTTTCTTGAGGATTCCCATATCTTAGATTTGGATGATCCTTCCAACCAGGATTGAATGTGTTGGAATAAGGATCATATTTTCGCTGGGGTGGTCCAGGAAATCCTCCAGTAGCGTTGACCTATTCAACTAATTCTTCTTGAAGTGTGGGACACATATCAGTAGCGTGTCCCATTGCAACACAAATTCCACACGCCTTTGCAGTTTGTCCATTCCCTACAGCCATCTGATGCACAAGAGTTGTCAATTAAATTAATTGCTGTTCAAGGGAAGAGACATTTACCTCATTGTTCTTCTTGGGTGGATGCTCGTTCCTGATGGTGCCGAATTGTTGAGAATTGACATCCATATTCTCTATCAAGTTTCTTGCTTGTACCGGAGTTTTGTCAACGAAAACTCCTCCACTGGCTGCGTCCAGCATGCTCCTGTCATGAGGTAACAAACCTTCATAGCAAAATTGGATTAATTGGTTTTCGCTTATCTGATGATGCGGACAGCTAGCACAAAGCTTCTTGAACCGCTCCCAGTATTCATGCAGTGATTCCCCGGAGTATTGCTTGATCCCATAGATTTCCTTCCTGATTTTTGTAGCTCTAGAGGCTGGAAAATATTTCTCCAGGAAGGTTCTTTTCATCTCCGTCCAAGTTGTGATGGAGCCAGAGGGCAAGTAGTATAGCCAATCCTTAGCAGCACTCTTCAAAGAGAAAGGAAAGGCTCTCAGCTGAATCTGTTCCTCTGTCACTCCATGAGGTTTCATACTAGTACAGACCACGTAAAACTCCATCAAGTGTTTATTGGGATCCTCACCTGCAAAACCATGAAAAGAGGGTAATAAGTGAATTAAACCAGTTTTAAGTTCAAATGTAGCATTATTTTCTAATGTCGGAAAAGTAATACATAAAGGCTGTTGATTGGGATCAGGAATGCCCAATTGTCTAAGACTCAAGTTCGCATTAGCATTAGCAGCCATCTTTTCTTCAGGAAAAGCAGCTCGAGCAGCGGCTTCTTCTTGTTGCCTACGGAGTTCTTGCCTTCGTCTATGCAAAGTTCTTTTGATTTCTGGATCGTAGAAAAAATCCTCTTCAACAAGATCACGTGAAAGCATGAACTAGAGAAAGCTAGAACCAAAGAAAAGAGAAGAGAGTGAGAATAAAAAAATAAAACAAAAAGAAAACAAAATAAAAAGAACACAAAAAATTAACACCGTCCCCGACAACGGCGCCAAAATTTGGTAGCGCTTAATCGTGTCACGCCCAAATTACCCGACTCAATCAGATAAACAAATAATGTAGTAGTGTGAGTAGGGATAGTTCCCACGAGAAAAGACAAATTCAATGTGTTCTTAATAAATAAAAATGGGGGGTTTGAGGTTGAGATTAACTACTAAAACTTTTAAACAATTAAAATTTACTAACATGCAAAATTAAATAAAAGACTGGAGAAAGTCAATAGGAGACGATACTTGGTATCGGTCGACTACACCCTTGATATTCATTCATTCAATCATCGATTCTCTAAAATTAATTAAACCTATTAAATATTCTTGATTGAAAATTCAATTCTTGTTTCACCGTAATTTTAGTTAATTAGAAAACAACATTCTAAATTAACCCTTACTAATGAATTAACCCGATAACAGCAATCTAGATTTAAATCCACGGTAGCATTCAAACTAGTAAAACTGATGAACCTAGACAATACAAACACCAACGGTTGTATTTAGCCTAGTCAATAATTGATCCTACGAAATAATAAATTCAACAGCAGAAATTATCACGCGTAGTTGCTTCGCAAATTAGTTTATTCAAACAATTACGGATTTGAATTCTAATTTAGCTATCTCTTGCAATACAAAATCCTAAGATGGTCAATCCTAAAATCTCGCAAACAAACATAAAAATTAAACAGATCAAAGATTGATACTTAATAAAGATTAAACACTACGAATCGAATCTCATGAATAAAATACATCAAGGTTTTGTCTCCTTCAACCAAGTATAAAAGTTTAGCTACAACGACTCATAACCAAATTCATAAAAATTCAAAGAAAAGAAGAAAACTAGAGATAGAAATTCAAGAATAAAACCTAGCCTCCAAAGTATTCTCCAAAAGTCTGATAATAAGTCCTCCAAATCGGAATAAAAATCTAATAAAGGCTAGGAACTAAAATAACAAAGTTACCAAAAATAAAACATTCTTTCCCGACAGACTACGCCCGCTCGATCGGCAACATTCTGCGGATCGAGCGGCGTACAATTCACTAACTCTCTGCTTGACGTAAATGAGTGCTGCTCGATCGGTAAAGTTCTGCGGATCGAGCGGCACAAAACTCCCAAAGCTACTGTCTCCATGTAAAGGCTCCCGCTCGATCTGCAGCATCCTGCGGATCGAGCGGTGAAGGAATCTTCAGAATTTCCCAGCATTTCCCTTGCTTCAAAGCTCCGTCCAAGTTCGCCAAAATATGCGACCTAACCACAAAAACGAGAATCCCATCATGCAAACACGAAAAATGCAAAACTAACAAAATGCAAAAAATAAAACATGCAACTAATGCAAAACAACAAAAAAAATGACACTAACAAATGCAATAAAAACACAACTATCAAGAACCGCCAAGTTTTGTCAATTTTACTCACCTGAACTATGTATTTTAGTTAGATGAGACTTTATATGGTTTGAAGCAAGCTCAAAGAGCTTGGTATGATACCCGTCTCAAGTTCCTACTTGATCATGATTTTGTAATAGGAACCGTGATAGAACAATAATTAAATTCACTAAATGGGATCATAACTTGTTAGTTAAAATCTATGTTGATGATATTATATTTGGCTTTACTAACCCTAAGCTTTGTGCGAAATTATCCAAGCTTATGAGTTGGGTTAATCATGCATAGGTGAGAGTAATACTAGGATGCGTGATGTAGCGACTCAACCCAGATCCACTACCTAATCAGAGTTAAGAGCATAATTAAGCATGCATTAAATAAATTGCTTCGAAAGAATTAAATAAAAGCAGACAGACAGACAGAATACAACCGGTTAAATAAGCAAAAATACAACCCAATCGAATTACAAATAATTCTAAGGGCAATTAACACCTATAGCTAATCCTGCTGTCTTCACTGGTCAGTGGCTACTCCAAGCTCCGGGTGCTCAATCTTGCACCTACACCTGCCCCGTCGAATGGGGTGTCCAGATACACAAAAAAGACTAGACGTGATCTCTAAGCTCAATACGAAAGCACGGGTAAAACATACAAATATGATGCATGCAAATGACAGGGTATCCATATCTGGGATAACTGTATACAAATGCTCAAAATGGCGCCTAGGACATGAGTGGTACAACCCGGGATTCAAACCCTGCGTACACTGTTCATTCCTACTGGACGTGGACCGCGTCACCCAGATGCTAGTGCCACTCAACCCTTCGGTCACTGGGCGCTAGACATCAACCTTCCAAACAGGGCTGAGCGGCCCTCTATGACTCATCTCAAAAGATGGACAGACACAATATGATATGTACATGCTGCATAATAATATGATACACAAATGCAACATATAAGCATGCAAACCCACTGGCTATCTCAGTCAGTACTTACGTACCTTACTACAGGCAGTCCTAGCTGCCCGACTCTAGGTTCCAAGACTATCATCAACTCTACAATGCAAATACCCATGCATAATTCAATAAGCTCTAAAAGCCTTAACTAAGCTATTGCATACTCCTAAATAATTTAATGAGACCATAGCTATACCTTCGTCCATCGTCTGACCACTGATGGCGACTATCCCGCAACTAGGGGCATACCCCTGCTGCAGGTCCACAGCCTCGAGCACAGCTCCGCTACTCGGATATTTCTCCGCTACTATGTCAGACACTGTCTGACTATGATAAATATATTTCCTACTCCAACTCTAAAATAAGAGTACCCAAAGCCCTAAAATAGAGCCACATGGGTGAAGGAGGGGAATTCGAAATTTGCACGAATGATTCTCCGCGACCCTATATTTATAGCACACGATCGGACCATCCGATCCTAAGTTTGGGGCGTCCGATCTGCTTCGGGCCATTCAATTGTCTCATCGGATCGTTCGATCTCCGCCACACATCCAACCAATCGCATGCAACCATACACTTGTCCAATACACTGTTCGGATGGTCCGAACTCAATATTACGTCATCTGTGACATCAGCCATCTGATGATACGAACACACATGTCCCTGCTCCATTCGGGTCGTCCAAACTTGACTTTGGAGCGTCCAAACTGCTCGTATCCTCCGATCCTTTGCTCCATTCCCAGTTCGGATCCTCCAAACCTGGTTCGGATCATCCGATCCTTCGGGACCTTTCTGGCATAATTCGAGTATTCTGGATCCATTTCCAGACTCCGTTAATCCATCAGGAAATTCCTTAATCATGTTTTACTTAATCTAAACATGATCACAAGATTAATTATTCATTAATCGTTAATTCTGGATACGGGTCACTACATTCTCCCCCCTTAAAAGATTTTGTCCTCGAAATCTAGGGTAGAACCTGGAGAACATACTAAAGACACTTGCTTGAGTTGTCTGGTCGAAATAGCTTCCGACACATTCAGATTCTTGTTGAACTACCTAAAAGCTCCATTAATGCTGAACCGCATTAGCATTCTCCCAACTGAATATTACTGCGCTACTTGTCGATAGTCGAAATCCTCTGACACTAATGTATCACAACACTGATACATCTTTCTTTCTGACAAAGATCTCACTGATCACGAAGGATACAAACACCCGCTTGATAGAGATCATCGTCCCAAGGAAAACCTTCCACTGACGAAGACCAAGTCATAACCTGACTGGCTCACGACATTAGTCGAATCATTAACAGAACCTAACCATCTAATGGCTCCAAAAGCTCTCGGTGCTCAACAACTCTAGTTAGGAAACACCAATCCCAACACTGTGCTGACACAACAAAGCCCAAATTTCTCCCCAAGAGAATCTAGTTGACACAAAGCTATGCTCCAACGTAACTGCTTAACACGATTTCCAGAATGGTCATCCTTCCCATGCTCCACCAAATCAAACAAGCTTCCAAGAAATATTGGGAATTCAGCCCACCATGACTAGTGCGAATCACAGTTCATGTTTCTTAGTGTAACTCAACACTATGCCCTGATGAAAACTATCATCTCTCGCCAATAATGATGCTAAGTCATCTCTTAACCATTGGCTTGCGAAGCCACACATACACTGCAATTCAATTCATCACACCTCTGATGATCTACATCATCTCGACCATAGGTTATTCACCCATAAATTCAATCGATGGACATCCTCCTGATAGTTATACATACTCGCAATCATTGTACACACATCAAGACTAAGGCAAGCTCCCACCACTATTCTTGACTAGGACATTCCACAATGCACAGACATATGGAAACGCTTCCTATTTCGTCTCAAAACTCGATAGTCATTGCACCTGGTATAACTCACCTCGGAGTCTCTGCTGACACCATCATCACTAGCTACCTATCATGCACCCGACCATTGTCCATTGCTAAAATGAAATATACTTGACAAACAGTGTGCACGGATGTGACTCACTGACTGGAAATAACAAATTAGATCAGTCCGATCTTGCGAAATCTTCGATCCCAAAGGCAAACCTCGTTGTCTACTAAGTCAATCCTTGACTATCTCAGTCACCTCAGAGATATCTCACATCACTCGCTGAAAGATTAGTGACACAACCTACTAGACCTCGTAAACTAGATCCTAGCTAATGTCACATCTCATGATCAAACTACTGATGTCCCCTTGCTAATGTCCATTAGCTTTTCCAACACTCGTCGGATTCAACACTACGGTTCAACACAAGAACACTTCGTCGAAATGTTCTGTTGACATCCTTAATATATTGTCAGTGGACAATTCTCACATGAAGCAGAAATCCTGATCTCCTTCGTTACTCAACCCGAGTATGCAATTGCTATCACTAAGCAATTTCTGGAATAAATATCAGTTTCCTTCTTAACAAGAATGCATAATCCTGGGAAACCAGCAACTCCCTTGCTAGTCTCCACTGTTAAGGTATCGCCTAACTTGACCATACAATTCCAATTACAATCGTTCTTACAGCAATCCCAAATTATTTGTCTCCGGCAATCTCCGAGACTCTAAATCATCCAAATTGCCAAATGCTCTGAGACTGTACCAAGTACTCATCTCCTAAGCATTATTCGACAAAATACTATCCCAAGTATTCTTTAATTGCTACACCCAGATCATCACATATTGGGTTCTCAACTATTTCGATCCTGTCGATTCTACTATGGCTCCCACTTATCTTATCAGTAAAACTCAAATCAGACTAGCACTGATCATCAAAACCTATGTGGCTCGATCAATAATCTTGACTCGGCAGCCACAAGTCTACTATTCCCAACACTGGAATACCCAACTTGCTTCGGTTTTGACACACCTATACTCGATAGCCATACAATAGCTATCAGTAGTCTATTGGCACCATATCGTGCCTTACTATTGACAGCTGCCTCGTACACCGGAATCGAATATTAAGGCGGACTAAACCCAAGAATGCTTGGGATCTATCAACCTAGATCATTCCTTTCCCATGGAAAAATCCTACGCTCAACCTCTGAAAACATCAGACGGTACTTAGCGCTATCCTTGGACTTATCCTGCCTTACCTCGTTCATTCAAAATGAACGCCAAGGCTCGTCAAATCCAAAATGCTATAATTAATCCCAAGGATCTTCACTACCTCTGTACACGCTCCTGATTATATCCCTTGCTAAGACTGTGCAACAATTCAAGACTGAGGCAGCCCACCACGATGTCCACTTGGAATCACCATCAAGTGTACACTGACATAAATCACGCGTACCTCACATCTCAAATAGTCCTGTACAATCCTTAGTATCTGATATAATCCAATACTGATGAAGTCAATCATCATGAAGCAATTCTCCTATTCGAGTCGAAGTCTCGAAACAACATCCCATCCAGTATCTTGGATGACTCCTATCACCAGGAAACCTAATCGCAACTCTGATGAAAACCCCTAGTCATAGCTGGTAGAAATCCGTCTACATGCTAGATCGATCCATCTAGCAGTATCCCATAGACTAAAACTATCTGCTCAGAGTACACGCTCATCAAGGAAACCCCTCCAATGACTGGTCCTCATGGCAGAACATTCAAACTAATATCTCTGACAAAAACCAGACGATATCTAACCATTGATATCAAACCTGATATCTAATCCAAGGTCATACCACGTCGTGACTGTTACCAAAACTCTAGACTGAATAGCTAGCCCACCGCCTCCTCTCGAAGCGCAAGGCTCCTGAGTACATCGGCATAGGATCGCGCCCCCTCACGTCTAGTCATGGTCATAGCCCACAACTCTAGGAATATACTCGACCTAGCATCCTGATGAAAACCCATCATCACGAAGTCGCAACCTACGAAGGTTAGACAACCTACTGTACTAAGGAAACAACCTAGAACAAAGCCCAATGTTCAAAACCGAACAATATCCCTAATGCCGCTAGATGAGTCCACTCATTGCTGGCACTATCTTAGTCCACTGACTCATTAGGTCAGTCATAGGAAAACGCCTAGACTAACCACAAGTCACCCTATTACAAACGGCCCACTCAAAATCATGCAATCATTCACGAATTGCTGGACAAATAATACTCGTATCATCGTTTCAAGTTCTGTACAATTTCTTTATTACAATCCCATGTAATACATACATTATTCAAAATACAAAGAAATGTACAATCGAACTTGAAATGATACAATCGGAGTCTGATGATTTATTACAACTAAAATACTGTTTATAACTACAACAATATAATATTTAAAAACATCGCACTCGTCTTCTCTTACCTTGATCATGAGGTATGTACTCTATTTTCCAAGCATCGACATAAGCATTCTAGTAGAGTATCTCTTAAAGATCTGCACAAATACATCCGAAATGATCTGTTAAATGCAAGATCTTAATGACAATATATCCAACTACGCGTGGAGAATCTCTTCGGAGTAGTGTCATCATGGTGCAGACTGTACAGATGCAAACATCAAGTGAGTCCCCACCAATCTTCTGCCACTGCCTCTGGCATCCGGTACTCGATCCAAAGCTAGGATCCACATGAGTAGAAATCTCAAAATCTCGGACACAATCCATCGCTCCTGTCTGCACTTGCTGGAATTCTATAAGCCAATTCTTAAAATTCCTGTCGATGATGATAGTCTTCGGGCGACCTAATTGCCCCATCATCATATCTTCCATGGTCTTATCAGTCCTACAAGGATAACCCAAAGTCTTAATACTATATCCCAAGTCTCTTGCATGCACGCTCTGATACCAATAAATGTAGCGACCCAACCCGGATCCACTATCTAATCAAAGTTAAGAGCATAATTAAGCATGCATTAAATAAATTGCTGCAAAATACTTAAATAAAAGCAGAACGGCAGAATACAACTGATTAAATAACCAAAAATACAACCCAATTGAATTAAAAATAATCTTAAAGGCAATTAACACCTAAAGCTAATCCTCCTGTCTTCACTGGTCACTGGCTATTCCAAGCTTCGGGTGCTCAATCCTGCATCTACACCTGCCCCGTCGAATGGGGTGTCCAGATACACAGCAAAGACTGGACGTGAGCTCTAAGCTCAATACAAAAGCACGGGTAAAACATAAAAATATGATGCATGCAAATGACAGGGTATCCATATCTGGGATAACTGTATACAACTTCTCAGAATGGCGTCTAGGACATGAGTGGTACAACTCGAGAATCAAACCCTGCATACGCTGTTCATTCCCACTGGACGTGGACCGTGTCACCCAGATGCTAGTGCCACTCAACCCGTCGGTCACTGGGCGCTAGACATCAACCATCCAAACAGGGCTGAGCGGCCCTCTATGACTCATCTCAAAAGATGGACATGCACAATATGATATGCACATGCTGCGTAATAATATGACACACAAATGAAACATATAAGCATTCAAACCTGCTGGCTATGTCATTCAGTACTTACGTACCTTACTACAGGCAGTCCTAGCTGTCCCACTCTAGGTTCCAAGCCTATCATCAACTCTACAATGCAAATACCCATGCATCATTCAATAAGCTCTAAAAATCCTTAACTAAACTATTGCATACTCCTAAATAATTTAAGGAGACCATAGCTATAACTGCGTCCATCGTTAGCCCACTGATAACGACTATCCCGCAACTAAGGGCATACCCCTGCTGCAGCTCCACAGCCTCGAGCACAACTCCGTTACTTGGACACTGCTCCGCTACTATGTTAGACACTGTCTAACTATGCTAAATATATTTCCTACTCTAACTCTAAAATAAGAGTACCCAAAGCCCTAAAATAGAGCCACGTGGGCGAAGGAGGGGAATTCGGAATTTGCACAAATGATTCTCCGCGACCCTATATTTATAGCACACGATCGGACCGTCCGATCCTAAGTTCGGAGTGTCCGATTATCTCATCGGATCGTCCGATCTCTGCCACGCATCCAACCAATCGCATGCAACCATACACTTGTCCAATACACTGTTCGGATGGTCCGAACTAGCTCTTCGGATCGTTCGAACTCAATATTACGTCATCCGTGATGTCAACCGTCCGATGATACAAACACATGTGTCCCTGCTCAAGTTTGGGTCGTCCGAACTGCTCGTATACTCCGATCCTTGGCTCCATTTCAGTTCGGATCCTCCGAACCTGGTTTGGGTCGTCCGATCCTTCGGGACCATTTTGGCATAATTCGAGTGTTCTGGATCCATTTTCGGACTCCATTAATCCATTAGGAAATTCTTTAATCATGTTTTACTTAATTTAAACATGATCACACTTTTAATTACTCATTAATCGTTAATTCTGGATACGGGTCACTACAAGTGACCTTTTGAGAAGCTCTAGTGTGTCAAGCTATTGACATTGCGCTGCTTGATCTGGTTGGTTAGGTGACCCAGATATTAACGAATAATATTGTCTGTGATTTCCATGACCAAATTAACACTAATAAATATATATTTATTTATATACTTTATTTTATCTACTATTGAAACTAAATTTAAGTTTTTAATTTTATATTTCACTAAATTTGATTTTTAATTTTAGTGTTACCAAAAGTCGGTTAATTTACTTTAATGTTTTTATGAATATCAATTACCTTACAGAATACACTTTACATAATTTATTCATCATGTCAAATTGTCAACCTATCGATGCATATAATGTTTTACAATATATTATGATTGCTTCAATTACTTTAAACTCCAAAATGTTAGAAAACCAAACCTAATAAATAAATAATAAATATAGATAAAATGAGATGTAACCGAAGATGTAATTGCCACTATTTACTAAAATAATTTAAGGATATTAGTGATGGAATTTGTGTCCATTAAATGAGAATAATACATAGAATTGATATCTCATAATTTTACTACCTATATATACCCCATGAGAATAGTAACATGCCTACACAATAAAATCAGACAAGGACATATACTATGTTGGTATTTTTTTCAACTAGTTAACGTTAGACAAAGGAAACAAGGCTAGACATTTCAACCCAATCCTTGTTCCAGCCAGATTTGACCAGGTAAGTGGGCTTAGTATATATATGTTTTAAAGTAGTGTAGTTCATGTCTGTGTTTGAAAACTCGATTGGCATATATTATACTCGTTTTCATGCTTCTTTGAACCTACTTGTTCCTTCGATACTTGATGTAATATTTAAAAGTATTTTTGAATTATTTGAAATGCACTGTGAAGATTCAAGTTAGAAATGACAAAGGAAATTCCGATGTTTGATTTGATTTGATTTGGTCATGATGCGGTGAGATATAATAATCGTTCGTTTGGTCCGCCCCTTAGATGAATAACATATACGGGACTGGTCAGTAAACCATGGAAACTGGGATGATTTTCAGTGCTATGTTTGATTCTTTGTTCGTATTAGATTCAACATGCTTATCTCCTTTTGAAATTATGATTCTGTATACGTATATATGCAAATATATCTTTGGTACTTGTTATGCATGATCAGCCCCCACTTGCTTAGTTTTTCACCTAACACTCACCCTCTTACTTCCCTCCCCATATAAAAATGAAGAAGAACTTGAGAGGAAGAGCATAGCAAATATTGGACTGATGAAAAATGAGAAATTTAGAAGTGCTTCTATTATTTGAGTTTATTTGTCTCTATGATGATAAGTTTTATCTTCCGCTAATTCATTTGGTTTATGATTCTCTTTATGGGATGTAAGAACAAATTTTATCACGAAATAATATACTCGTTTTTGGTTAAAGTCTGTACTAGGAGACTTGTTGTTTCAACGTTAAATTGTTAAACAACGCTGATGTCGACCAACCCCGGTTTTGGGGCGTGACACTATCTCTGTTGGGGACATGGCTGGCGTTAGAGAAAGGATAAGACTGATCTCGAAGGCATATAAGACTACACCAGCAGTAAGACATGCTCGTCCCATGACTCATGGACTTAACAACCCAATCCATTTGTGCTTTCACAAGTATAAGAAAATAAAGTTACTCCTTTGTTATCAACTATAACTTTTGGACTAGTGGGAAGGACTTGATCCTCAACAAGACAATAATTCTTGCCTAATAAATTTAAAGTTTATTTTGTCAAACACCAAAAAGAGAGAAATTGTTGGGAAACCAATTATCGAGTTTTGGTGTTAAAAAAAATAAATCAAGCGCAAAAATAAGATATTAAGTTAAGTAACTCAACTAGACAAAAGTCAGACAATTGAACAAGATTTATTCAACTGGACAATATATTGAAGTCAGTGAACTAGTCTTTGAGCCGCAACTGGATTTACACAACTGGACTAGAGGACTGAAAACATCTAGGAATTCAAGTGTAATGCCCCGATTTTATTATAATTGAGTTTAATCGAGATAATCAGGGTTTTCAGTGATTGAGGATTGTTTTGTTATATAGCAGGGGGTTACTTTGCAAGATTGGAGAAATAAAGGACTGAAATGCAAAAGTTGGATTTTTATATATATTAAGGAGCAAGTTGACCAATCATTGGTCATCTCCTTCCTCCCCTACTCCCTCTCTCGATTTCTCTCTCCCCGGAAGCCATGAGAGGCGATTTCCAAGCCTTTCTTTTCGTTCGATTCGCTCGATCCGACCGTTAGATTTCATTTTCGAGTTGAAATTCACGATCACCACAACGAGGGCTTCGTTTAGACGTAAGTTTTGCTTCGATCTCTTGAACTTCGATTTTGTTGAGTTGTCAGAATTTGATAATATTGGAGTATGTCGTTCTTGAGCTAGTATAGATCGTGTATTCGAAGTCGGTTTGGAAAAAGAACGAAGTTTGGATTTTATATGATTTTAGAGGCATATTTTCGAAAATAGTGATTTTGATTGAGGTTGGATTTGAGTTGTTTTGATGGATTGTGATGATGATTGACTTATTGTGATGTTGTTGGATGGTTTGTATTTTCCGGATAGTTAGTTTATAGCCGTTATGCCAACGAAATTGAGTTTGAGTTATCGGTTTTGGTTCGGTTTGATTTGTATATCGAATTTGATTGAGTTTGAACTCCGAGTTGATATCGAATCTGTTGGATAACGCGGCGTTCAGATGAATTAGGATTGATATCCGGTGCAGCGGAAGTTTAAAAATTTTGTATGGAACGATTCCATAATAGGTATCAACCTTACGATTAAATTGTGTGTGTAAAAATTAAATAACAATTATAAAATTTTTACCTTTAATCTCGAATCGAGATTTTGGACACCAACAAATTTCTCTGCTCTTGTTGTATATCCCTGGAACTGATGGACGAAATGTTCTTCAATCAGGTCCACGAATGGATATTTAAATCCCTCTGATAGATTGCACTAGAAAATCTATCAGAAGTTTTCTACGAAGAGATTAACGAATTTGATCCGTTAAACCAGACTGTAATTCAAAATCACAGGCTGGATTTTTCTCGAGTAGAGGGAGAGGGGGGGGACGGCCACCTTTTTAAAATAAACTAGGGTTTTCGAAAAATCCTTGTGACCTGTTGTCTCTAATTTCTGTACTGCAATAACTTATTTATAATGTAGGCCACTAACAGCTTTGGGCCCATTAGTCATAAGTTCAAGCCCGACAAGCAAAGCCCGCATGTTCAGAAATTAATATAAAATTCATCGTGACTCCGATTGATAAACCGATTTCACCAATGTGCACAGAAACCATTTCTGCACCTTTTAAAGTCAAGATAAATTTTTCTGAATCCGAATTCAGTGATTTCCAAAAATGGCCATCCCTATGTCATTTTAGGAAATCTTACTCCTCTACTCTTAAATAAGAAGTCCAACTTCTTCGTTCATTAAATTTAACCCTTTAAATTTAACTATCTCAACGGGGATTAAAAATCCATTACACTGTGTGACCCTCAATGGTTCAGGGATACAGCTAGCCGTGGGCTCACAACTCCTTGTGACTCGGAACAACAATTTCCGACTTGCCCATCGAATCATGGTATGAGCGCCTAGCAACATCGCCCCATGATTCCCTAGGTATCACTGATAGTGCCTACAAGAACCAGTAGATTTTGGTTAGCGTACAGTACGGTCCCTTCATCCATATATCCCGATCGAATCAACAACCATTGGTATATCGAGAGTCGCTCGAGATTCGATAACTATGCAATGCATCTTGAAGATCAAATAGTGACATCGCATGTGCTACTAAGAAACCATTTCTTAAATCACATCATGTACTCTGGCCAGAGATTCGTCACACTAATATCTCCTCAGATCGCATAGGATATCCACACTCGCAAGTATGTGGTGAATCCTTGACAACAAAGCATCGACTCCTTTATGTGTCGTAACTGTACCCAATCCCGACACCTGATGACCCCAATTGTAACGCCCCGTTTTTATCTTAAATGAGTTTATTTGAGTTAATCGGAGATTGCAGAGTTCACGAGCCGACTTGATTTTGATCAGGGTCCTTTTTGCAAATTTCGGAAATTTCAGGGACTAAAGTGCAAATTTGGAGTTTAATATATTATCTACACTTAGATTAATCACTTCTCCTCCTCCACACAACCGAGCTCCACCATTGAAGACGCCTCCAACTTCTTCCAAGCTTTCTGATTTCAGTCCGAGCTCGATCCGGCCGTTGGAATTTATTTCGGAAGGCAGATTAGTGATCACTGCAGTGAGAGCTCTGTTATATCGTAAGTTCTTCTTCGATCCGATACATTCTAGTTTTTGGATGTTGTTAGAATCGTTCTAGATTCGAGTATGTTGTTCTCTACAGAGTTCTGATCGTTTATTATCTGTCGGTTTTGAATTAGAGCGACGTTCGGAATTGTTATGATTTTTGGAAGTATTATTCGAAAATGTGGGTTTTGAGATTTGTTGGGTTTGTCTTGTTGTTGTGGTTTTAGCATTGAATTGAGTTAATATCAGTATTGAACTACTGTCTGCGTTGCCGGTTTGTTCAGTTTATAGCCGTTATGCCGTCGGTTTGAGTTTTGAGGGTTTCGAACCGTTTTTGAGTTGTTGAACTTGGCTTGTAAGTTGGTCTTTGTTGTTGATCGATCTCTTGTATCTGAACAGATTCGTTTGGAGTTGTCAAGCCCTGAGTTAGCAGCTGATTGATCGTTTCAGAGTTGGACGAAGATCGGTAATGAGATTTACCTTGATCCGTAGTTGTTGTTTAGATTGTATAGTTGTTGATACGATCTTTTGTTGTAGCTTTCCTGGAGTTGGAACTACTGCATTGAAAGGTAAAAGCAGTCATCGTAGCGGGATAGCATACTCGGGACTGTTGGTTCTCGAGTTTCCCTTTTTAAATCACATATTGCATTGATACTTGTTCTAGCACGTGGAACTCGTAATTGTTGATTGATTGGGTTTTTTTATGTGGCTTATGTTTATGTTTCTGTTATGCATTCATCTTGAGCCTACTTTGATTTCAGCGGGCAGAACCGCCCTTTTTGTTAGACGTTTGGGAACTATGATTGAGTGGCCTAGGTCGTAGTATTTCGCCTAGTGCTAGCATACTCATTATGGTTGCTCAAAGTCTAGAGGAGTGGGATACGTGGCACCACCTCGATTGGGAGAGTCGGTGAGTCGTTACGTGATCTCATCCTCGGAATCCCAAAAGCAGAGCAATACTCCCGTGTTTATCAGAATCGATATCCTGGTTTTAAAGACATGCATATCATTAACTTCGACTTGAATATGTGGTTTGATAGCATGTTGCGTATTCATTACTTGATATGTTGCTTTTACTGGGATTATCATTCTCACCGGTTATCCGGCTGTTGCTTTGTTTTGTATGTGTACTTGGCAACAGGTGGGGCAGGAACAAGTCAGAAGAGGCATGGTTAGCTTCGAGGGAAAGTAGTAGAAGTGAGACTCGGTTTAGAAGTCGAATTAGCATGTTTATCTAGTTTAAGATTGAAGCATGTTAGAACTCGAACTTGATATGTTTTGTTATTCGAATTAGTTTGTATTCGGATTGTAATAAAAAATCGAAGTATGTTGTTGTTGTATCGATTTAGACTTCTGGTTGTTTTTAGGCCTTCTGAAAGCATGACTTGTTATGACATGTTTCCCTACACCCTGTTATTGTAATTGTATTTGAAGGCATGTCGGACCAAGCGCGGAATCTTTTTTTTCCCGCAGCCTGAGCATTTTTCTGCCCAGGCCTTCCGCGCGCGGGCGAGGCGTTCCTCGCGCGCGCGCGAGGCCTCCGTTGGGCCTCTGAATGGTTTGCCCGCGCGCGCGAGCTTGGTGCCTCGCGCGGGCGCGAGCCTTTGGTTGGTCTCGGGATCGTTTGCCCGCGCGCGCGCGAGCTTGGTACCTCGCGCGGGCGCGGGACTTTAAAAAAAAAAAAAAAAAAACTTTTGAATTGTTTTAGTCTTGGATTCTTGTTTGCTTACTTGTTGTTTAATCCGAGATTAGTGGTTTAGAATCGAGGTCTCACATTAAGTGGTATCAAAGCGTTAAGATTCTTGGTCGAACTAGAGTGAGCGGGGTAGATCGAGTCTGTGTGTAATGACTCCTCGCATGTGTTTGAATTATTTAATTGTGTAATTAATTCCATGCGAGCATGCTTTATTGTTTGAGCATTATTTGAATTACATGGTTGTGTGATTTAAATTAATAAAGCATGATCTACTTGAGATATAACTGTTTCTGTTCTCGACTGGTATTCGGTATTCCAAGCGGTTGTAAGGGCACTGAACGGTAGCGATTGAGATATCTCGTGTCCTAACCTTTGATTATCAGATGGGTCCTCGTCGAGTGATAAACAGAAACACACCACCAGTTATCCCTGCGACTGAGCAAGCTAGCACCGAGGTTGATCAGTTGGATGCTTCAGCAACTCCTATGGAAACCTTGCTGAAGAGGTTTCAGTCGTTCAATCCGCCATTGTTGATGGGTTCAGAAAATCCAATTGACTGTGAGAGTTGGTTGGATGATATGGATCAGTTGTTTGATTCCATTGACTACACAGATGACCACCGAATCAGGTTAGTAATTCATCAGCTGCGTGGTGGTGCTAAGAGCTGGTGGATCATGACAAAGAAAGCATTTGAGAATAGAGGTACAGAGGTTACTTGGACTCTTTTTAAATCTGAGTTTTATAAGCGGTTTTTCCCTATCTCGTATCGTAAAGATAAGGGAGCAGAGTTTGCAAATCTGAGGCAAGAGAATCTGAACATTGAAGAGTACGTGGCTAAGTTCGATAGTCTGTTGCGTTTTGCACCGCTAATTGCCGGAGATGAAGAAGCTAAGGCAGATCAGTTCATCAACGGGTTGAACCCCGATGTCTTCACGTTGGTTAACACCAACAGGTCTAGCAACTTTGCGGATGCAATGAATTACGCAAAGGGAGCAGAAGCAAGCTTGTGGAGGCAAAGAGGTAATCAGGGGGCACCCCTGCAGCAGAGACAGTATCAGAACCAACCATCTCAGTACCAGAATCAGCCACCTCAACATCAGAACCAGCAGCAGAGGTATGAAGGTGGAAACAGTGGGGGAAACAGAAAGGATCAGTACAAGGCAAGAGGTAAACAGTTCAAGAGACAGGGGAACAGTTCGTCCAGTTCCAGTGGTTCGAAGCAATTCGGTTCAGGACCGAGTTCTGGGTCATCATCCTTGTACTGCAGCAAGTGTGGAGGAAGACACTCACCGGATCAGTGTGTGGGAGTCTTCGGCAATTGTAACACATGTCAGCAACCGGGACACTTCTCTAAAGTGTGCCCTCAACGTAATAGAGATAGAGCTCAGAGTGGGAGTTCGTCTAGACCTGCAGCTCAGCCGGAGAGGCAGTCGTCTGCAGTGCACTCTTTCCAACCCCAGCAACAGCAGAACAGACAGGGAGGTAGCTCTAGTGCAAATCAGCCTCCGAGACAGCAAGCACGAGTCTTTGCATTGACAGAGGATCAGGCTCAGGCAGCACCTGACGATGTCATAGCAGGTAACTGTTCGATTTTAGGTCATTATGCTCATGTCTTGATAGATACAGGTGCTTCCCATTCCTTTATCTCTGAGAAATATGTGTTATTGCATGCTTTGCCAACTGAATTGTTGCCTACAGTAGTAGCTGTTACTTCACCTTTGGGTGGAGGAATTGTTTCTGTCCGACTAGTCAGGAACTGTGAATTTTGTTTCGAGGGGAATTTGTTAGAATTCGACTGTATTGTGCTTGGGTTGTCAGATTTTGATTGTATTGTCGGGATAGATGCTTTAACCAAGTACAGGGCGACAGTTGATTGTTTTCTGAAGGTTGTCAGGTTCAGACCTGAAATGGCAGACGAGTGGAAATTCTTTGGTAAGGGTTCTCGATCTAGAATTCCTTTGATTTCAGTATTATCTATGACTCGTTTGTTACAGAGAGGTGCAGAAGGATTTTTGGTTTATGCGGTTGATGTACTGAAATCTAGCCCAGCTTTGGTTGACTTACCAGTAGTTAGAGATTTTGCTGATGTGTTTCCGGAAGATGTTCCTGGATTGCCACCCATTCGAGAGGTTGAATTCAGCATTGACTTAGTGCCAGGTACTCAACTTATTTCAAAAGCTCCTTATCGTATGGCACTTGTTGAATTGAGAGAGTTGAAGGAGCAGCTTGAGGATTTGATTGCCAAGGGATACATCAGACCTAGTGTATCGCCTTGGGGTGCTCCTGTTCTATTCGTTCGGAAGAAGGATGGTTCTATGCGGCTCTGTATCGACTACCGCCAATTGAATCAGGCTACAGTTAAGAACAGGTATCCTTTACCCCGAATAGATGACTTGTTTGATCAACTGCAGGGTTCTTCTGTCTACTCTAAGATTGATCTGAGGTCAGGCTACCATCAGCTGAGAGTGCGAGAGGAAGATGTTCCTAAGACCGCATTCAGAACGAGGTATGGTCACTTTGAGTTTATAGTCATGCCGTTCGGTTTGACTAACGCTCCAGCTGTTTTTATGGGTTTGATGAACCGTATCTTTCAGCGTTATTTAGATGAGTTCGTCATTATTTTCATCGATGATATTCTTATCTACTCGAAGAACCGTACTGACCATGCAGAGCACTTGAGAATCGTCTTGCAGATTTTACGAGTTGAGCAGTTGTTTGCCAAGCTATCGAAATGCGAATTCTGGTTAGATCGAGTTGTCTTTCTCGGTCATATTATTTCTGAAGATGGGATTTCTGTCGATCCCAGCAAAATCGAAGCGGTTATGAATTGGCCTAGACCGACATCAGTACCTGAGATCCGAAGCTTCATGGGTTTAGCTGGTTATTACCGTCGTTTCATCGAGGTTTTCTCGTCTATTGCCAAGCCTATTACCCAGCTGACTCAGAAGAATGCGCCTTTTGTCTGGACTACAGATTGTGAGGCTAGCTTTGTTGATCTGAAGAGGAGACTGACCAGTGCTCCAATTCTTTCTATTCCGAAGGGTACTGGAGGTTTCACAGTGTATTGTGATGCTTCTAACCGAGGTTTGGGTTGTGTTCTTATGCAGCATAAGCATGTGATAGCGTATGCATCGAGGCAGCTGAAACCGCACGAGACTCGTTATCCTGTTCATGATCTTGAACTTGCAGCGATTGTATTTGCTTTGAAGATCTGGCGTCACTATCTTTATGGTGAGTCTTTCGAGATCTTTTCTGATCATAAGAGTCTTAAGTACTTGTTTTCACAGGCAGAGCTGAATATGAGACAGAGAAGATGGTTAGATCTGTTGAAGGATTTCGACTGTGAGATCAAGTATTATCCAGGGAAGTCGAATGCAGTTGCAGATGCCTTGAGCCGAAAGCTTTGTTCTTTATCTCTTTCAACTATCGGTGTTTCTCAGTTGGTCGATGATTGTTGCACTTCTGGTTTAGAGTTTGAAACAGATAGGGAGACTATCAGAGTGTGTGCTATTCAAGCCGAGCCGGAGTTGTTTGTTGCAATCAGAGAAGCACAGAAGTCTGAGCCGAGCATTCAGGTTTCAGTAGAGAAAGTCAGAACTGGGCATCAGTCAGAATTCCAGGTTAGAGATGACGTTTTGTTTGTGAATAACCGTATTGTTGTGCCTGATATTTCGGAGTTGAAACAGCATATTCTCCGAGAGGCTCATTGCAGTCGGTTTAGCGTTCATCCTGGAGGTCGTAAGATGTACAACGATCTGAAGAGTCAGTTCTGGTGGAAGAGAATGAAGGACGATGTTGCGAGATTTGTATCCCGGTGTTTGAATTGTCAGCAAGTGAAAGCAGAGCGGAAGCAACCAGGTGGTCTTTTGCACAGCCTATCTGTTCCTGAATGGAAATGGGATCACATTTCTATGGATTTTGTCACAAAGCTACCACGATCCGTTCGAGGATACGATTCTATTTGGGTGGTGATCGACCGATTGACGAAGTCTGCGTGTTTTATTCCGTACAGGATGACGTATCGTCATGATCAGATGGCTGAGTTATATGTTAGCAATGTTGTAAGATTGCATGGTGTGCCGAAGTCGATCGTTTCAGACAGAGATCCTAGATTCACTTCTCACTTCTGGCACAGTCTTCAGGGGGCACTTGGTACTCGATTGCATCTGAGTACAGCTTATCATCCTCAGACAGATGGACAGTCAGAGCGGACTATCCAGACGTTGGAGGATATGCTGCGAGCGGTAGTGCTAGACTTTGGCACTAGTTGGCAGGATTCTTTGCCTCTTGTCGAGTTTTCTTACAACAACAGCTTCCAAGAGAGTATCGGTATGGCGCCTTTTGAGGCTTTGTATGGTAGAAAGTGCCGATCTTCGTTGTTTTGGGATGAATTGTCCGAGTCACCAGATTTGGGACCGGAGATGCTTAGAGATATGGCAGAGCAGGTTAAGATCATTCAGACCAGAATGAAGTCAGCTCAAGATAGACAGGCGAAGTATGCGAATGTCAGACGTCGACCTCTGAGTTTTGAGCAGGGAGACCGTGTATTCCTTAAGATTTCTCCGTTCAGAGGCACCGTCAGATTCGGTAAGAGAGGAAAGTTATCTCCGAGATTCATCGGTCCGTACAAGATTCTCGAGAAGATAGGCGATCTTGCCTACAGACTTGCACTTCCTCCGTCTTTATCTGGTATTCACGACGTTTTTCACGTCTCTATGCTGCGAAAGTACCAACAAGATATTTCTCATATCCTTCAGCCTGACGAAGCCGAGTTAGACGAGACCTTGAGCTATTTTGAGCGACCGATTCAGATCCTTGATCGGAAAGAAAAGCAACTCAGAACCAAGTTGATTCCGTTGGTGAAAGTGCAGTGGAGCCGTCACGGAGTCGAGGAAGCGACTTGGGAGACAGAATCTGACATGAGACAATGTTTTCCAGAGTTGTTCGGATGATGTGAGTTCTTCTTACTGTCTTTAGTTCTTTATTCTATCTTATGAGTTGTGGTTCTCGTTGATTTCGAGGACGAAATCTCTTCTTAGTGGGGGAGAATTGTAACGCCCCGTTTTTATCTTAAATGAGTTTATTTGAGTTAATCGGAGATTGTAGAGTTCACGAGCCGACTTGATTTTGATCAGGGTCCTTTTTGCAAATTTCGGAAATTTCAGGGACTAAAGTGCAAATTTGGAGTTTAATATATTATCTACACTTAGATTAATCACTTCTCCTCCTCCACACAACCGAGCTCCACCATTGAAGACGCCTCCAACTTCTTCCAAGCTTTCTGATTTCAGTCCGAGCTCGATCCGGCCGTTGGAATTTATTTCGGAAGGCAGATTAGTGATCACTGCAGTGAGAGCTCTGTTATATCGTAAGTTCTTCTTCGATCCGATACATTCTAGTTTTTGGATGTTGTTAGAATCGTTCTAGATTCGAGTATGTTGTTCTCTACAGAGTTCTGATCGTTTATTATCTGTCGGTTTTGAATTAGAGCTACGTTCGGAATTGTTATGATTTTTGGAAGTATTATTCGAAAATGTGGGTTTTGAGATTTGTTGGGTTTGTCTTGTTGTTGTGGTTTTAGCATTGAATTGAGTTGATATCAGTATTGAACTGCTGTCTGCGTTGCCGGTTTGTTTAGTTTATAGCCGTTATGCCGTCGGTTTGAGTTTTGAGGGTTTCGAACCGTTTTTGAGTTGTTGAACTTGGCTTGTAAGTTGGTCTTTGTTGTTGATCGATCTCTTGTATCTGAACAGATTCGTTTGGAGTTGTCAAGCCCTGAGTTAGCAGCTGATTGATCGTTTCAGAGTTGGACGAAGATCGGTAATGAGATTTACCTTGATCCATAGTTGTTGTTTAGATTGTATAGTTGTTGATACGATCTTTTGTTGTAGCTTTCCTGGAGTTGGAACTACTGCATTGAAAGGTAAAAGCAGTCATCGTAGCGGGATAGCATACTCGGGACTGTTGGTTCTCGAGTTTCCCTTTTTAAATCACATATTGCATTGATACTTGTTCTAGCACGTGGAACTCGTAATTGTTGATTGATTGGGTTTTGTTATGTGGCTTATGTTTATGTTTCTGTTATGCATTCATCTTGAGCCTACTTTGATTTCAGCGGGCAGAACCGCCCTTTTTGTTAGACGTTTGGGAACTATGATTGAGTGGCATAGGTCGTAGTATTTCTCCTAGTGCTAGCATACTCATTATGGTTGCTCAAAGTCTAGAGGAGTGGGATACGTGGCACCACCTCGATTGGGAGAGTCGGTGAGTCGTTACGTGATCTCATCCTCGGGATCCCAAAAGCAGAGCAATACTCCCGTGTTTATCAGAATCGATATCCTGGTTTTAAAGACATGCATATCATTAACTTCGACTTGAATATGTGGTTTGATAGCATGTTGCGTATTCATTACTTGATATGTTGCTTTTACTGGGATTATCATTCTCACCGGTTATCCGGCTGTTGCTTTGTTTTGTATGTGTACTTGGCAACAGGTGGGGCAGGAACAAGTCAGAAGAGGCATGGTTAGCTTAGAGGGCAAGTAGTAGAAGTGAGACTCGGTTTAGAAGTCGAATTAGCATGTTTATCTAGTTTAAGATTGAAGCATGTTAGAACTCGAACTTGATATGTTTTGTTATTCGAATTAGTTTGTATTCGGATTGTAATCAAAAATCGAAGTATGTTGTTGTTGTATCGATTTAGACTTCTGGTTGTTTTTAGGCCTTCTGAAAGCATGACTTGTTATGGCATGTTTCCCTACACCCTGTTATTGTAATTGTATTTGAAGGCATGTCGGACCAAGCGCGGAATCTTTTTTTTTCCCGCAGCCTGAGCATTTTTCTTCCCAGGCCTTCCGCGCGCGAGCGAGGCGTTCCTCGCGCGCGCGCGAGGCCTCTTTTGGGCCTCTGAATGGTTTGCCCGCGCGCGCGCGAGCTTGGTGCCTCGCGCGGGCGCGAGCCTTTGGTTGGTCTCGGGATCGTTTGCCCGCGCGCGCGCGAGCTTGGTACCTCGCGCGGGCGCGGGCCTTTTAAAAAAAAAAAAAAAAAAAAAACTTTTGAATTGTTTTAGTCTTGGATTCTTGTTTGCTTACTTGTTGTTTAATCCGAGATTAGTGGTTTAGAATCGAGGTCTCACACCAATAGAGTCGGTAAACGAGTCAAAGTACAGTACTAGCATATAGAGTCTCAATGATGTCTCAAGTAGTAAGGACTAATGGTGTACAACCAAAACCGCGGACTTTATCCACTCGATAAGTGATAACCACTTGGAAAGTCCGGATAGGGTAGTTCGATCATTCATCATATGAATATCCATTTGCATGCTTCGAACATCTCTATGTTCCTTACCAATGAAACGTGGTACTCCGCATCGCAAATGCTAGTCTCATGCTCGAGCGATCCTTATCCTAATTATCGGACGGCTCAATCGACTAGGAACAGTTTAGAATATACAGTGACTATAAGACGTGTTTCATGATAGACATCCCCATGTTCTACCACATCTTACATACAGTATAGTATATTCAAGGTCTTTATCAAAACAACAATAGTATATCACAATATAACAATATGAAGAAAGATAAAGTCATTGCCATTAATAAATGTGTAAATAATATTAAACAAAAGATTGTTTATACAAAGAGTCATCAAAGCCCTTAGCCACAAGTTGGCTCACCGGGCACCCACTCTTTCAATCTCCCACTTGTTTGGAAAACTGGCGAGTTCCCAGACCAATTACGATTGATACCCGGTGCAGCGGAAGTTTAAAATTTTTTTCATGAAACGATTCCATGGTGTGGGTATCAACCATACAACGATTGAATTACGTGTGTGTGTAAAATTTAAATAACAATTAAATAAATTTTACCTCAAATCTCGCAACGAGATTAATGGACACCAACAGAACAATTCTGCTCTTGTTGTCTCTCCCTGGAACCGATGAACGCCTTCAATCAGGTCCACGAACAGAGGTTTAATCCCTCTGATAGATTGCACTAGAAAATCTATCAGAAGTTTTCTGCGAAGAGATTACACGAATCTGATTCGTTATTCCTTACTGCGATTCAAAATCACAGACCGGAATTTCTCGGGCAGAGCAAAAGGGGACGGCCGAATTGTTGAGAGGGAGGGTAGGGTTTTCGAAAATTGCTCTCAAAAATAATGACCTGTTGTTTTTAATTTCTGTACTGAAATAACTTATTTATAATGCAGGCCACTAACACCTTAGGGCCCATTAGTCATAAGCTGGGGCCCGACAAGCAAAGCCCACTCGTTCAGAAATTAATATAAAATTCATCGTGACTCCGATTGATGAAACGATTTCACCAATGTGCACAGAAACCATTTCTGCACGTTTTAAAGTCAAAATAAATTTTCCTGAATCCGAATTCAGTGGTTTCCAAAAATGTCCATCCCTATGTCATTTTAGGAAATCCTACTCCCTTACTCTTATTTAAGAAGTCCAACTCCTTAGTTCATTAAATTTAACTCTTTAAATTTAACTATCTCAACGGGGATTAAAACTCCATTACACTGTGTGACCCTCAATGGTTCAGGGATACAGCTAGCCGTGGGCTCACAACTCCTTGTGACTCGGAACAACACTTTCCGACTTGCCCAACGAATCATGGTAAAGCGCCTAGCAACATCGCCCCATGATTCCCTAGGTATCACTGATAGTGCCTACAAGAACCAGTAGATTTTGGTTAGCGTACAGTACGGTCCCTTCATCCAAATATCCCGATCGAATCAACAACCATTGGTATATCAAGAGTCGCTCAAGATTCGATAACTATGCAATGCATCTTGAAGATCAAATTAGTGACATCGCATGTGCTACTAAGAAACCATTTCTTAAATCACATCAAGTACTCTGGCCAGAGATTTGTCACACTAATATCTCCTCAGATCGCATAGGATATCCACACTCGCAAGTATGTGGTGAATCCTTGACAACAATGCATTGACTCCTATATGTGTCGTAACTGTACCCAATCTCGACACCTGATGACCCCCTCAGAGTCGGTAAACGAGTCAAAGCACAGTACTAGCATATAGAGTCTCCATGATGTTTCAAGTCGTAAGGACTAATGGTGTACAACCAAAACCGCGGACTTTATCCACTCGATAAGTGATAACCACTTGGAAAGTCCGGATAGGGTAGTTCGACTATTCATCCTATGAATATCCATTTGCATGCTTCGAACATCTCCATGTTCCCTACCAATGAAACGTGGTACTCCGCATCGCAAATGCTAGTCTCAAACTCGAGCGATCCTTATCCTTATTATCGGACGGCTCAATCGACTAGGAACGGTTTTAGAATATACAGTGACTATAAGATGTATTTCATGATAGACATCTCCATGTTCTACCACATCTTACATACACTATAGTATATTCAAGGTCTTTATCAAAACAACAATAGTATATCATAATATAACAATATGAAGTAATATAAAGTCATTGCCATAAAAGTGTAAATAATATTAAACAAAAGATTGTTTATACAAAGAGTCAACAAAGCCCATAGCCACACAGTTGGCTCACTGGGCACCCACTCTTACAATCTCCCACTTGCCCTATAGCCAACTAGTCATACTACGTAGACCCATTGCTTCGCGATGTTTGTCAAACAATGGTCCTGGCAAAGGCTTAGTAAGTGGATCAGCGATATTGTCTGCAGAGGCCACTCGTTCGACACTGATGTCTCCTCTTTCCACAATCTCCCGGATTATGTGGTATTTCCTCAGTACGTGTTTGGATCTTTGATGAGACCTTGGTTCCTTTGCTTGAGCAACGGCACCCGTGTTGTCGCAGTACACCGGGACTGGACCAACAAATTCAGGAATGACGCCCAACTCTTGGACGAAATTCCTCATCCAAACGGCCTCTTTAGCAGCAGCTGATGCTGCAATGTATTCAGCCTCAGTGGTGGAATCCGCTGTGGTGTCCTGCTTGGAACTCTTCCAAGAGACAGCACCGCCATTGAGCATGAACACAAATCCAGAGGTTGACTTCGAGTCATCCACATCACTTTGGAAGCTAGAGTCGGTATAGCCTTCCAGTTTGAGTTCTCGTCCTCCATAAACCATGAACATATTCTTAGTCCTTCGCAAGTACTTAAGAATGTCCTTCACGGCTTTCCAATGCATCTGACCAGGATTAGACTGATATCTGCTCGTGACACTCAGAGCAAATGCTACATCCGGTCTGGTAGATATCATCCCATACATGATACTACCTATAGCTGACGCATATGGTACATGTGTCATATTCTCTATCTCTGCATCAGTCTTGGGACACATAGACTTGGATAGAGAAACTCCATGACACATGGGTAGATGTCCTCTTTTGGACCCATCCATTGAAAACCGTTTCAATATGGTATCGATGTAGGTTGATTGAGTGAGTCCTATCATTCTCTTAGATCTATCTCTATAGATCTGTATCCCAAGAATGTAGGATGCCTCACCCAAATCCTTCATCGAGAATCTACCTGATAACCATATCTTTGTTGACTGCAACATCCCTACATCATTCCCAATGAGTAGGATGTCATCAACATAAAGTACTAAGAATGTCACAGCATCCTTAACTACTTTCTTGTACACACATGGTTCCTCCGGGTTCTTGATGAAACCAAAATCTTTTATTGTTTCATCAAATTTCTGGTTCCAACTTCTTGATGCTTGTTTTAGACCATAAATTGATCTCTGAAGCTTGCATACCTTATGCTCGCTTCCCATGGATGTGAACCCCTCAGGCTGCTTCATATAGATTTCTTCCTTAATGTCTCCATTAAGAAAAGCAGTCTTCACATCCATTTGCCATATCTCATAGTCATACCATGCAGCTATGGCAATCAGGATTCTTATGGACTTGAACATTGCGACTGGTGAAAAGGTTTCATCATAGTCAACTCCTTGCCTTTGAGTATAACCTTTCGCCACCAATCGCGCCTTGTAAGTCAATATCTTACCATCAGGCCCAAGCTTTCTTTTGTAGATCCATTTACACCCTATCGGAACAATTCCATCGGGAGGATCCACTAAAGACCAGACTTGGTTAGTATGCATCGAATCCAATTCAGACTGCATAGCTTCAAGCCATAAATTCGAATCCGCATCAGAAATTGCTTCCTTGAAGCTTCTTGGATCACATCCAATGTCGGGTTCATCTTGACCCTCTTCAAGAAGAAGACCATATCGAACTGGAGGTCTAGAAGTCCTCTCGGATCTTCTAGGTGCAGGCGTGTCCAGCAATGGTTCCTGAGGTGTAGGATCGTTATTTTGTATTTCGGGTTCTTCTCGAACTTCTTCGAGTTCCATCATCTCGCCTTTCTTATCCAATAAGAACTCCTTCTCCAAGAAGGTGGCATTCCGTGAAACAAACACCTTTGTTTCAGCAGGATAATAGAAATAATATCCGATTGAATTCTTCGGATACCCCACAAAATAACATAAGCTGGATCGACTATCCAACTTATCTCCCACTGTCCGCTTCACGTAAGCCGGACATCCCCAAATCCTCAAGTACGAATACTTAGGAGCTTTGCCATTCCATAACTCGTATGGTGTTTTGTCCACTGCTTTAGTGTGGACGTTATTCAACAACAATACCGCCGTTTCAAGCGCATAGCCCCAAAACGAAGGTGGAAGCTCAGTGAAGCTCATCATGGATCGAACCATGTCCAACAAAGTTCGATTACGACGCTCCGATACACCATTAAGCTGTGGTGTCATAGGAGGAGTCCACTGAGAGAGAATCCCATTCTCTTTCAGATAGTCCAAAAACTCGGTACTCAAGTATTCTCCACCTCGATCCGATCGAAGTGCTTTAATACTTTTACCTAGCTTGTTTTCTACTTCAGCCTTGAATTCTTTGAACTTTTCAAATGCTTCAGACTTATATTTCATTAAATATAAATACCCATACCTAGAATAATCATCAGTAAAGGTAATGAAGTAGGTGTGGCCATGTTGAGTCCCTACTCTAAATGGACCACAAACATCTGTATGGATCAAATCCAACAGATTTTGACTACGTTCAGGCTTCCCCTTAAAAGGAGATTTAGTCATTTTCCCTTTTAGGCAGGATTCACAAGTAGGTAGAGAGTTAATATCAGACATATCAAACATGCCCTCTCCCACTAGCTTGTTCATCCTCCTTGAGGAAATATGACCTAGTCTAGCGTGCCAAAGGTTTGCCGGGTTTTGACTATCGATTTTCCTTTTGTTTGTTGTTGCCGGTTTGTCAATACAATTCACTGGAACGTCTTTTAGTTTTAAATTATATAGATCGTTTTCAAGTTGTCCATTTCCAATTAAACATTCATTCTTGTAAATACTGCAAATCCCATTCACAAAATTACAAGAAACCATCTCTATCAAGCATAGAAATAGAAATAATGTTTTTAATTAAATCTGGCACAAATAAAACATCTCTCAACAATAATTTAAAACCATTCTGCAAAATCAAACAAACATCTCCAATGGCCGTAGCTTCAACTCTGGAACCATTCCCGAGCCTCAGCTGGGTCTCACCCATTCTAAGCCTGCGACTTCTTGTCATCACCTGCAAATCATTGCAAATGTGAGATCCACATCCGGTATCCAATACCCAAGAAGTTGTATTAAGTGACATGTTTATTTCGATATAGAACATACCCTTTGCAGTTCCCAACTGCTCAAGATACTCCTTGCAGTTGCGCTTCCAATGACCCGGCTTCTTGCAGTAATGGCAAACATCCTTGGATTTTCCATCGTTTGAAGCCTTTGTCTTTTGCTTCTTCTCGGTTTCCACTTTCTTGGGTGGGGCAGAACGTTTCTTGCCCTTCATACTTGGCCCCTTCTTTGCAGAAGATGAGGAGCCCACCAAGAAAGCTGGCTTATCCTTCTTAAGTGTGGATTCATATGTAACGAGCATATTGACCATCTCTTCAAGGGTGGCCTCTATCTTGTTCATATTAAAATTTATCACGAATCCATCAAATGAAGAAGGAAGAGATAGAAGCAGCAAGTCCACATTGAGTTCATGCTCCAACACCAAATCAAGGGTCGCTAACTTCTGTATGAGCCAAATCACTCGTACCCCATGATCACGGACCGAAGTCCCTTCACGCATGCGGCACGTCATCAACTCCTTAACAGTAGAGAACCTTTCAGCCCTCGACTGAGCCCCAAAAAGTTCCTTGAGTTGCGTGTGAATGTCAGCAGCATTCACCGTGTCCTCAAATCGCCTCTGGAGTTCATCAGACATCGAGGCTTGCATATAGCATTTGGTCTTGATGTCATGGTCACACCATGCATCAAGTTTGGCCAATTCCTCCGGACTTATGTCAGCTGGTGCTTCCTTCGGAGGTGCTTTCTCTAACACGTAGAGCATTTTCTCCGAAGTTAAGACAATCTTCAACTTCCGGAACCATTCCGTATAGTTGGCGCCAGTCAGCTTGTTTTGTTCGAGGATCGAGAATAAAGGATTTCGCGAATTCATTGTATGAAATACTGAAAAGGAAAAACAGACATATATCAATGATTGTTTAACAATTTACTAAGACATAAAATAGGCGAATTTAATTTTATGAATCTCACTCCCACTATTTTAACGATTTCACCACCCTCTAGTGAAAATGGGAAACTTTTTCCTTAGTGAGAACATGGAGTCCAATTGACAAACTTACGGTCCCGAATAATATCAGCCAACCATAATTCTCAAAAGGTAGAGCCCAATTGCTTCCAAAGCAACCCCCATGTATTTACCTCATGTCCAATAAGGGCCCAATAATATGACGCCGTTTAAAGTGACATGTCAAGATGACCCATCAATATTAAGTTGTGATGGACGGTCGCCATGTGGATCCCCCAATAATATGAGCCGATCCCATGGGAGTTCCACCCAACTTACAACATTTGTCGATCCAATGTACAGCTTTCCGACGGACGGGCCCCCCCAATAATATGAGCCGGACCGTATCCGCGGGTAGCATCACATACATTGACCGTTGATGGAAGGTAGGAACATTTAAACAATATTTAAATTTCCTTTATTTATCTTGATATAAATTTTAAATCATATTTAAAATGAGGGATTTTATTTATAAAAATATTTGTCTCATCAATTTAATTTATTGCATGCATTGCCGGATTCACGCAATTTATGTCTAAACATGCATACAATCATAATATCACATATTATATAGGATGATCGATTCCATTTCTAATTGACCCGTGGTTGCCAATCACGGGTCTTAGTCCAATCCTAGGTAATATGCAGTATGCAAATGCAATCCTATTACATATGCTTCCAATTTACATTTCTTCAGTCTTCATTGTCTGCTGGGCCCACCATCTTCAAATCTTGATCTCCCACTAAATCTAATGTATTTACAATAAATAACAATGACAAGTAGGGGATACATTTTTAGGGGGTGGGAACGGGCTATAAACCAAGCCCACTTTTATTACATATGACATTCATATCGGGCCATAAACCAGGCCCATTAATAAAACCAACAACAATAAAGACAAAATGTAAATTCTTAACATACACCTACAAAATTGGTCATGGCAATCGATCATCCTTATCCAATAACATTTAATTCAAAATTAATTTATTGGATAACATGCTGTGGCAATTCAAATTTAAACAGGATAAAATCATATTTTATATATAAAATCACATTTCACATATAAAATCATATTTTATCTCCATATCAAATAAAATCATATTTTATCTATAAAATCCAATTTTACAAATAAAATCATATTTTATCTAATATATCATAAGATCATATCTTATCATCAATTGTACCAAAATAATTGATTTCAAAATTCAATTTACGGATAAAATATTAAAATTTTCCAAAAATTCAAATTTATCCAAAATCAATTTTAAAATTTACGGACTCGAACAATTCGATCCGAAATCTCGTGAACCAATCAAAAACAATTTTTGACCGGACCAAAAATAAAATTTTAACATATTAAAATTAATTATTAATAAAATATTAATTTTTCCCGCGGGCCACCCGGGACACTCCCGGGTTGGCCCGCACCCGGGGCGCGGGCCGGGGCAGCCCGGCTGCCCCCTTAGGGCAGCAACGTTTGCTGCCCTGGCGGCGCCTGGCGCCGCCGCTGGGCGGCGCTGTGCGCCGCCCTGGGCAGCGCCGAGCGCTGCCCTGCGCAGCGCCCAGCGCTGCGCTGGGCAGCGCCGTGCGCCCCCTTTGGGCGGCGCCGTGCGCCGCCCCTGGGGGCAGCGACCATCGCTGCCCCCTCCGGGCAGCGATCCAATCGCTGCCCGGGTTTCGCCCCCGGAAAAAAATTTTTTTTTTTTTTTATTAAAAATATTTATTTTGTTTCAAAAACCGAGACTCAAAAATTTTGTACAATTGATTAATTCAATCGATTGATCTGAGCAACCTGGCTCTGATACCACTGTTTGGAAAACTGGCGAGTTCCCAGACCAATTACGATTGATACCCGGTGCAGCGGAAGTTTAAAATTTTTCTCATGGAACGATTCCATGGTGTGGGTATCAACCATACAACGATTGAATTACGTGTGTGTGTAAAATTTAAATAACAATTAAATAAATTTTACCTCAAATCTCGCAACGAGATTAATGGACACCAACAGAACAATTCTGCTCTTGTTGTCTCTCCCTGGAACCGATGAACGCCTTCAATCAGGTCCACGAACAGAGGTTTAATCCCTCTGATAGATTGCACTAGAAAATCTATCAGAAGTTTTCTGCGAAGAGATTACACGAATCTGATTCGTTATTCCTTACTGCGATTCAAAATCACAGACCGGAATTTCTCGGGCAGAGCAAAAGGGGACGGCCGAATTGTTGAGAGGGAGGGTAGGGTTTTCGAAAATTGCTCTAAAAAATAATGACCTGTTGTTTTTAATTTCTGTACTGAAATAACTTATTTATAATGCAGGCCACTAACACCTTAGGGCCCATTAGTCATAAGCTGGGGCCCGACAAGCAAAGCCCACTCGTTCAGAAATTAATATAAAATTCATCGTGACTCCGATTGATGAAACGATTTCACCAATGTGCACAGAAACCATTTCTGCACGTTTTAAAGTCAAAATAAATTTTCCTGAATCCGAATTCAGTGGTTTCCAAAAATGTCCATCCCTATGTCATTTTAGGAAATCCTACTCCCTTACTCTTATTTAAGAAGTCCAACTCCTTAGTTCATTAAATTTAACTCTTTAAATTTAACTATCTCAACGGGGATTAAAACTCCATTACACTGTGTGACCCTCAATGGTTCAGGGATACAGCTAGCCGTGGGCTCACAACTCCTTGTGACTCGGAACAACACTTTCCGACTTGCCCAACGAATCATGGTAAAGCGCCTAGCAACATCGCCCCATGATTCCCTAGGTATCACTGATAGTGCCTACAAGAACCAGTAGATTTTGGTTAGCGTACAGTACGGTCCCTTCATCCAAATATCCCGATCGAATCAACAACCATTGGTATATCGAGAGTCGCTCAAGATTCGATAACTATGCAATGCATCTTGAAGATCAAATTAGTGACATCGCATGTGCTACTAAGAAACCATTTCTTAAATCACATCAAGTACTCTGGCCAGAGATTTGTCACACTAATATCTCCTCAGATCGCATAGGATATCCACACTCGCAAGTATGTGGTGAATCCTTGACAACAATGCATTGACTCCTATATGTGTCGTAACTGTACCCAATCTCGACACCTGATGACCCCCTCAGAGTCGGTAAACGAGTCAAAGCACAGTACTAGCATATAGAGTCTCCATGATGTTTCAAGTCGTAAGGACTAATGGTGTACAACCAAAACCGCGGACTTTATCCACTCGATAAGTGATAACCACTTGGAAAGTCCGGATAGGGTAGTTCGACTATTCATCCTATGAATATCCATTTGCATGCTTCGAACATCTCCATGTTCCCTACCAATGAAACGTGGTACTCCGCATCGCAAATGCTAGTCTCAAACTCGAGCGATCCTTATCCTTATTATCGGACGGCTCAATCGACTAGGAACGGTTTTAGAATATACAGTGACTATAAGATGTATTTCATGATAGACATCTCCATGTTCTACCACATCTTACATACACTATAGTATATTCAAGGTCTTTATCAAAACAACAATAGTATATCATAATATAACAATATGAAGTAATATAAAGTCATTGCCATAAAAGTGTAAATAATATTAAACAAAAGATTGTTTATACAAAGAGTCAACAAAGCCCATAGCCACACAGTTGGCTCACTGGGCACCCACTCTTACACCACTTGCCCTATAGCCAACTAGTCATACTACGTAGACCCATTGCTTCGCGATGTTTGTCAAATAATGGTCCTGGCAAGGGCTTAGTAAGTGGATCAGCGATATTGTCTGCAGAGGCCACTCTTTCGACAGTGATGTCTCCTCTTTCCACAATCTCCCGGATGATGTGGTATTTCCTCAGTACGTGTTTGGATCTTTGATGAGACCTTGGTTCCTTTGCCTAAGCAACGGCACCCGTGTTGTCACAGTACACCGGGACTGGACCAACAACTTCAGGAATGACGCCCAACTCTTGGACGAAATTCCTCATCCAAACGGCCTCTTTAGCAGCAGCTGATGCTGCAATGTATTCAGCCTCAGTGGTGGAATCCGCTGTGGTGTCCTGCTTGGAACTCTTCCAAGAGACAGCACCGCCATTGAGCATGAACACAAATCTAGAGGTTGACTTCGAGTCATCCACGTCACTTTGGAAGCTAGAGTCGGTATAGCCTTCCAATTTTAGTTCTCTTCCTCCATATACCATGAACATATTCTTAGTCCTTCGTAAGTACTTAAGAATATCCTTCACGGCTTTCCAATGCATTTGACTGGGATTAGCTTGATATCTGCTCGTGACACTCAGAGCAAATGCTACATCCGGTCTGGTAGATATCATCCCATACATGATACTACCTATGGCTGACGCATATGGTACATGTGTCATTTTCTCTATCTCTTCATCCGTCTTGGGACACATAGACTTGGATAGAGAAACTCCATGACACATGGGTAGATGTCCTCTCTTGGACCCATCCATTGAAAACCGTTTCAATATGGTGTCGATGTAGGTTGACTGAGTGAGTCCTATCATTCTCTTAGATCTATCTCTATAGATCTGTATCCCTAGAATATAGGATGCCTCACCCAAATCCTTCATCGAGAATCTACCTGATAACCATATCTTTGTTGACTGCAACATCCCTACATCATTCCCAATGAGTAGGATGTAATCAACATAAAGTACTAAGAATGTCACAGCATCCTTAACTACTTTCTTGTACACGCATGGTTCCTCCGGATTCTTGATGAAACCAAAATCTTTTATTGTTTCATCAAATTTCTGGTTCCAACTTCTTGATGCTTGTTTTAGACCATAAATTGATCTCTGAAGCTTGCATACCTTATGCTCGCTTCCCATGGATGTGTACCCCTCATGCTGCTTCATATAGATTTCTTCCTTAATGTCTCCATTAAGAAAAGCAGTCTTCACATCCATTTGCCATATCTCATAGTCATACCATGCAGCTATGGCAATGAGGATTCTTATGGACTTGAACATTGCAACTGGTGAAAAGGTTTCATCATAGTCAACTCCTTGTCTTTGAGTATAACCTTTTGCCACCAATCGCGCCTTGTAGGTCAATACCTTACCATCAGGCCCAAGATTTCTCTTGTAGATCCATTTACACCCTATTGGAACAATTCCATCGGGAGGATCTACTAAAGACCAAACTTGGTTTGTATGCATCGAATCTATTTTCGACTGCATAGCTTCAAGCCATAAATTTGAATCCGCATCAGAAATTGCTTCCTTGAAGTTTCTTGGATCACATCCAACATCGGGTTCATCTTGATCCCCTTCAAGAAGAAGACCATATCGAATAGGAGGTCTAGAAGTCCTCTCGGATCTTCTAGGTACAGGCGTGTCCAGCAATGGTTCTTGAGGTGTAGGATCGTTATTTTGTATTTCGGGTTCTTCTCGAATTTCTTCGAGTTCCATCATCTCGCCTTTCTTATCCAATAAGAACTCCTTCTCCAAGAAGGTGGCATTCCTTGAAACAAACACCTTTGTTTCAGCAGGATAATAGAAATAATATCCGATTGAATTCTTCGGATACCCTACAAAATAACATAAGCTGGATCGACTATCCAACTTATCTCCCACTGTCCGCTTCACGTAAGCAGGACATCCCCAAATTCTCAAGTACGAATACTTAGGAGCTTTGCCATTCCATAACTCGTATGGTGTTTTGTCCACTGCTTTAGTGTGGACGTTGTTCAACAGCAATACCGCCGTTTCAAGCGCATAGCCCCAAAACTAAGGTGGAAGCTCAGTGAAGCTCATCATGGATCGAACCATGTCCAACAAAGTTCGATTACGACGCTCCGATACACCATTCAGCTGTGGTGTCATAGGAGGAGTCCACTGAGAGAGAATCCCATTCTCTTTTAGATAGTCCAAAAACTCGGTACTCAAGTATTCTCCACCTCGATCCGATCAAAGTGCTTTAATACTTTTACCTAGCTTGTTTTCTACTTCAGCCTTGAATTCTTTGAACTTTTCAAATGCTTCAGACTTATATTTCATTAAATATAAATACCCATACCTTGAATAATCATCAGTAAAGGTAATGAAGTAGGTGTGGCCATATTGAGTCCCAACTCTAAATGGACCACAAACATCTGTATGGATCAAATCCAACAGATTTTGACTACGCTCAGGTTTCCCCTTAAAAGGAGATTTAGTCATTTTTCCTTTTAGGCAGGATTCACAAGTAGGTAGAGAGTTAATATCAGACATATCAAACATGCCCTCTCCCACTAGCTTGTTCATCCTCCTTGAGGAAATATGACCTAGCCTAGCGTGCCAAAGGTTTGGCGGGTTTTGGCTATCGATTTTCCTTTTGTTTGTTGTTGCCGGTTTATCAACATAATTTATTGGAACGTCTTTTAGTTTTAAGTTCTATAGATCGTTTTCAAGTTGTCCATTTCCAATCAAACATTCATTCTTGTAAATATTGCAAATCCCATTCACAAAGTTGCAAGAATAACCATCTCTATCAAGCATAGAAACAGAAATAATGTTTTTAATTAAATCCGGAACAAATAAAACATCTCTTAAAAGTAACTTAAAACCGTTCTGCAAAATTAAATAAACATCTCCCACGGCTTTTGCTTCAACTCTGGAACCATTTCCGAGCCTCAGCTGGGTCTCACCCATCCTAAGCCTGCGACTTCTTGTCATCACCTGCAAATCATTGCAAATGTGAGATCCACATCCGGTATCCAATACCCAAGAAGTAGTATTAAGTGAAACATTTATTTCAATATAGAACATACCCTTTGCAGTTCGCAACTGCTCTAGATATTCCTTGCAGTTACGCTTCCAATGACCGGGCTTCTTACAGTAATGGCAAACATCCTTGGATTTTTCCATGTTTGAAGCCTTTGTCTTGTACTTCTTCTCGGGTTCGATTTTCTTGGGTGGGGCAGAACGTTTCTTACCCTTTGTACTTGGCCCCTTCTTAGCAGAAGAAGAGGAGCCCACCAAGAAAGCCAGTTTATCCTTCTTTAATGTGGATTCATATGTCACAAGCATATTGACCATCTCTTCAAGGGAGGCCTCTATCTTGTTCATATTGAAATTTACCACAAATCCGTCAAACGAAGAAGGAAGAGACAGAAGTAGTAAGTCCACGTTGAGTTCATGCTCCAACACCAAATCAAGGGTTACCAACTTCTGTATGAGCCAAATCACTCGTACCCCATGATCACGGACCGAAGTCCCTTCACGCATGCGACACGTCATTAGCTCCTTTACAGTAGCGAACCTTTCAGCCCTCGATTGAGCCCCAAAAAGTTCCTTGAGTTGAACGTGAATGTCAGCAGCATTCACGGTGTCCTCAAATCGCCTCTGGAGTTCATCAGACATCGAGGCTTGCATATAGCATTTGGTCTTGATATCATGGTCCCACCATGTATCAAGCTTGGGTAACTCCTCCGGAATTACGTCAGCTGGTGCTTCCTTCGGAGGAGATTTTTCTAACACGTAGAGCATCTTCTCCGAAGTCAAGACAATCTTCAACTTACGGAACCATTCCGTATAGTTTGCGCCAGTCAACTTATTTTGTTCGAGGATCGAGAAAAGTGGATTACGCGAATTCATCTTATGAAATACTGAAAAGAAACAGACAAATATCAGTGATTGTTTAAGCAATTTACTAAGACATAAAATAGGCGAAATTTATTTTTATGAATCTCACTCCCACTATTTTAACGATTTCACTACCCTCTAGTGAAAACGGGAAACTGTTTTCCTTAGTGAGAACATGGAGTCCAATTGACAAACTTATGGTCCCGAATAATATCAGCCAACCATAATTTTCAAAAGGTAGAGCCCAATTGCTTCCAAAGCAACCTCCATGTTTTTACCTCATGTCCAATAAGGGCCCAATAATATGACGCCGATTATTGTGACATGTCAAGATGACCCATCAATATTAAGTTGTGATGGACGGTCGCCATGTGGATCCCCCAATAATATGAGCCGATCCCATGGGAGTTCCACCCAACTTACAACATGTGTCGATCCAATGTACAGCTTTCCGACGAACGGGCCCCTCCAATAATATGAGCCGGACCGTATCCGCGGGTAGCATCTCATACATTGATCGTTGATGGAAGGTAGGAACATTTAAACAAATTTAAATTTCCTTTATTTATCTTGATATCAATTTTAAATCATATTTAAAATGAGGGATTTTTAATTATAAAAATTTGTCTCATCATTTTTAAAAATTTTGTATGCTTGCCGGATTCACACAATTATGTCTAAAACATGCATACAACTATAATATCATATATTATATAGGATGATCGATTCCATTTCTAATCGACCCATGGTTTCCAATCACGAGTCTTAGTCCAATCCTAGGTAATATGCAGTATGCAATGCAATCCTATTACATTTGCTTCCAATTTACATTTCTTCTGTCTTTATTGTCTGTTGGGCCCACCTCCATCTTCAAATCTTGATCTCCCACTAAATCTAATGTATTTACAATAAATAACAATGACAAGTAGGGGATACATTTTTAAGGGGTGGGAACGGGCCATAAACCAAGCCCACTTTTATTACATATGACATTCATATTGGGCCATAAACCAGGCCCATTAATAAATCCAACAACAATAAAACAAATGTAAATTCCTAACATACACCTACAAAATTGTTCATGGCAATCGATCATCCTTATCCAATAACATTTAATTCAAAATTAATTTATTGGATAACATGCAATGGCAATTTAAATTTAAAAGGATAAAATCATATTTCATACATAAAATCTTATTTTACATACAAAATCATATTTTATCTTTTTATCAAATAAAATCATATTTTATCTATAAAATCCAATTTTATACATAAAATCATATTTTACTCAATATATCCATAAGATCATATCTTATCATCAATTGTACCAAAAATAATTAATTTCAAAATTCAATTAAAGGATAAAATATTAAAATTTTCCAAAAATTCAAATTTATCCAAAAATCAATTTTAAAATTTTCGGACTCGAACAATTCGATCCGACGCCTCGTGGACCAATCAAAAACGATTTTCGATCGGACCAAAAATAGAATTTTAACATATTAAAATTTAATTTAAAAATTAAAATTTAATTTTTCCGCGGGCCGCCCGGGACTTTCCCGGGCAGCCCGCGCCCCGTAGGGCTCGGGCTGGGCAGCCCGGCTGCCCCTAGGGCAGCGACGATCGCTGCCCGGGGCAGCGATCCAATCGCTGCTCAGGTTTTTTGCCCGAAATTTTTTTTTTTTTTAAATATTTATTTTGTTTCAAAAACCGAGGCTTAAAAATTTTTGTACAATCGATTAATTTAATCGCTTGATCTGAGCAACCTGGCTCTGATACCACTGTTGGAGAACGCGGCGTTCAAATCAATTAGGATTGATACCCGATGCAGCGGAAGTTTAAAATTTTTGTATGGAACGATTCCATAATAGGTATCAACCTTACGATTAAATTGTGTGTGTAAAAATTAAATAATAATTATAAAATTTTTACCTTTAATCTCGAATCGAGATTTTGGACACCAACAGATTTCTCTGCTCTTGTTGTATATCCCTGGAACTGATGGACGAACTGTTCTTCAATCAGGTCCACGAACGGATATTTAATCCCTCTGATAGATTGCACTAGAAAATCTATCAGAAGTTTTCTACGAAGAGATTAACGAATTTGATCCGTTAAACCAGACTGTAATTCAAAATCACAGGCTGGATTTTTCTCGAGTAGAGGGAGAAGGGGGGGACGGCCACTTTTGAAAAATAACTAGGGTTTTCGAAATATCCTTGTGACCTGTTGTATCTAATTTCTGTACTGCAATAACTTATTTATAATGTAGGCCACTAACAGCTTAGGGCCCATTAGTCATAAGTTCAAGCCCGACAAGCAAAGCCCGCATGTTCAGAAATTAATATAAAATTCATCGTGACTCCGATTGATAAACCGATTTCACCAATGTGCACAAAAACCATTTCTGCACCTTTTAAAGTCAAGATAAATTTTTCTGAATCCGAATTCAGTGATTTCCAAAAATGGCCATCCCTATGTCATTTTAGGAAATCTTACTCCTCTAATCTTAAATAAGAAGTCCAACTTCTTCGTTCATTAAATTTAACCCTTTAAATTTAACTATCTCAACGGGGATTAAAAATCCATTACACTGTGTGACCCTCAATGGTTCAGGGATACAGCTAGCCGTGGGCTCACAACTCCTTGTGACTCGGAACAACAATTTCCGACTTGCCCATCGAATCATGGTATGAGCGCCTAGCAACATCGCCCCATGATTCCCTAGGTATCACTGATAGTGCCTACAAGAACCAGTAGATTTTGGTTAGCGTACAGTACGGTCCCTTCATCCATATATCCCGATCGAATCAACAACCATTGGTATATCAAGAGTCGCTCGAGATTCGATAACTATGCAATGCATCTTGAAGATCAAATAGTGACATCGCATGTGCTACTAAGAAACCATTTCTTAAATCACATCATGTACTCTGGCCAGAGATTCGTCACACTAATATCTCCTCAGATCGCATAGGATATCCACACTCGCAAGTATGTGGTGAATCCTTGACAACAAAGCATCGACTCCTATATGTGTCGTAACTGTACCCAATCCCGACACCTGATGACCCCAATAGAGTCGATAAATGAGTCAAAGCACAGTACTAGCATATAGAGTCTCAATGATGTCTCAAGTAGTAAGGACTAATGGTGTACAACCAAAACCGCGGACTTTATCCACTCGATAAGTGATAACCACTTGGAAAGTCCGGATAGGGTAGTTCGATCATTCATCATATGAATATCCATTTGCATGCTTCGAACATCTCTATGTTCCTTACCAATGAAACGTGGTACTCCGCATCGCAAATGCTAGTCTCATGCTCGAGCGATCCTTATCCTAATTATCGGACGGCTCAATCGATTAGGAACAGTTTAGAATATACAGTTACTATAAGACGTGTTTCATGATAGACATCCCCATGTTCTACCGCATCTTACATACACTATAGTATATTCAAGGTCTTTATCAAAACAACAATAGTATATCACAATATAACAATATGAAGAAAGATAAAGACATTGCCATTAATAAATGTGTAAATAATATTAAACAAAAGATTGTTTATACAAAGATTCATCAAAGCCCTTAGCCACAAGTTGGCTCACCGGGCACCCACTCTTTCAGTGTTTCATGATAGACATCCCCATGTTCTACCACATCTTACATACACTATAGTATATTCAAGGTCTTTATCAAAACAACAATAGTATATCACAATATAACAATATGAAGAAAGATAAAGTCATTGCCATTAATAAATGTGTAAATAATATTAAAAAAAAGATTGTTTATACAAAGAGTCATCAAAGCCCTTAGCCACAAGTTGGCTCACCGGGCACCCACTCTTTCAGAATCCGTGTCTCGATGTTTTGACAGTTGATTAGAGATTGGAATCGGAGGACTTGGAGATCGGTTACCAATCGAAGAGTTGGAAGACGGTATAGATTGTTTGATTTATCGACTTTGAGTTTCGAATTGTTTAGAGTTTGAATCGAGTTGTCTCTTGTTTGACAGGATTGATAGAAGCTTCGAGAAAAAGGTAAAAGTCGACAATGAAATGAATAGGAAAGAATACTCGAGATCGACTTATTCTCGAGTTCTCGAAAATCACATACCGCTTGTTTATTTGCTTGCGTGAACTTGATTTAGTTATTAATGCACTTGCATTCATATTGAGCCGACTTTCGATTCGTTTTGAAATGAGACGTTTTAGAGAGCTATATTGAAGCGGCTTTGGATTTCGAGTTTTTCCAATTGCCAGAATACTTCTTATAGTTACTATGAAGTCTAGGGGATCAAGTTGATCGACTTCCACCCTGAAAGGGTGCGTCGGTGAGTTGTCGTGAAGACTTGACCCCGGGATCCCAACCGAGTATCGATCGATTTTATGATTATCTGACTTGATAATCTTGACTTTTAAATTCATGCATTCATTCAATATCATTTTGATGTTATAATTTATGTTGACACATTTTGATTGAGGTGTTTTTTTTTATATTGGGTGCATGCCTCTTTTACTTAGAAATTATATTTCTAACCGGATTATTCCAGCTGTTGTATTTGTTTTGTATGTGTAACTTGGAAACAGGAGGATCAGGTGCTGGACCGAGTCGTCCTGGTTAGCTTGGGGGTGAGATTGATAGAAGTGAGACTCCGGGTCGTAGGGTCGAGTCTATTTTTTGGAATTGTATTAGTTTTGTTGAGTCGGTGGAACTCATTTATGAAACTCGACTGGTTATTGTATTTTGGGCAGAACCTAGATTTGGTATGTTCTAAATATTGATTTGTATTATGTTTGAACTTGGAATGTTAGAATTGCCTTGTTGGTTGTTCGCAGGCTCCTCGACCCCTATGCCGATTTTTCCTGCGCGCGGGCGAGGCAACACCTTGCGCGCGCGCAAGGAGTTTGTGTAACGACCCACTGTATCAAGACTAGTCTTTTCAGCGTGCTTATGTCCTCACTCACACGCACCCTGATAAACTTCCTAGGGGGTCACCCATCCTATAATTTCTCCAAGTCAAGCACGCTTAACTATGGAGTTTTTATGTGATGAGCTTCCAAAAAGAAGATGCACCTTCTCGATATGAATAGTACATATGAAATCTTTTAAGCCCTCCTCAACCATGTAGTCCCATACCTACACAGTCTCAGAATCCCTCTCATTCTCGCACGAAATCGGTTCATTCATGTCTCTCTCCGTCTAGAAGCCTAACAGGAGCCGCTCATTGTCCGTGCAACCTCTTGGCACCGGCGATCACTCCCTGCCTCTTCAGCCCCGGGCGTCACATGCCCACCAGCTTCCGCTTGGTTAGTCCCCGAACCATACCGTACTAAGAGAGGTCGGCTCTGATACCATTTGTAACGACCCACTATATCAAGACTAATCTTTTCAGCGTGCTTATGTCCTCACTCACACGCACCCTGAGAAACTTCCCAGGGGGTCACCCATCCTATAATTTTTCCAAGTCAAGCACGCTTAACTATGGAGTTTTTATGTGATAAGCTTCCGAAAAGAAGATGCACCTTCTTGATATGAATAGTACATATGAAATCTTTTAAGCCCTCCTCAACCATGTAGTCACATACCTACACAGTCTCAGAATCCCTCTCATTCCCGCAGAATCGGTTTATTCATATCTCCCTCCGCCTAAAAGCCTACCAGGAGCCACTCATTGTCCGTGCAACCTCTTGGCACCGGCGATCACTCCCTGCCTCTTCAGCCCCGGGCGTCACAGTTTGAGAGGCTCGGGAGATTTTGCCCGCGCGCGCGCGAGTATCTCCGCGAGTCTCTGTTCGCATAGCCTGCGCGCGCGCGAGGTGATGACCTCGCGTGGGCGCGAGGCTTCTTTAAAAAAAAAAAAAAAACTTTTTGATTCGTTTTCCGCGGCTTATTGTGTTTGATTATGATTAATTATTCGATTTTAGAAGATTAGAAACGGGGTCTCACATTAAGTGATATCAGAGAGATAACATTCTTGGATTTGAACTAGAGTGAGCGGGGTAGATCGAGTCCGCATGAATTGAACTCTCGCATGTGATTGATTTATTTAAATGATTATTTTTAAATATGTGCGAGCATGCTTTATTGATTCTTGAGTTAATTGAATTACATGAGTTGTGATTTAATTTATAAAGCATGAATTATGTGATATATATATCTGTCATTGTATATCGTTGAGATTAATGAGTACTCAGAGCAGAGTTTTGGACACCGAGGTTATGAGATTGAGAATAAGTTTGAGATATTGTGTCCTAACCCTTGATATCAGATGGCACCGCGACGATCTTTGAGAAGGAATCAACCACCTTTGACTCCTCCTTCTACTGAGAATCCGCCGCCAGTTATTACTCCTCCGAATGATCAGGATAGTACAGGAGTGGATCAGTTTGATGCAACCGCGACCCCGATGGAGACTCTTCTGAAGAGATTCCGATCTTTTCAACCGCCTACTTTAACGGGTACCGAGAACTCCGTTGCTTGTGAAAGTTGGCTAGATGAAATGGATGAGCTCTTCAATTCCCTCGACTATACCGATGACCGCAGGATCAGGTTAATCAGTCATCAGTTGCAGGGTGTTGCTAAGAATTGGTGGACCACAACCAAGAGAGCGAATGAGAACCGAGGCACCGCCATCACTTGGAGTTTGTTCAAGACTGAGTTCTTAAAGCGTTTCTTTCCTATCTCTTATCGAAAGGAAAAGGTTGCCGAATTTGCAAACCTGAAACAAGGGAACTTGAGCATTGAGGACTATGTGAGCAAATTTGACAGTCTCTTGAGGATTGCGCCTCACGTTGCAGATAACGAGGAAGCCAAGGCCGACCATTTCATCAATGGATTGAACCCTGAGATATTTACCTTGGTCAATACCGGAAGACCCAACAACTTCGCTGATGCTATGGATCAAGCAAAGGGAGCCGAAGTCGGATTCTTGATGCAACGAGGTAATCAGGTAGCTCCTCAGCAGCAGCAGAGATCTTTTCAGGACCAGCCTGTTTAGTTTCAGCCTCAACAGGCTCAGTATCAGTACCAACCGTCTCAACAGTCGAATCAGCCTCAGAGGTTTGAGGGAGGCAACAGTGGCAGAAACAGGCGAGATCAGTATCGGCCGAAGGGGAAGAATTTTAAGAAGTCTGGTAACAGTTCATCGAGTTCCAGTGGCTCTAGACAGTTCAGTTCTGGACAGAATTTTGGGTTTTTTGGAGCTTCATGCAGCAAGTGTGGAGGACGTCACCCAAGTGATCAGTGTCGAGGCGTGTTTGGTAGTTGCAACATCTGCCAGCAACCGGGTCATTTTGCTAGAGTCTGTCCTCAGCAAGGATCCGATAGAGCTCAGAGCGGCAGTTCTTCACGACCGCCAGCTCATTCCGAGAGATCAAATTCTGCAGTCCATTCTTTTCCGCCTCAGCAACAGAATCGTCAGGGAGGTAATCAGAACCAGAACCAACCTCCACGACAGCAGGCGAGGGTGTTTGCCTTGACAGAGGATCAAGCCAATGCAGCTCCGAATGACGTGATAGCAGGTAACTGTTCGATCTTTGGTTATCCTGCGCTTGTTTTGATTGATACGGGTGCTTCCCACTGTTTCATCTCTGAAAGATTTGTTGTGATGCATGATTTAATTGTTGAGCCTTTATCTGATGTTGTTTCTATTACTTCACCTTTGGGTGGAGAGACTGTTTCGGTGAGATTGGTCCGTAAGTGTGTGTTAGAATCCGAAGGGAATTCGATTGAGATTGACTGCATCGTTCTTGGATTATCTGATTTTGACTGTATCGTCGGGATTGATGTTTTGACCAAGTATAGGGCAACAGTAGATTGCTTTTAGAAAGTTGTTCGTTTAAGGCCTGAGATGGCAGATGATTGGAAGTCTTTCGGTAAGGGTTCTCGATCCAAAATTCCTTTGATTTTGGTGTTAACCATTTCTCGTTTACTTCAGAAAGGAGTAGAGGGATTCTTGATTTATGCTTTGGATATTCAGAAGTTTAGCCCTGAGTTGTCCGAGATACCGGTGGTTAGCGAGTTTCTTGATGTTTTTCCAGACGAGATTCCTGGTTTACTGCCTATTCGAGACATCGAATTTAGCATTGAACTTGCGCTAGGTACTCAGCCTATTTCGAAAGCACCTTACCGTATGGCTCCATTAGAATTGAAGGAATTGAAGGAACAGTTATAAGATTTGATTGCCAAAGGATACATCCGACCTAGCGTATCGCCTTGGGGTGCACCAGTGCTTTTTGTGAGGAAGAAAGATGGTTATATGTGACTTTGCATCGACTACCGCCAGTTGAATCAAGCGACGGTCAAGAACAAGTATCCTCTACCAAGAATCGACGATCTTTTTGATCAACTGCAAGGTTATTCAGTGTATTCGAAGATAGATCTGCGATCAGGGTATCATCAGCTGAGAGTTCGCGACGAGGATGCGCCGAAGACAGCTTTCAGAACCAGATATGGGCATTTCGAATTCATAGTCATGCCTTTTGGTTTGACCAATGCTCCAGCAGTTTTTATGGACCTGATGAATCGCATCTTTCAGCGGTATCTAGATGAGTTCGTCATCATCTTCATCGACGACATTCTGATCTATTCTAAGAACCATTCTGATCATGCCAAGCATTTGAGGATTGTGTTGCAGACTTTGCGAGCCGAACAGTTGTATGCTAAGCTATCGAAGTGCGAGTTTTGGTTGGACCGAGTGGTTTTCCTAGGTCACATTGTATCAGGAGATGGAATATCTGTGGATCCCAGTAAGATCGAAGCAGTTATGAATTGGCAGAGACCGACATCAGTGCCAGAAATCCGAAGCTTCATCGGTTTAGCGGGGTATTATTGCCGTATCGAGGGATTCTCTTCCATTGCAAAGCCGATTACTCAGTTGACCCAGAAGAATGCACCGTTTGTTTGGTCCGAACAGTGTGAGGCTAGTTTCATTGAGCTGAAGAAGAGATTGACCAGCGCTTCGATCTTGTCTATTCCATCAGGTACTGGAGGTTTCTCTGTGTACTGCGATGCTTCTCACCGTGGTCTTGGATGCATTCTCATGCAGAGGAAGCACGTCATAGCTTATGCTTTGAGGCAGCTGAAGCCTCACGAGACTCGTTATCCGATCCATGATCTCGAGCTAGCTGCAATCGTGTTTGCTTTGAAGACTTGGCGCCATTACTTGTATGGCGAGTCGTTTGAGATATTTTCTGACCACAAGAGCCTGAAATACTTGTTTTCCCAGTCCGAGCTGAATATGAGACAGAGGAGATGGATGGATTTGCTTAAGGACTTCGACTGTGAAATCAAGTATTATCATGGAAAGTCGAATGCAGCTGCAGACGCTCTTAGTCGGAAGCTTTGTTATTTGTCTCTTTCTACGATTGGTGTCTCTCGATTGATTGAAGATTGTTGTACTTCTGGTTTGGAGTTTGAGACCGATAGGAGATCCATCAGAGTTTTTGCGATTCAAGCCGAGCCAGAGTTGTTTCAGTCGATTAGAGAGGCTCAGAGATCAGATCCGAGTATTCAGATTTCGATAGAGAGAGTCCGATCAGGTCACCAGTCAGAGTTTCAGGTCAGGGATGACATTTTGTTTGTGAATAGCCGTATTGTTGTGCCCAATGTTTCTGATTTGAGACAGCGCATTCTTCGGGAGGCGCATTGCAGTTGGTTCAGTGTTCATCCAGGAGGCCGAAAGATGTATAATGACTTGAAGACTCAGTTCTGGTGGAAATAGTTTAAAGGAGACGTCACGAGGTTTGTATCCCATTGCCTGAATTGTCAACAGGTAAAATCTGAGAAGAAGAAGCCCGGAGGATTATTGCACAGTTTGCCTATCCCGGAATGGAAATGGGATCATATCTCAATGGATTTTGTCACAAAGCTATCGCGTTCAGTCAGAGTTTGTGATGTTATTTGGGTTGTGATTGACCGGTTGACGAAATATTCTTGCTTCATTCCTTACCGTATGACATACCGTCACGATCAGATGACCGATTTGTATGTCAGAGAGGTTGTGAGATTGCACGGCGTGCCGAAATCGATAGTATCAGACAGAGATCCGAGATTAACTTCTCACTTTTGGCACAGTATTCAGGAGGCTTTGAATACTCGTTTGCACTTGAGCACAACGTATCACCCTCAGACCGACGGTCAGTCCGAGCGTACGATCCAGACTTTGGAGGATATTCTTCGAGCTGTAGTGCTGGATTTTGGATCAGGTTGGCAGGAGTCCTTGCCTCTAGTGGAGTTTTCGTACAATAACAGCTTCCAGGAGAGCATTGGAATGGCACCTTTTGATGCTTTGTACCGAAAGAAGTGCAGATCTCCGTTATTTTGGGATGAGATTTCAGAATCACCTGAGTTGGGTCCAGATATGATTCGTGATATAGCAGAGCAGGTGAAGTTGATCCGAGTCAGAATGAAGACAACCCAAGATTGACAGGCCAAGTATGCGAATGTCAGACGCAGACCACTGTGTTTCGAGCAGGGAGACCGTGTGTTTTTGAAGATTTCTCCTTTCCGAGGCACTGTCAGATTTGGGAAGAGAGGAAAATTGTCTCCGAGGTTCATTGGTCCGTATGAAATTCTGGAGAAGATAGGCGATCTTGCCTATAGGATTGCTCTTCCTCCGTCTCTTTCAGGCATCCACGATGTGTTTCACGTTTCGATGCTTTGTAAGTACCATCAGGATCCGTCTCACGTTCTTTAGCCGGACAAAGCTGAACTTGATGAGACTCTGAGTTACTTCGAGCGACCGATTCAGATTCTTGACAAAAAAGAGAAGCAGCTCAGAAACAAGTTGATTCCGTTGGTGAAGATTCAGTGGAGTCGTCACGGAGTTGAAGAAGCGACTTGGGAGACCGAATCCGATATGAGGCAGCGATTTCCAAAGTTGTTCGATTGAGGTGAGTTCGTCTTCAGTTTGTTTCGTTCTTGTTGAGTCTGTGATCTGTCAGATTTCGAGGACGAAATCGAATCTTAGAGGGGGAGAATTGTAATTCCCCGATTTTATTATAATTGAGTTTAATCGAGATAATCAGGGTTTTCAGTGATTGAGGATTGTTTTGTTATTTAGCATGGGGTTACTTTGCAAGATTGGAGAAATAAAGGACTGAAATGCAAAAGTTGGATTTTTATATATATTAAGGAGCAAGTTGACCAATCATTGGTCATCTCTTTCCTCCCCTACTCCCTCTCTCGATTTCTCTCTCCCCAGAAACCATGAGAGGCGATTTCCAAGCCTTTCTTTCCGTTCGATTCGCTCGATCCGACCGTTAGATTTCATTTCCGAGTTGAGATTCACGATCACCACAATGAGGGCTTCGTTTAGATGTAAGTTTTGCTTCGATCTCTTGAACTTCGATTTTGTTGAGTTGTCAAAATTTGATAATATTGGAGTATGTCGTTCTTGAGCTAGTATAGATCGTGTATTCGAAGTCGGTTTGGAAAAAGAACGAAGTTTGGATTTTATATGATTTTAGAGGCATATTTTTGAAAATAGTGATTTTGATTGAGGTTGGATTTGAGTTTTTTTGATGGATTGTGATGATCATTGACTTATTGTGATGTTGTTGGATGGTTTGTATTTTCCGGATAGTTAGTTTATAGCCGTTATGCCGTCGAAATTGAGTTTGAGTTATCGGTTTTGGTTCGGTTTGATTTGTATATCGAATTTGATTGAGTTTGAACTCCGAGTTGATATCGAATCCGTGTCTTGATGTTTTGACAGTTGATTAGAGATTGGAATTGGAGGACTTGGAGATCGGTTACCAATCGAAGAGTTGGAAGACGGTATAGATTTTTTGATTTATCGACTTTGAGTTATGAATTGTTTAGAGTTTGAATCGAGTTGTCTCTTGCTTGACAGGATTGAATGAAGCTTCGAGAAAAAGGTAAAAGTCGACAATGAAATGAATGGGAAAGAATACTCGAGATCGACTTATTCTCGAGTTCCCGAAAATCACACACCGCTTGTTTATTTGCTTGCGTGAACTTGATTTAGTTATTAATACACTTGCATTCATATTGAGCCGACTTTCGATTCGTTTTGAAATGAGACGTTTTAGAGAGCTATATTGAAGCGGCTTCGGATTTCGAGTTTTTCCAATTTCCAGAATACTTCTTATAGTTGCTCTGAAGTCTAGGGGATCGAGTTGATCGACTTCCACCCCGAAAGGGTGCATCGGTGAGTTGTCGTGAAGACTTGACCCTGGGATCCCAACCAAGTACCGATCGATTTTATGATTATCTGACTTGATAATCTTGACTTTTAAATTCATGCATTCATTCAATATCATTTTGATGTTATAATTTATGTTGACACATTTCGATTGAGGTGTTTTTTTTGATATTGGGTGCATGTCTCTTTTACTTAGAAATTATATTTCTAACCGGATTATTCCGGCTGTTGTCTTTGTTTTGTATGTGTAACTTGGCAACAGGAGGATCAGGAGCTGGACCGAGTCGTCCTGGTTAGCTTGGGGGTGAGATTGATAGAAGTGAGACTCCGGGTCGTAGGGTCGAGTCTATTTGGAATTGTATTAGTTTTGTTGAGTCGGTGAAACTCATTTATAAAACTCGACTGGTTATTGTATTTTGGGCAAAACCTAGATTTGGTATGTTCTAAATATTGATTTGTATTATGTTTGAACTTGGAATGTTTAGAATTGCCTTGTTGGTTGTTCGCAGGCTCCTCGACCCCTCTGCCCATTTTGCCTGCGCGCGGGCGAGGAAACACCTCGCGCGCGCGCAAGGAGTTTGAGAGGCTCGGGAGATTTTGCCCACGCGCGCGCGAGCTCCCTTTTCGCGCGGGCGCGAGTATCTTCGCGAGTCTCTGCTCGCATAGCCTACGCACGCGCGAGGTGATGACCTCGCGTGGGCGCGAGGCTTCTTTAAAAAAAAAAAACTTTTTGATTCGTTTTCCGCGGCTTATTGTGTTTGATTATGATTAATTATTCGAGTTTAGAAGATTAGAAACGGGGTCTCACATCAGGTCTGGGTACAGAAAAGAATTTGAAAAATGAAGACTATGAATGATCATAGCACCTTGACAGAATATTGCTGAAAGACATCCTCGACTAGTCAAGGCCGCTCAACTGAAATGATCTCAACTGAGGTAAAGGACAACTGACACATATCAATGATATTCAAGAATGTCAGTATCAATTCCTAAACATTCCCAATACTATCATATTCCTTTAGAATTGGATTTAGCTATTTTTGGAAAGGACAATAGTACACTGTATACAACACAATAGTGTTAGTGGGCATAATTGCACTATCTATAAGAATTTGTCTCATGAAGACTATCAGACAAAGCAACGGATAACTTTGTGAGGAACGGATATTTTTGAACAGATTTTTGATTGTTGAAGATCATTTCCTATAAATAGCTTGAAAAATAGTTGAATTAACTCTCCGAAAAATCTTTGATCTCTCACTAGCAATCAGTTGTGCATTCAAAAGTTTACAAGCTTCATACAAGAAATTTATACATCAAAAGCACACTCTTCCAAGCTACATATCTGATTAGTTAGGATCACTTTTTGCTAAGTCTTAAAATTATTTACTTTGTATTTGAAAACCAGTCGAGGAATTTTCTTTGTATTGAAAGTAGTAGGAGTTTCAGTCGAGGCATTGTTAAGTCCTGACTGAACTGGGATCTTGCAAAAACACTTGTAATAATCAAATCTTCTAGTGAAAACCTTCTCGAAAGGAAGAAGGGGTGATGTAGGAGTTGTTAATATTCGAACAGCCAGAAACATATCATGCGTCATTTTTTATTCCAGTCGAGCTATTACTTGTTTGTTCTATTTGTCAGTCAACCTCCTTCCGCACATACAATTTGCTGGTTGATTGATATTGACAATCAAGTAAGGATTAGTGGTTCAGTTGACTTCTCAGCTTAACTAATCATTTGAAGAAGAAAATTTAAAGTGGTGTATTCACCCTCACTCTACACGCACTTGTTGGAAAACGCGGCTCTCAGATCAATCACGATTGATACCCGGTGCAGCGGAAGTTTAAAATTTTTATTATGGAACAATTCCATATTGTGGGTATCAACCGTTCAACGATTAAATTATTTGTGTGTGTAAAATTAAATAACTATTATTAAATTTTACCTTCAATCTCGAAGCGAGATTATTGGACACCACACAGATTTCTCTGCGCTTCTTGTATCTCCCTGGAACTAATGAACAAGCTTTCCTTCAATCAGGTCCACGAATAGAGGTTTAATCCCTCTGATAGATTGCACTAGAAAATCTATCAGAAGTTTTCTGCGAAGAGAATAAACGAATTTGATTCGCTATTCCAGACTGCAATTCAAAATCACAGACCGGAATTTCTCACGCAGAGAAGGGAAGGGGGCGGCCGAAATATTTGAGAGAGAGGAGGCTAGGGTTTTCGAAATTTTTGCTCTCAAAATTATGACCAGTTGTGTGTAATTTCTGTACTGCAATAACTTATTTATTATGCAGGCCACTAACACCTTAGGGCCCATTAGTCATAAGTTGAGGCCCGACAAGCAAAGCCCGCATGTTCAGAAATTAATATAAAATTCATCGTGACTCCGATTGATAAACCGATTTCACCAATGTGCACAGAAACCATTTCTGCACATTTTAAAGTCAAGATAAATTTTCCTGAATCCGAATTCAGTGATTTCCAAAAAAATGTCCATCCCTATGTCATTTTAGGAAATCCTACTCCCTTACTCTTATTTAAGAAGTCCAACTTCTTTATTCATTAAATTTAACTCTTTAAATTTAACTATCTCAACGGGGATTAAAAACTCCATTATACTGTGTGACCCTCAATGGTTCAGGGATACAGCTAGCCGTGGGCTCACAACTCCTTGTGACTCGGAGCAACGATTTCCGACTTGCCCAACGAATCATGGTAAAGCGCCTAGCAACATCGCCCCATGATTCCCTAGGTATCACTGATAGTGCCTACAAGAACCAGTAGATTTTGGTTCGCGTACAGTACGGTCCCTTCATCCATATATCCCGATCGAATCAACAACCATTGGTATATCGAGAGTCGCTCAAGATTCGATAACTATGCAATACATCTTGAAGATCAAATTAGTGACATCGCATGTGCTACTAAGAAACCATTTCTTAAATCACATCAAGTACTCTGGCCAGAGATTCGTCACACTAATATCTCCTCAGATCGCATAGGATATCCACACTCGCAAGTATGTGGTGAATCCTTGACAACAATGCATCGACTCCTATATGTGTTGTAACTGTACCCAATCCCGACACCTGATGACCCCCATAGAGTCGGTAAACGAGTCAAAGCACAGTACTAGCATATAGAGTCTCCATGATGTTTCAAGTAGTAAGGACTAATGGTGTACAACCAAAACCGCGGACTTTATCCACTCGATAAGTGATAACCACTTGGAAAGTCCGGATAGGGTAGTTCGATTATTCATCCTATGAATATCCATTTGCATGCTTCGAACATCTCCATGTTCCCTACCAATGAAACGTGGTACTCCGCATCGCAAATGCTAGTCTCAAACTCGAGCGATCCTTATCCTTATTATCGGACGGCTCAATTGACTAGGAACAGTTTAGAATATACAGTGACTATAAGATGTATTTCATGATAGACATCCCCATGTTCTACCACATCTTACATACACTATAGTATATTCAAGGTCTTTATCAAAACAACAATAGTATATCACAATATAACAATATGAAGAAAGATAAAGTCATTGCCATTAATAAAAGTGTAAATTATATTAAACAAAAGATCGTTTGTACAAAGAGTCATCAAAGCCCATAGCCACAAGTTGGCTCACTGGGCACCCACTCTTTCAATCTCCCACTTGCCCTATAGCCAACTAGTCATACTACGTAGACCCATTGCTTCGCGATGTTTGTCAAACAATGGTCCTGGCAAGGGCTTAGTAAGCGGATCAGTGATATTGTCTGCAGAGGCCACTCGTTCGACAGTGATGTCTCCTCTTTCCACAATCTCCCGGATGATGTGGTATTTCCTCAGTACGTGTTTGGATCTTTGATGAGACCTTGGTTCCTTTGCTTGAGCAACGGCACCCGTGTTGTCACAGTACACCGGGACTGGACCAACAAATTCAGGAATGACGCCCAACTCTTGGACGAACTTCCTCATCCAAACGGCCTCTTTAGCAGCAGCTGATGTTGCAATGTATTCAGCCTCAGTGGTGGAATCCGCTGTGGTGTCCTGCTTGGAACTCTTCCAAGAGACAGCACCGCCATTGAGCATGAACACAAATCCAGAGGTTGACTTCGAGTCATCCACGTCACTTTGGAAGCTAGAGTCGGTATAGCCTTCCAATTTCAGATCTCGTCCTCCATATACAATGAACATATTCTTAGTCCTTCGTAAGTACTTAAGAATGTCCTTCACGGCTTTCCAATGCATTTGACCGGGATTAGCTTGATATCTGCTCGTGACACTCAGAGCAAATGCTACATCCGGTCTGGTAGATATCATCCCATACATGATACTACCTATAGCTGACGCATATGGTACATGTGTCATATTCTCTATCTCTTCATCAGTCTTGGGACACATAGACTTGGATAGAGAAACTCCATGACACATGGGTAGATGTCCTCTCTTGGACCCATCCATTGAAAACCGTTTCAATATGGTGTCGATGTAGGTTGATTGAGTGAGTCCTATCATTCTCTTAGATCTATCTCTATAGATCTGTATCCCAAGAATGTAGGATGCCTCACCCAAATCCTTCATCGAGAATCTACCTGATAACCATAGCTTTGTTGACTGTAACATCCCTACATCATTCCCAATGAGTAGGATGTCATCAAAATAAAGTACTAAGAATGTCACAGCATCCTTAACTACTTTCTTGTACACGCACGGTTCCTCCGGGTTCTTGATGAAACCAAAATCTTTTATTGTTTCATCAAATTTCTGGTTCCAACTTCTTGATGCTTGTTTTAGACCATAAATTGATCTCTGAAGCTTGCATACCTTATGCTCGCTTCCCATGGATGTGAACCCCTCTGGCTGCTTCATATAGATTTCTTCCTTAATGTCTCCATTAAGAAAAGCAGTCTTCACATCCATTTGCCATATCTCATAGTCATACCATGCAGCTATGGCAATAAGGATTCTTATGGACTTGAACATTGCAACTGGTGAAAAGGTTTCATCATAGTCAACTCCTTGTCTTTGAGTGTAACCTTTCGCCACCAATCGCGCCTTGTAGGTCAATACCTTACCATCAGGCCCAATCTTTCTCTTGTAGATCCATTTACACCCTATTGGAACAATTCCATCAGGAGGATCTACTAAAGACCAAACTTGGTTTGTATGCATTGAATCCAATTCAGACTGCATAGCTTCAAGCCATAAATTTGAATCCGCATCAGAAATTGCTTCCTTGAAGTTTCTTGGATCACATCCAATGTCGGGTTCATCTTGATCCCCTTCAAGAAGAAGACCATATCGAACAGGAGGTCTAGAAGTCCTCTCGGATCTTCTAGGTTCAGGCGTGTCCAGTAATGGTTCCTGAGGCGTAGGATCGTTATTTTGTATTTCGGGTTCTTCTCGAACTTCTTCGAGTTCCATCATCTCGCCTTTCTTATCCAATAAGAACTCCTTCTCCAAGAAGGTGGCATTCCTAGAAACAAACACCTTTGTTTCAGCAGGATAATAGAAATAATATCCGATTGAATTCTTCGGATACCCTACAAAATAAAATTCTAGCCAACCCAAGACCTCTAGGAAAAATAAAGTCCCAGTGAAGAGGGAATTGGACATGGTAATCTTTGACTCAGATTGAGATGAGAACACTGAGGAAACTCTACTCATTGAGGTTTTCTCAAAATAGAAGATTCCAAAGAAGACTGCTAAGGTTCAACTATTGTTGCACCAATAAAACAGGTGGATCCCAAGAAGCAGAAGATCGAAAAGTTGAAACTGTCAAGCACTTGTGCGAGCCCATCACGCCTAACTCCATTCCAGCTAAGGCAAGACTAGATGTAATCAAATTCTCTGAGCCAAATATTGTGTCCATGAAGTCAGGACTTCCTGAACTAAATACCAAGGGAAAAGTTAAGGAAAAATTCCAACCTGAACTATACTAGAAGATAATTATTGTTTCCTTGATAAAACAGGAGTGCATTACCTCTGAGGCTGCCGCACTTCTTCAATGGATGTATATTTTGAAGGAGGTACATGCAAATTTAGTTTGATTTTTTTTTATTCTATATAGCTCGATAGCATGTAAGCTTTCAGCAGTTCAAACCTCTTCTAGTTGTCACGATGGTGGATCTCCAGGTTGAAAGCCCATTGGATGATTTTAAAAATGGGTCCGATATGGGAAGGTCACTCAATTCTCCACCATATTAGAAGAAAAGGTCATTCGGAGGGTTGCCATGATGAAAGACCAAATATTCAAGTTGGGAGAAACTCAACTACTTTCAAAGGCCCTCCTTCGAAGGGATTTCATCAAAATTGTAGTGAACCTTACCGAGATCACCTACTAATCAGAAACTTAGGCATGCAATTCTCTTAATTAAAACAATAAGCCAGAATAAAACTGCGGAAGCAATAACAATATACAATCCCAAGAAAAGGAATCTGTAGATACCCAAATAGTTATACAACAAAATCGAATTGCTGTATCAACCCAATACAATAAATAAAACCCTAGGCGAAGCTCCAGGTGGCCATCCACTGTCTAGCCCCTCTTGGATCCACCCGACTCATCCAATCGCAAACCTTCCCCATGGAATAGGGTGTTCAGATACAAAGTATAAGACGTGAGCATAAAACGCTCAGCACAAGAGTATGAGTATACATGAATGCAAAAGTACCTCCTACTGACTAGAGACCAAGAATCAGATAACAAAGACAGATCGGGCCCTGGTATGTAGCACTCTATGCCATCGCTTTAGGAGGTGGCTCACATACCGAAAACCAGTGGATACTCCGGACCCAAATCGATGGAAGTCCATCCACTAACAGAATAAGGTAAAAACCTACTAACAGACATCTCAAAAGAGATAGCTCAAGATGAAAATGTATGCAGCATATAATCATGTCATATAAATCATGTAGTCACATAATACATACATACTCAGTCAGGATATCTCGAACAGTACTTTTGTACCTTAAATACTAGGCAAGCTCTACCAGCTCTAGGTCCACGCCTATAATCCGCACTACACTGCCAAATGATACTAATATCATTATAGTGCTCTAATACTCATAAATATTTTTAGGAAGAAAAATATATACCTGCGTCCGTTGGCAGCCCGTTGCTGTCGCTTGCCTCAAAACTAGGCCACAGCTCTGCTACGACATCTGGATCGCTATGCCGCTTTCGGATTCCCAATGGGATGCCTAGAATTCCCTAGATCTAAGCTGGAAGACTAAAGAATCGAGAGAAGAGAGGTGATTGGTGCATCTAAAAATGAATCCCGGTACCTCTATTTATAGATGGAGTTTGGACCGTCCAAACCCCACTTTGGAGCCTTCGAACACGTTCGGGCCATCTGAACTCGACTTCGGAGCATCCAAAGTCCCATCAATGCGTCAGCAATGACGTCATCTTGCTGATATAAGCAATGACGTAATACTGAACTCCGGTCGGGCCGTCTGAACCTGCCAACGGAGCGTCGGAACACCTTCAGAGCCTCCGATCATTGCTTCGGACCGTCCGATCACGTTCGGAGCCTCCGATCCTCCTTTCGGAGCGTCCGAACTCAGGGTTCCTAATTGCGATTAGTTCTTTAATCTCTTGATTTGGTTTCGGGCTACTACATTCTCCCCCACTTAAGATATTTTATCCTCAAAATCAGATCTTAAGTACTAAAAGCAAAACAACGTGCAAAAACATCCTTATTCAAATCAAACGTTTACAGAGTCTACAACTGAATACAACTCGAAAAGAAAATCAAAATAATTCAGGATGTTCTGAACGCATTCTGTTTTCCAGCTCCCAAGTGGCCTCTTCAGTGCCTCGGCGCTGCCACTGAACTAAAACCAGAGGAATAACTTTATTCCGCAAGACCTTATCCTTATGATCCGGAATACGAATAGGTCTCTCTACATAAGTCAAATCCGTATCTACCTGAACTTCATACGGATGCAGAATATGAGACTGATCCACCACATACCGTTGCAACAGAGATACGTGGAACACCTCATGAATGCTGGACAGATACGGTGGCAAGGTTATACGATAAGCCAGATCGTCAATGCTCTCCAAGATCTCAAACGGACCGATAAATCTGGTTGACAACTTGCCCTTAAGGCCAAATCTGAGAATCCTACGAAAATGTGAAACTCTCAGAAACAATTTCTCCCCAACATCAAACTGCAAAGGCCTATGCTTAGTATTAGCATAGCTGGCCTGACGATCCTGTGCAGTCTTAATCCGTTTCTTGATCTGATCAACGACATCTGTTGTCTGCTGGACTAACTCCAGTCCCTCAGCCTGTCTCTCCCCCACTTCTTCCCAGAAGAGTGGAGTACGACAACGTCGCCTGTACAACGCCTCAAAAGATGCCATCACAATACTACTATGATAGCTATTGTTCTACGCAAACTCAATCAATGGAAAATGATCCTGCCAGGCTGAACCAAAATCCATAGTGCATGCTCGAAGCATATCCTCCAAAGTACGGATAGTACGCTCTGATTATCCATCAGTCTCCGGGTGATAGGCATACTCAAACTGAGAGTAGTGCCCATCGCACGCTGAACACTCCCTCAGAACCTAGAAGTAAACCTGGGGTCTCAATCGCTGACAATGCTCACAGGCACTCCATGAAGTCGAACGATCTCCTGAATGTACAATCGCGCCATACGATCCACAGAGTACTCTCGGCTATAGTCAATGAAATGCGCTGAATTGGTGATTCGGTCCACCACAACCCAGATAGCATCACAATTCCTCGAGGATACCGGCAAATGGGTCACAAAATCCATCGTGATAAGCTCTCATTTCCACTCAGGAATAGGCAGACTGTGAAGCAAACCTCCAGGTCGTCGATGCTCTGCCTTGACCTGCTAACAAACTAAGCATTTCGAAACATACTGATACATGCTGCGTTTCATCCCCTTCCACCAAAACCGAGTACGTAGATACTTGTACATTTTGTTGCTCCCCGGATGAATACTCAACTTAGTGCGATGTGCCTGAGACAAAATCTCCTCTCGCAACTCTTCATCCTCTAGAATCACCAGTCTACCAGAAAAACACAAAAATACATCTAACTGATAGTGAAATCCAGACGTACTACCCTTGTTGGCTAGACGAGCCAAATGTTGGGTCTTCGAATCAGACATCTGAGCATCCCGAATCCGCGATTACAAAGTTGTCTTAGATAATATCGCAAACATCTGGATACTCTGCATACCTTTCTTGTGCTTGAAAGTATACCCTGAAGAACAACAATCCCCGATCGTACTAGACATCGAACAAGTCTGAAGTGCGGATAGTCGCTCCTTGAGACTCAATGCATCAGCGGTGAGATTAGCAGCCCCCGGTTGGCACTTAATCTCGCAATCATAGTCCTTAAGCAAGTCCATCCAACGTCTCTGCATCATGTTAAATTCTGCCTAAGTGAACAAATACTTGAGACTCTTGTGGTCGGTGAAGATCTCAAATTTTTCTCCATACAGATAATGACGCCAGATCTTCAAAGCGAACGCAATAGCTGCCAACTCCAAATCATGAACTGGATAATTGTCTTTGTGCAACTTCAACTATCTAGAAGCGTATGCGATCACATGCCCATTTTGAGTCAGAACACAACCTAATCCCTGAAGAGAAGCATCTGTGTACACCACATACCCTCCAGATCCTGACGGTAATGCCAACACTGGCGCAGAAGTCAACCGTTGTTGAAGCTTACAAATATTCTCCTCGAACTATGAGGACCATTTGAAATCAACGCCCTTGCGTGTAAGCTGCGTCAATGGTCGAGCTAGCTGCGAGAAGTTCAGAATGAAGCGACGATAATATCCTGCTAAACCCAGAAAACTACGGATTTCAGCAACTGTCGTCGGACGTGACCAATTAAGCATAGCCTCAATCTTGATCGGGTCAACAGAAATTCCCTCTCTAGATATGATGTCGCCAAGAAATACCACTTGATCCATCCAGAATTTGCACTTACTCAGTTTGGCGTACAATTGATCATCCCGAAGAGTCTGCAATACCAACCGCAAGTGAGAAACATGCTCGTCTGCATCGCACGAATACACCAGAATGTCGTCAATGAAAACCACGACAAACTTATCCAAAAACCCCCTGAAGACGCGGTTCATCAGATCCATAAATATAGCCGGCTCATTAGTCAAACCGAAAGGCATCACTAGAAACTCGTAAGGCCCATAGCGAGTACGGAATGCAGTCTTGGCTATGTCCTGGTCTCGGAATCTCATCTGATGATACCCAGATCTCAAGTCAATCTTGGAGTAAACCGAAGTACCTTGCAGCTGATCAAACAAGTCATCAATACGAGGCAAAGGATGCTTGTTCTTCACAGTAACTCGGTTCAGCTGCCGATAGTCAATGCACAACCGCATAGACCCATCCTTCTTCACAAAGAGGACAGGAGCTCCCCAAGGAGATACACTAGGACGAATGTACTCCTTGTCCAAAAGATCCTGTAACTGATTCTTCAACTCTCGCATCTTTGACGGAGCCAGACGATACGGTGCTCAAGAAATAGGCAAAGTACCCGACATCAACTCTATGACAAACTTGACTTCCCTAGCAGGAGGAAAACCCGGAATCTCATCAGGAAATACATCTGGGAATTCATTCACAACCGGAATACTCTCTATCCCAACGCTCTCAGCGGACAAATCAACTTCATAGATGAGGTAACCTTCCCTGCCAGACTCTAGTGCTCGACAGGCTCTCAAAGCTGAAACTAACGGCATCGGGGGTCGTGCTCCTTCACCATAGAAAAACCAGCTATCACTCCCATCCAGATGAAAGCGTACTAATCTCTGATAGCAGTCCACTGAAGCTCGATAGGTAGTCAACATGTCTATCCCCAGAATACAATCGAAGTCATCCATCACAAGAACCATGAGATTCGCTATCAGAATATTCCCTTCGAACTCTAAAGGGCAACCCATCACTAGACGCTTAGCCAAAGCAGATTGACCCGTTGGAGTAGAAACAGAAACCACTACGTCTAGTGCAATGCATGGTAACTTATGCCTCTTAACAAAACCTGCAAAAATTAAGGAACGAGATGCACCAGTGTCAATGAGTACAAGAACAGGTATACCATATAACAAAAATGTATCAGCGATGACCTTCTCATTCTCCTCCACTTCCTAATCATGCCTCAAGGAAAACACCTGGCCAGAAGTCCACGGCTTCAAATGGGAACTCCTAGCAGACTGTCCCTGCGACCTCTGCTGAACGGTAGCCTGAGAGCCCGATCCTGAACCAAAACCAAAACCGCCTCCCCCAACTAGTGAACAATCCCTCCGGAGATGACAAACCTCTCCACAACGGAAACATGCCTCAGAAGCTCTATGGCATTTGTCTAACGGATGGTTCTTCCCACAATGGTCGCATTTCTCCTTCTTCCGGAAACGAACAACGCCACCGGAACGAGAGGAAGAAGAAGTAGATCTGGACTTCTTAAAATACTGAGCACGGGGACCCAAAGAACTCGCAGGCCTAGACTGAGAGAAAGACCTGTTACGCCGAATTCTATCCTTCGCCTGGAGACAACGGCTCACCAAACCCTCATAGGTCATATCATCACCGACGGCCACCCTGTCATGAATCTCCGGGTTAAGGCTCTGAAGGAACAGATGGTACTTCATCTTAGAGCTGTCAGAAATCTCGGGGCAATAGGATAATAGATCAAAGAACTTCTGCTGATACTCGTCAATCGTCATATATCCCTGACGTAAACTCAGTAAGTCACCCGCCTTCGCCTGAAGGAGTGCAGGAGGAAAGTACAGCTTCTGAAAAGCTGTGCGGAACTCGGCCCAAGTAGCAACTTCTCTCGCCGCAATGAACGGTGCAAAAGTGAACCTCCACAACTTACGGGCTCGCCCATCCAAAAGATAACCAAGCGTCTCCATCTTCTGCTCCTCAGTACAGTGAAATGTCTGAAAACAAGTCTCCATGCGATCTAGCCAGTTCTCCGCATCTTTCGGAGTCTCGCCTCCAGCCAAGGGCTTAGGACTCATCTGTAAGAACCGACGCACAGTGAAATGGTTCTCATCATGATGACGATGATGGTGTTCCCGGCGACGCTCCCGATCACCATCGCCCCAACATCCACCTCCACTACCATGGCTACTCTGATCATCACGATCCGCCATCTACAAAATTACCTCACGGTTACCTTATGCAGAATCTAAATCCCAAGAATACTATGCATGCTCTGATACCATAAATGTAGTGACCCTTACCCAGATCACCTACTAATCAGAAATTTATGCATGCAATTCACTTAATTAAAACAATAAGCCAGAATAAAACTGCGGAAGCAATAACAATATACAATCTCAAGAAAAGGAATCTGTAGATACCCAAATAGTTATACAACCAAATCGAATTGCAGTATCAACCCAATACAATAAAATAAAACCCTAGGCAAAGCTCCAGCTGACCATCCATTGCCTAGACCCTCTTGGATCCACCCACCTCATCCAATTGCAAACCTGTCCCATGGAATAGGGTGTCCAGATACAAAGTACGAGACGTGAGCATAAAATGCTCAGCACGAGAGTATGAGTATACATGAATGCAAATGTACCTCCTACTGACTAGAGGCCAAGAATCAGATAACAAAGACAGACCGGTCCCTGGTATGTAGCACTGTGTGCCGTCGCTTTAGGAGGTGGCTTACATAACAAAAACCAGTGGATACTCCGGACCCAAATCAATGGAAGTCCTTCCACTAATAGGATAGGGTAAAACCATACTAACAGACATCTCAAAAGAGATAGCACAAGATGCAAATGTATGCAACATATAATCATGTCATATAAATCATGCAGTCACATAATACATGCATACTCAGTCAGGATATCTCGAACAGTACTTTCGTACCTTAAATACTAGGCAAGCTCTACCAGCTCTAGGTCCACGCCTATAATCCGCACTACACTGCCAAATGATACTAATATCATTATAGTGCTCTAAAAGCCTTAAATAAGCTATTGCATATTCCTAAATATTTTTAGGAAGCAAAATCTATACATGCGTCCGTCGTCAGCCCGTTGCTGTTTCTTGCCTCAAAACTAGGCCACAGCTCCGCTACGATGCCTGGATCGCTACGCCACTTCTGGATTCCCAATGGGACGCCTAGAATTACCTAGATCTAAGCTGTAAGACTAAGGAATCGAGAGAAGAGAGGTGAGTGGTGAATTTGAAAATGAATCTCGGCACCTCTATTTATAAACGGAGTTCGGGCCGTCCGAACCCCACTTCGGAGCCTCCGAACACGTTCGGGCCATCCGAACTCGACTTCGGAGCGTTCGAAGTCCCATCAATGCGTTAGCAATGATGTCATCTTGCTCATGTAAGAAATGACATAATACTGGACTCCGATCGGGCCGTCCAAACCTGCCGACGGAGCGTCCAAACACCATTGGAGCCTTCGATCCTGGCTTTGGACCATCCGATCACGTTCGGAGCCTCCGATCCTCCTTTCGGAGCGTCCGAACTCTGGGTTCCTAATTACAATTAGTTCTTTAATCTCTTGATTTGGTTTTGGGCTACTACAAAAATGCAGCTGAGGGAGAGTTTGCTTCGACTAGTCATACTCTAGAAACAGAAACATTTTTGACAACACTGTAGAATTGCTGATAAAGCTCCTATCTTTTGTGAAAACACCCGCGTTATTGCCATTACTTACAATCCAGTGTTGTACTCAAGAACCAAGCACATAGAAATCAGGAATCATTTCATTCGAGATCATGTCATGAATAAATACATCAGACTGGAGTATATATCTACCTAACTTCAAACTGTCGACATCTTCACTAAACCACTGTCCAACACTAAGTTTTCATTTTTTTAGAAATGCACTTGGTTTTAGTTGATTTGTCTTAAGATGCATAAATTTAGGGGGAACTTGTTTTCTTTTTCCCTGATTGTCTTATGCATGCTTATATGATCTTTCATTTTTTAGTTAGGTCGCTAGTTAGCATGGTTCGTGTCTTTTATTGCATGAAACAAACAACATTAACAGTAAAATAGAAATACTTTTTATTCATTGGCAATTTGAGCCCTTACATTTGTGATCTCCTTCTCCACCTCCATACTCTAGAAGCGCATCAATACAAATAGTTTACCTGTGGATGTCTTCAGGAATTCGGGAGTGTAGGAGATATTTTTGAGTTCCTCAAGATCTTTTAAGATAATCAGGAGTAGGACACCTTCAGATTTAAGGATGTCCTTGGAGTGGGTGGTGCCAAACATTCTTTTTTATTCCCTCTTTAGCCACTAATTTCCTAGTGGCTGCTGGGCTTCGGAATGGGCCAGGAACCTCCCTGAACATCCAAAGGTCCTTTATCTAGGACCAAGTTGTCGTAGTCCCATGGAAGACAACCTCTTCTTACATGTTCTTCTTTCCTTCAAGATAGCCTTGTCAAAGGCCGCATCCAAATCTTTCGGTGGAGGTGCCCTTGATGAACGTGCTTTGTCCATGAATGTTGTTTTGCTTGTGTATTAGCTGTTGAGAAGTTTGAAGTTGTGTGTTTAAATTTCAGATACTTAGGTTTCTTTTATAAACCAACAATTTAGAATGTGAAGAGACAGATGACTTCTTGGCTCCCTCTCTTGACTTTTCAGGAACAATTGAAAACTTGAAGAGTACAATTCCTTATTGGAAAATGTGAACTGAAGAACTTTCTTCTATTTTAAACTTGCGGCGTCTATTTACGCAGTCTAAATTTCTTCGCCACCCAGTTCAAATTTTTGAATTTTAAATCAATATTCATACTGCCACATGCACACATAAAACTAGCCCATAGAATCCTATATATTTTAGCAACCGTGTTGACTTTCAACTCGCTTACATATTCTCTTTGCACCCTTACTCTCAAGCTTTTTCATTTTCTCAAACACTATGCGGGCAAGAATATTCTACACTTTTCCGTGTTCTTTGAAAAATCAATGGACTTCAATACAAATGCCCTGTAGTTTGAATTTGAAAGCATCAGAATAGTCAAGAACGATAATATCAACTCCGTTCTGGACATGCTTGAAGCATCAGGGCTTTGCAAATTATTGACATGCGGATCCAACTACTCAACTGATATGGTCACCTAATTCTTCAAGAATGCATCCATGAAGTATGGTTGCATCTATAACACTGTTCAAGGCTCTAACTACTCCATCTCCCAAAAATTCTTCGGAGATTCTCTGGAACTGTCCACCACTTGAGTCAACAAGCTCTCTGAAGTGCCCGACGGTAACATGGACATTTGGGCACAACAATTTACTCTCTGTGGTGCTCCTTTCAAGGCTCGTCGACTCAAGATGGACTTGAAGATGGAATTCAAATGGCTGGCCAACATAGTGGCCAATAGCTTATTGGCTAAGGCCGGAACATTTGCAATGATTACTCTTGAAAAACAGCGGACCATTATAATGATTGCTTCCAAGATTCAAATAAATTGGCCATACATTATTTTCCACATCTTCTCTGAGATGGTGTGAGCGAATAACAAGTCACAAGTGTTTGCTATTCATATTTGCTTCCTGTTGGGATTTTTGAAGGTTGAAGTGGTTATGGATGAACCACTAGCCAACGCCAAGGTAATGATTGATCATCAGAGGCATCAAAAGAAACACTCTATCCACTGCCAAATTGCTTCAAGTTTGAATAAGGTAAGAAGCAGGATGCATAGTATGCACTTACAACTGGCCATTCGAAGGCCATCAAGAAACAGAATGGACCAGTCAAGAGAAAGTTGGCCCTAATTGTATCAGATAAGGAAGACAACATAGAGGATGAGGCAATGATGAATGAGATTGAAGCTGGCCTCTCTAACTCTGAGGCAAGTGAATACGAGGAAGAAAACCAGACGAAGATTGATGGTGGCCATGACAGTTCGCCACATCCACCTCCTCCCCACGTCACCATCACCACCCAAGTCTCCTCCACCTGTCCCAAGCTGAATTGGTGTTCAGCTACCAATTCTACCTGAATTTATTTATGTTCCAACTTCAGGTACATGCACTTCAACTGGTGGCACTTCATCCACCTCTATCCAACGGTTGTCATCTCCACTACTCCCACTTCAAAAATAACTGTCGAGATCCCACGACTGGAAGTTCCTCTGACATCTGTTGAATACCTAGTCAAATATTTTATAGAGTTAGAAATTCCTGAGAGCCAGGTCGACCAGATGTAAAGGCACCCATCTCTAGTTATCGAGATGGAAAGGGACCCCTATCCAGTCCTCGAGATGAAAAGGGACCCATCTCCAATTCTTGACATGAACAAGAAACCCCACCACTGACTGTCCTTCCGCCTCCTGAAAGCAGTAAGCATCAAGAGACTGCCAAGCTTTAATTTTCCTTAGGCTTGGACCAAGTGCCTCTTTTGAAAGATAAGGGTCACCAGTTGATGCCCTCCAAAGAAATCTCACAATATGATGGTCCTGTTTCTCCATTGGATGATAATCCAATTTCAAATTAATATCTATATTCCCAGCTAGAATCCATCCAATTCCTAGTCAATGGTATTGAGACTAGGAATTACGCTGACTCTTATGCTATGAAAAACTTCAGAAACACAGTCTAAAGTCAAATTGCCAAATTTTGGACACAAGCGCTTGATCATTTGCAAAGATTTTGGAGCTTAAAACTCACACCACGACAACTACTGCTGAGATTTCTGCGCAAATCATTCAATTGGAAAAATGGATGGAAGCCAGAATAAATCAGATGGCAGATAAATTTGGCACCTAGTTGCATGAAATCATTGTATATTTTTAAAAGGGTGATGCAAAAAAATGGGAAGAAGAATCTAGAAAAAGGGCAAAAGAGGCCAATAGAAGAAGGAAAGAGGAAGCTAAGAAGAAGGCTGAAGAAGAAAATGGATCTTTTCGGCTCCGTCTATAGTTAATGTTTTGTCTCCCAATAGGTGTAATAGGCTTTCAACTGTTTTCCTTTGTAACATTTGAACTTTCATCATCTCAATGAAGTTCAAAATTTCTAAGCTGTTAGCATCACTTTTTACCATATATCTTTTAATGAGTTCATAGATTTTTTTCATCACCAAAGGGAGAAATTGTTAGAACCCTCAGATTTGGTGATTACAAAACACTGCTTATTGTTATAAGTCTAAACTGCCATGCTTGGTAAAGCAGGTTGAAGACACTCGTTTGTTCAAGAGAATATTCAGAACTGCTCGTAGACTCTCGACTTCTCGAAGACTCTTGATTGCTCGAAGACTCTCAACTGCTCAAGAGATTATTCCGAACTGCTTGAAAACTATCAACCACTCAAACGACTACAAATACTTGAAGATATATTTTGAGGAAAATGCCGTTGAATCTCAGATATCCTCATCAAGAGTTGTGCATTATTAGTCACTTCATTTACATCTCAATGATGCAGACAATTAAGAGCCATAAACGCTACTGCATTTAACTTTCAAAAGTTTACCAAAAATGGAACATGCAAGAAGTTCACTTCAATGATGCAGAAACTGCTCCTACCCATTTTTGGCAAAAAATTGTCTCATATTTATGATGACATATAGAAGGATTAAAGATGTTTGAGACAAGAATTTAATGAAGACATCAGTCGAACGTTGCTCAAGAGTGGATATAAATAGAGGATGCAAACAAGAGACGACTACAAGAATCTCGCACAACGATCTACAAGCTAATCTAAAGCATTCTCTGAGCACTTTGAAAGATTTGTCTTGTAATTCCCCAAAACTCGAGGACGCTACTTAACATACATTCTTTTAAAAATTCAAGAAAATATTTTGGAAATAAAAGATTTATTTAAAAGGAGTAAATGTGCACCATCATTTGAATGAAATAATCCTCAACATCGTAGCTAACATAACCAACATTAAAGAAATAAAATTTTTTTTCCTGCCAAATAAACTAAAAATTTCAATTCATAAAAATTCCTCTGAAAACGTGCTCATGCATCTTTTGCATGCCCGACCGTTTGCTCCGCTTCAAGTCCACCTCCATACTCATAAATAAAATCATATAGAGCATCATTTCTTGCATCATTCAAGTATAGTGAGTCTAAAGACTCAGCAAGAATATACATTCATATAATGCATACAAAACATAATATTTAATGCAATGGCATAACATAAACATATCATAAAACTTTTCATGTAAGGGTGATGAGATACATGAAATTGTGGCAACCATCATAATTATGAGCACATCATTAGTTTTCCGTGATCACAGATTCATTGTACAACAAACATGTGGTCTTGGCCATTTAAAATTTCATTCTTTAGAAAGGTCCTCCAAGGAGCTCATCCTAAGGCGTCAGTCCTATCATTCCATCTCGTGAGAACATCATTTGGAAAGACCCTCCTTGGATCTCATCCCAAGGCACCAATCCCGTATTGCTACAACAAGAATACATACAACATCAAAATATTTTTCACGCATCATCATTATCATAACTCCATCATACTTCTCATAACTTCATCATTTACATCAAATCATGTTCTTTAAACTTTCGTGATCAAAATCGTGCATGCTAAAACTGGTGTAAAATCATGCACGCATCTAAATTTCCATAAGAATTCATGTTCTTTCATATTGAACATAGCTTTCATAAAGAAATATACCATATAGATGCATTATATAGTTTAATTGATCCACGTGAATTTCTCTTCTCGTTCTTGAAATTTAAACTTGAACTTTTTGCCATTAAATATCTTAAAAATATTTAAAACACCTTAAAAGATCATAAAAGTGTCCTTCGTACATTGAAAATGGTTTTAAAAAGGTGAAATTGGGCAGCCCCAGGCGCTGAGGCGCCTCCGGGAGGTGCCTGGACTACGCACTAGCTAGCGCCTAGGGACAGGGCTTCGACCCTGGCAGTGCCTAGGTGCTACAGGGTAGCTCCTAGGTGCCTCCCTACGGCTAGAACAACCTTAGGCATGCGAATTTAGTCCCTTTTTACTCTTTTTTCGTTTCAATTGACACATATCACTCACATGATGTCAAATTTTGATTTCACCCATGAAAACCTTCAACGATAAAAAAAGAATCGATCAAAAATCACAACTTCAAAAGCTTTGGACCAAAAACAACTCACTACCAAAGATTTGCATTCAAAAACTTTACATTCAAAATAAACACACAAAAATTCTCAATTTCAATTGTCCTTTCTCATCAAATCTCAAAAAGCTTTTCTTAAAACTTCAAGAACGATTCACATATCACAATCCTTCATCATGCTCTTCAAAAATCTCATAAAATCCATACAATATACATTATTTACACACCAACATGCAGACTTTTCATATCAAAATACATAAACTTTTGAATGGTGGTTTCATAACGTTTAAAACTTTCCTGATCATTGTAGTTTGGATTTATCCTATAGTTTGGGAGTTATCTAGCCTCAAACGGTGAAGAATTTGACCTAGATTTGGATGCAGATTTGAACATGAAGGGGGAAGGAGAGAAGGGACATAGGCGGCGTGAGAGAAAATAAAAGTTTGAGGGGAGAGATTATGTAAGTACCCGCATCGTGATCACCTACTAATCAGAAGCTTAAGCATTCAATTAAACATTAAATAATCTTAAACAGAGTACCAGAAAAGAAAAACCTAGTGGTCAACTCTGCCATCCAGCCTTGGTCACCACCTAACCTCTCTGTCATTAGGAGAACTACCTGCATCTGCCCCATTTAATGGGGGTATCCAGACAACAAAAAATAATCAGAAGTAAGCCTAACATGCTCAGTACAAGAGTATGAGTATACGGTATTATACGTGCATGTATGCAAGTGAACTGGGTATCAAGAGACTCAGGTCAAGAATACAGCTCATAGACCGGGCCCAGGATATATAGCATGTTGCGTCGTTTCCTCAGGAGGTGGCTCATATACCCAGTGGATAATGGTGACCTGGTACTAGTACAAGTGTCCAACTATATCGGTGACCTGACACAAGACTTACGTATCCAACCATCCACAACTCGTAGGGTAAGCGTCCTACTACTACAGGATATCTCAAGGATATTGGATCAAGATGCTCATGTATGCACAATACAGTCATGACATGCTGTATCATATAAATCATGCAATCACATAATACATTCAAACACATAATAAATGCATACTCAATCTGGATATCTCGAATAATACTTGCATACCTTACTAAGGCAGATTCTAGAAGCTCCCCTCTAGGTCCAAGCCTACCATGCAGCACTACAATACATAAATCCACGTATTATCTATCATGCCAAACATCACCTATCATGCTCTAAAAGCCTTAATTAAACTATAGCATACTCCATATTTCCTATAAGGAGCCAGAGTCATACTTTCGTCCATCGTCAGCCCGCTGATGTCGCATGCCCCAGAGCCTGGGCATAGCCTAGCTACGACCCCTGGACACCTCGTCAAAGCTCTGCCGCTTGGCCGCTACTACGAACACTGTCCGTACTATAAAAATATACTACTTCCTACTCCAACTCTTAAAGAAAGAGTCCCAAATCCCTTAAAATAGAGCCATTATAGGAGAGGAAAGGATTTTTGGCATTTCAAAATGAGAAATTCGGACCATATTACGGGAGAGGAGAGGGTTTTTGGCCCTTATAATAGTAGTCTGGTTCCATTTTACAAGATTGATTTGATAATCATGTTTAGAATTAATAAAACATGATTATGAGATTTTAGCGGACCAAGGAATTGGGTCCAAAACACCCGAAAAATGCTAAAAAGGCTTATTTGGGCACGGGAAGTTTGGAAGGTCCGAACAGGGTTCGGAGGGTCTGAACCAGATCGGAACCAGCGAAGCCAGTTCAGAAGCTTTGGGAACGATCGGAACATCCGATCAGGTGATCAAGCTTCCGATCTGTATCATTCGGGACGTGGCATTAGAGCTTGTACATGTAGCTGCATGCAAGAGATCGGAACCTACGAAGTGTAGATCGGAGCTTCCGATAGTAGCCAATGGACACTTTGCATGCATGCATTGATCGGAGCTTTCGATCGTCATCTATAAATAGGGGTCCGAATTCCTCATTTCGAAATTTAAAAAATCCTCTCCTCTCCCGTAGTGGCTCTATTTTAAGGGTTTCGGGACTCTTTATTTAAGAGTTGGAGTAAGAAGTAGTATATTTTTATACTACGGACAGTGTCCGTAATAGCGGCCAAGCGGAAGAGCTTTGGTGAGGTGTCCAAGGGTCGTAGCTAGGCTATGCCCAGGCTTTGGGGCATGCGACATCAGTGGGCTAACGACAGACGAAGGTATGACTCTGGATTCTTATAGGAAACAGGGAGTATTCTATAGTTTAATTAAGGCTTTTAGAGCATGATAGGTGATGTTTGTCATGCTAGATAATACATGGTATTTATGTATTGTAGTGCTGCATGGTAGACTTGGACCTAGAGGGGAGCTTCTAGGATCTTCCTTAGTAAGGTACGGAAGTATTATTCGAGATATCCAGATTGACTATGCATGTATTATGCATTTGCATGTATTATGTGATTGCATAATTTATATGATACAACATGTCATGACTGTATGATCCATACAAGAGCATATCGATCCAGTATCCTTGAGATATCGTGTAGTAGTAGGGCGCTCACCCTACGAGTTGTGGATGGTTGGATACGTATGTTTTGTGTCAGGTCACCGATATTGTTGGACACTTGTACTAGTATCAGGTCACCATTATCCACTGGGTATATGAGCCACCTCCTAAGGCGAAAACGCAGCGTGCTATATACCCTAGGCCAGGGGAGTGAGCTTGTTTCTTGACCTGAGTGTCTTGGTACCCAGTTCACTTGCTGTAGCGATCCAACCCGGATCCACTACCTAATCAAAGTTAAGAGCATAATTAATCATGCATTAAATAAATTGCTGTGAAAGACTTAAATACAAGCAGACCGACAGAATACAACCGGTTAAACAAATTCGATTATACAACCCAATCGAATAAATAAGCCTAAAGGGCAAAAATCTACAGCTAATCCTGCTATTTTCAATGGTCACTGGAGACTCCAAGCTCCTGATGCTCAAACCTGCACCTACAGCTTCCCCGTCGAATGGGGTGTCCAGATACACAGAAAAGACTGGACGTGAGCTCTAAGCGCAATACAAAAGCACGTGTAAAACATACAAATAAGATGCATGAAAATGAAAGGGTATCCATATCGGGGGTAACTGTATACAACTTTTGAGACCCCGTTTTCTAATCATCTAATTAAAATTAATCCTATCGATAATCATAAAAATGACCAAGAGATAAGGCAAAATTTTATTTTTTTTTTTAATAATGCTCGGCTCGATCGGTAAGATCTTACCGATCGAGCGAGCGAGAAGTTGAAACTCACTGCCCGAAGAAAAACCATCGCCGCTCGATCGGTAGAATTCAACCGATCGAGTGGGCAAGCAATTTCAGAAACAAAAACTCAACAAATGCCCTCTGCTCGATCGTTAAGATCTCACCGATCGAGCGGTGACAGTCCTAAAGTGAAAACACAGCAGAAAACTTTCCCGAACTCAAACTAAATCATGCATAACCCATTACAAAATTCATCCAAACATCATAAAATCTTCAATACGAGATAGCCTAAGGTTATAAAATCTCAAACTATTAGGACAAGCTTCAATCTAGCTTATACAATACAAAGCATAACGAGTACGGAACCAATCTAAGTTCGATGATAGGATTCGATCGACTAATAAAAAATAATACAAGTTCAAAAGATACAACCTTAAGACACGGTGTCTCACTTCTATCATTCACACCCCGTGCTAACCCAAACGACTCAGTCCGGCTCCTGATCCTCCTGTTGTCAAGTACACACACAAAAAAAAACAACAGCCGGATAACCCGGTTATAAATACAATTTCCAATTAAAAGAGACAGGCATACAATAGCAATTAAACATCTCATATTGAAATGCAACAATCATCAATACTTCAAAATGAGAGTTGATGTATGCATGACTTCAAAACACAGGATTATCAAGTCAGATAATCGAAATATCAATCGGTACTCGGTTGGGATCCCGGAGTCAAGTTATTACGAACAAACACCGACACTCCCATTTAGGGTGGATGTCGCACAACTCAACTCCTAGACTTCAGAGCAACTATAAGAAGTATTCTAGTACTTGGAAAAACTCGAAATCCAAGGCCACTTCAATATAGCTCCCTAAATCGTCTAATTTCAAAATGAATTAAATATTCGGCTCAATATGAATGCAAGTGTAAACAAAGTAAATCAATCAAGTTCACACCAACAAATTAACATGCAGTATGTGATTTGTTTGGGACTCGAGAATCAATCGAACTCGAGTATTCAACCCCATTCCATTCAATGTTGTCTTTTACCTTTCCAAGTTCGTCGTGGATTCAAATCTGAAAATAACAATGAACTCAATCAATATCGATTCAAATCAAAACAAACCATTACAAGATGTTCAATACTATACCGTCTTCAACTCTCAAATCGGTTCAAACTCCCAAGTTCATTCCAAACCCGAATCTTTCAACCAAACTCTGAAAATATGAAATACGGATTCGATATCAATCTACTAACTCAAACAAACCTGGAAATCAAATCGAAATAATAAAACCGATAATCCAAAACTCGATTTCGACGGCATGACGGTTATAAACGGTCAAACCAAAAATCTCAAACCAATTATCATCATCAAGACAACTCAAACCCATCTTCCAATCCAACAAAACAACCAAATCCACCATAATCACAAAACCCATTTTCGAAACTTAAGCTCCAAAAATCATATAAAATCCAAACTTCGTTCTTTTTCCGAACCGACTCCGAATACACAGTCTATGCTAGCTTAAGAACGACATCCTTGAAAATCATCAAATTCTGACAACCCAACAAAAATAAAGTTCTAGAGATCGTAGCAAAACTTACGGAAAAACGACGCCCTCGTTGCGGTGATCGTGAATCTCAACTCGAAACGAAAATCTGACGGTCGGATCGTGTGAATCGAAAGAAAAAGAAATCTTGGAGAATGGCCATGTCTTTCTTGGTTCTAGCATGTGGGAGAGGGGAGGAAGAGGATAGTTAGGAGAGATGGTGATGATATGATGTAATAAGTCAAGTCTTTTGACTTGGTCCAACCCCTCAATTTGCAACTCGGTCCCTGAAACTCCAAACTCAATCAATTCAATCCTGGTTCAACTAATTCCCATTAATTCAAAATAAATAATAATCAACTCTGCTAATCACAAAATAATTAATTTCAGGGCCTTACACAATATGATATGCACATGCTGCATAATAATATGACACACAAATGCAACATATAAGCATGCAAAACCCGCTGGCTATCTCAGTCAGTACTTACGTACCTTATTATAGGCAGTCCTAGCAGTCCCATTCTAGGTTCCAAGCCTATCATCAACTCTACAATGCAATTACCCATGCATCATTAATTAAGCTCTAAAATCCTTAACTAAGCTATTGCATACTCCTAAATAATTTAAGGAGATCATAGCTATACCTGCGTCCGTCTCCAGCCCGCTGATGACAATTTTCTCAAAACTAGGCCACAGCTCCGCTACGATGCCTGGATCGCTATGCCACTTCCGGAATCCCAAAAGGACACCTAGAATTCCCTAGATCTAAGTTAGAAGGCTAAAGAATTGAGAGAGAAAAAGGAGAGGTGCAAGTTGAAAATGAAATCTTGGCCCCCTATTTATAGGCAAAGTTTGGAGCCTCCGAACTCAACTTCGGAGCCTCCGATCCGGTTCGGATCCACCATTCCTGACTTCGGATCCCTCGAAGTCCCATCAGTGATGTTACCAATGATGTATTATTCTCGGACAGCTGGCCATGCAGTTCGGAGCCTCCGATCTTAGGTTCGGATCCTCCGAACCAGTTTGGAGCCTCCTAACCTGGTTCGGGTCCTCCGAACCCTCCGAACTCTCGGAACCTTCCCGGCCATTTTGAGTGTCTTGAATCCATCTTTGGACTCCGTTAATCCATTAGAAATTTCCTTAATCATGTTTTACTTAATTTAAACATGATTATATGATTAATTACGCATTAATTTTTAATTCCGGATACGGGTCACTACATTCTCCCCCCTTAAAAATTTCGTCCTCGAAATCCAGGGTAAACCTCGAGAACTTACTAGAAACCCTTGCTCAAGTGTCTGATCGAAATAGCTCCCGACACACTCAGACTCTTGTCGAATTCCCTGCAAGCTCCATTAATGCTGAACCGCATTAACATTCTTCCAACTGAAGATTTTTGTGCTACTTGTCGACAGTCGAACTCCTCTGTCACTATTGTATCACAACATTGATACATCTGCCGTCCTAACCACGATCTCACTGATCACGAAGGATACCAACACCCGCTCGATCGAGATCATCTACCAAAGGAAAAATCTTGGATTGACGAAGACCAAATTATAACTTGACTGGCTTACGACATTCGTCGAATCACTAATTTAATCTTACCATATAATGGTTCCAAAAGTTCCCGGTGCTCAACACCTCTAGTCAGGAAACACCATTCCCAACACTGTGTTGTCACAGCAAATTTCGAATTTCTCCCAGAGGGAATCTAGTTGACAAAAAGCTATACACAAACATAACTGCTTAACACGATTTCTATGCTGGTCATCCTTCGCATGTTCCACCGAAGCAAACGAGCTTCCCAAGAATTACTGTAAATTCAGCCCACCATGTCTAGTGTGAATCACAGTTCACGTTTCTTAGTATAACTCAGCATTGTGCCTTGATGAAAACTATCATCGCTCGCCAATAATGACGCTAAGTCATCTCCTAGCCATTGGCCTGCAAAGCCATGCATTCACTGCAATGGAAGTCATCACATTGTTGATGATATACATTATCCCGGCCATAAGTCATTCACCCATGAATTCAATCGATGGACATCCTCCTGATAGTTATACATACTCGTAATCAATGTGAACTCATCAAGTCTAAGGCAAGCTCCCACCAATATGATCGACTGGGACATTTCACATTGCACAGACATATGGAAACGCTTCATATTCCATCTCAAAACTTGACAGTCATTGCACCTGGTATAACTCACCTCAGAGTCCCTGCTGACACCATCATCACTAGCTACCTATCACGCACCCGACCATTGTCCATTGCTAAAACTCAATATCCTTGACAAACAGCCTGCACGGATGTGACTCACTGAATGGAAAGAACGAATTCGATCCGTCCCGATCTTGCAAAGTCTTTGATCCCAAAGGCAAACCTTGTTGTCTACTAAGTCGATCCTTGACTATCTCAGTCACCTCAGAGATATTGCACATCACTCGCTGAAAGATTAGTGACACAACCTGCTAGACCTCGAAACTAGATCCTAGCTAATGTAACTTCTCACAATCAGACAACTGATGTCTCCTTGCTAATGTCCATTAGATTTTCCAACACTTGTCAGATTCAACACTACGGTACAACACAATAACACTTCATCTAAATGTTTTGTTGACATCCTTAATATCTTGTTAGTGGGCAACTCTCACATGAAGCATAAATCCTGATCCCCTCCGTTACTCAACCCGAGTACGCAATTTCTATCACTAAGCAATTTCTAGAATCAATATCAGTTTCCTTCTTAACGAGAATGCATAATCTTGAAAAACCACCAACTCCCTTGCTTGTCTCCACTGTCAAGTTATTGCCTAACTTGACCATACAAGTCCAATTGCAATCGTCCCCAATTATAGCAATCCTAAATTATTCATCTTCGGCAATCCTAGAGACTCTAAATCATCCAAATTGCCGAATGCTCCGAGATTGTACCAAGTATTCATCTCCTATGCATTATTCGACAGATAGTATACCCAGATCATCACAGATTGGGCTCTCAACTAATCAATCCTATTGATTCTACTGTGGCTCATACTTAGCTCACCGTGAAACTCAAATCAGACTACCACTGATCATCAAAACCTATGTGGCTCGATCAATACTCTTGACTCGGCTTCCACAAGTCTACTATTCCCAACACTAGAATACTCAAATCACTCTGGTTTCAACACACGCATACTTGATAACCAGACCATAGTTATAAGTTGTCTATCGACACAACATCGTGCCTTACTATAGACAGCTGCCTCGTACACTGAACTTAATCAACCTAACTCTGACAGATTTAGTTAATAGCCACTAGTATTCATTAGCACAGATCCCGTGCCATCTTAGCACTACCAATCGTTGTCTTGTTCACCCAAGGCGAACATCAAGATGAACTAAGCCCAATATTTGCTCACGATCTATCAACCTAGAACATTTCCATCCCATGGAAAATCCTACGCTCAACCTCTGAAAATATCAGACAGTACTTAGCGCAAACACTAGACTCACTATCCTTGCCTCTTTCATTCAGAATGAACGTCATGGTTCGTCAAGTCCAAGAACCATAACTAATGAATCCCAAGGATTCTGACAATCTTTGGACACGATCCTAATTATATTCCTTGCAAAGACTATGCAAAAATTTAAAACTAAGGTAGCTTACCTCAATAACCCACCTGGACAATCACCAAGGCTTCACGGCATAGGCCATGCTCCCCTCTCGTCTTAAATAGTCTTTAACATCTGATATAATCCCATTACTGATGACATTAATCATCATGAAAAAATTCTTCTATTCGAGTCGAAGTCTCAAAAACAACATCCCATCCAAGTTCTTGGAAGACTCCTATCGCAGGGAAACCCTAACCACAACTATGATGACAACCCCTAGTCATCGTTGGTAGAAATCCGTCTACCTACTAGAACCACTAGTCTAGCAGTATCTCAGAGGTCAAAATCTATCCGCTCAGAGTACACACTTGTCAAGGAAATCCCTCCAAGACTGGTTCCCAAAGTAGAAGTATCGAAAACTCTGACACGATTCCTCGCTCCTGTCCGCACTTGCTGGAATCCCATAAGCCAAATCTTTAGAAATCCTGCAGATGATGATAGTCTTCGGGCAACCTAATCGCCGCATCATATCCTCTTCCAAGGTCTCATTAATCCTATAAGGATAACCCAAAGTCTTAATACTATATCCCATGTCTCTTGCATGCATGCTCTGATACCAATAAATGTAGCAACCCAACCCGGATCTGTAAGAGTGGGTGCCCAGTGAGCCAACTGTGTGGCTATGGGCTTTGTTGACTCTTTGTATAAACAATCTTTTGTTTAATATGATTTACACTTTTATGGCAATGACTTTATATTACTTCATATTGTTATATTGTGATATACTATTGTTGTTTTGATAAAGACCTTGAATATACTATAGTGTATGTAAGATGTGGTAGAACATGGAGATGTCTATCATGAAATACATCTTATAGTCACTGTATATTCTAAAACCGTTCCTAGTCGATTGAGCCGTCCGATAATAAGGATAAGGATCGCTCGAGTTTGAGACTAGCATTTGCGATGCGGAGTACCACGTTTCATTGGTAGGGAACATGGAGATGTTCGAAGCATGCAAATGGATATTCATAGGATGAATAGTCGAACTACCCTATCCGGACTTTCCAAGTGGTTATCACTTATCGAGTGGATAAAGTCCGCGGTTTTGGTTGTACACCATTAGTCCTTACGACTTGAAACATCATGGAGACTCTATATGCTAGTACTGTGCTTTGACTCGTTTACCGACTCTGAGGGGGTCATCAGGTGTCGAGATTGGGTACAGTTACGACACATATAGGAGTCAATGCATTGTTGTCAAGGATTCACCACATACTTGCGAGTGTGGATATCCTATGCGATCTGAGGAGATATTAGTGTGACAAATCTCTGGCCAGAGTACTTGATGTGATTTAAGAAATGGTTTCTTAGTAGCACATGCGATGTCACTAATTTGATCTTCAAGATGTATTGCATAGTTATCGAATCTTGAGCGACTCTCGATATACCAATGGTTGTTGATTCGATCGGGATATATGGATGAAGGGACCGTACTGTACGTTAACCAAAATCTACTGGTTCTTGTAGGCACTATCAGTGATACCTAGGGAATCATGGGGCGATGTTGCTAGGCGCTTTACCATGATTCGTTGGGCAAGTCGGAAAGTGTTGTTCCGAGTCACAAGGAGTTGTGAGCCCACGGCTAGCTGTATCCCTGAACCATTGAGGGTCACACAGTGTAATGGAGTTTTAATCCCCGTTGAGATAGTTAAATTTAAAGAGTTAAATTTAATGAACTAAGGAGTTGGACTTCTTAAATAAGAGTAAGGGAGTAGGATTTCCTAAAATGACATAGGGATGGACATTTTTGGAAACCACTGAATTCGGATTCAGGAAAATTTATTTTGACTTTAAAACGTGCAGAAATGGTTTCTGTGCACATTGGTGAAATCGTTTCATCAATCGGAGTCACGATGAATTTTATATTAATTTCTGAACGAGCGGGCTTTGCTTGTCGGGCCCCAGCTTATGACTAATGGGCCCTAAGGTGTTAGTGGCCTGCATTATAAATAAGTTATTTCAGTACAGAAATTACACACAACAGGTCATTATTTTGAGAGCAATAATTTCGAAAACCCTAGCCCCTATTCTCTCTCAATTCGGCCGATCACCCTCCCACTCTGTCAGAGAAATTCCGGTCTGTGATTTTGAATCGCAGTAAGGAATAACGAATCAAATTCGTGTATTCTCTTCGCAGAAAACTTCTGATAGATTTTCTAGTGCAATCTATCAGAGGGATTAAACCTCTGTTCGTGGACCTGATTGAAGGCGTTCATCGGTTCCAGGGAGAGACAACAAGAGCAGAATTGTTCTGTTGGTGTCCATTAATCTCGTTGCGAGATTTGAGGTAAAATTTATTTAATTGTTATTTAAATTTTACACACACGTAATTCAATCGATGAACGGTTGATACCCATACCATGGAAACGTTCCATGAAAAAATTTTTAAACTTCCACTGCACCGGGTATCAATCGTAATTGGTCTGGGAACTCGCCAGTTTTCCAACAGTGGTATCAGAGCCAGGTTGCTCAGATCAATCGATTGAATAATCAATTGTACAAAATTTTTGAGTCTCGGTTTATGAAACAAAATAAATATTTTTAATAAAAAAAATTTTTTTCGGGGCAAAACCCGGGCAGCGATTGGATCGCTGCCCGGTGGGGCAGCAATTGTTGCTGCCCCGGGCGGCGCACGGCGCCGCCCAAAGGGGGCGCACGGCGCCGCCCAAGGCGGCGACTGTCGCCGCCCAGGGCGGCGCACGGCGCCGCCCAGCGCAGCGCTCGGCGCTGCCCAGGGGCGGCGCTCGGCGCCGCCCAGGGCAGCGAACGGCGCCGCCCAGGGGCGGCGCCAGGCGCTGCCCTAAAGGGGCAGCCGGGCTGCCCCCGGCCCGCGCCCCGGGTGCGGGCCGGCCCGGGAGTGTCCCGGGCGGCCCGCCGAAAAAATTATATTTTAATTTTTAATATTTAAAATTTTATTTTTGGTCCGGTCAAAAATTGTTTTTGATTGGTTCACGAGATTTCGGATCGAATTGTTCGAGTCCGTAAATTTTAAAATTGATTTTGGATAAATTTGAATTTTTGGAAAATTTTAATATTTTATCCGTAAATTGAATTTTGAAATCAATTATTTTGGTACAATTGATGATAAGATATGATCTTATGATATATTAGATAAAATATGATTTTATTTGTAAAATTGGATTTTATAGATAAAATATGATTTTATTTGATATGGATATAAAATATGATTTTATATGTGAAATGTGATTTTATATATAAAATATGATTTTATCTTGTTTAAATTTGAATTGCCACAGCATGTTATCCAATAAATTAATTTTGAATTAAATGTTATTGGATAAGGATGATCGATTGCCATGACCAATTTTGTAGGTGTATGTTAGGAATTTACATTTTGTCTTTATTGTTGTTGGTTTTATTAATGGGCCTGGTTTATGGCCCGATATGAATGTCATATGTAATAAAAGTGGGCTTGGTTTATAGCCCGTTCCCACCCCCTAAAAATGTATCCCCTACTTGTCATTGTTATTTAATTGTAAATACATTAGATTTAGTGGGAGATCAAGATTTGAAGATGGTGGGCCCAGCAGACAATGAAGACTGAAGAAATGTAAATTGGAAGCATATGTAATAGGATTGCATTTGCATACTGCATATTACCTAGGATTGGACTAAGACCCGTGATTGGCAACCACGGGTCAATTAGAAATGGAATCGATCATCCTATATAATATGTGATATTATGATTGTATGCATGTTTAGACATAAATTGCGTGAATCCGGCAATGCATGCAATAAATTAAATATGATGAGACAAATATTTTTATAAATAAAATCCCTCATTTTAAATATGATTTAAAATTTATATCAAGATAAATAAAGGAAATTTAAATATTGTTTAAATGTTCCTACCTTCCATCAACGGTCAATGTATGTGATGCTACCCGCGGATACGGTCCGGCTCATATTATTGGGGGGGCCCGTCCGTCGGAAAGCTGTACATTGGATCGACAAATGTTGTAAGTTGGGTGGAACTCCCATGGGATCGGCTCATATTATTGGGGGATCCACATGGCGACCGTCCATCACAACTTAATATTGATGGGTCATCTTGACATGTCACTTTAAACGGCGTCATATTATTGGGCCCTTATTGGACATGAGGTAAATACATGGGGGTTGCTTTGGAAGCAATTGGGCTCTACCTTTTGAGAATTATGGTTGGCTGATATTATTCGGGACCATAAGTTTGTCAATTGGACTCCATGTTCTCACTAAGGAAAAAGTTTCCCGTTTTCACTAGAGGGTGGTGAAATCGTTAAAATAGTGGGAGTGAGATTCATAAAATTAAATTCGCCTATTTTATGTCTTAGTAAATTGTTAAACAATCATTGATATATGTCTGTTTTTCCTTTTCAGTATTTCATACAATGAATTCGCGAAATCCTTTATTCTCGATCCTCGAACAAAACAAGCTGACTGGCGCCAACTATACGGAATGGTTCCGGAAGTTGAAGATTGTCTTAACTTCGGAGAAAATGCTCTACGTGTTAGAGAAAGCACCTCCGAAGGAAGCACCAGCTGACATAAGTCCGGAGGAATTGGCCAAACTTGATGCATGGTGCGACCATGACATCAAGACCAAATGCTATATGCAAGCCTCGATGTCTGATGAACTCCAGAGGCGATTTGAGGACACGGTGAATGCTGCTGACATTCACACGCAACTCAAGGAACTTTTTGGGGCTCAGTCGAGGGCTGAAAGGTTCTCTACTGTTAAGGAGTTGATGACGTGCCGCATGCGTGAAGGGACTTCGGTCCGTGATCATGGGGTACGAGTGATTTGGCTCATACAGAAGTTAGCGACCCTTGATTTGGTGTTGGAGCATGAACTCAATGTGGACTTGCTGCTTCTATCTCTTCCTTCTTCATTTGATGGATTCGTGATAAATTTTAATATGAACAAGATAGAGGCCACCCTTGAAGAGATGGTCAATATGCTCGTTACATATGAATCCACACTTAAGAAGGATAAGCAAGCTTTCTTGGTGGGCTCCTCATCTTCTGCTAAGAAGGGGCCAAGTATGAAGGGCAAGAAACGTTCTGCCCCACCCAAGAAAGTGGAACCCGAGAAGAAGCAAAAGACAAAGGCTTCAAACGATGGAAAATCCAAGGATGTTTGCCATTACTGCAAGAAGCCGGGTCATTGGAAGCGCAACTGCAAGGAGTATCTTGAGCAGTTGGGAACTGCAAAGGGTATGTTCTATATCGAAATAAACATGTCACTTAATACAACTTCTTGGGTATTGGATACCGGATGTGGATCTCACATTTGCAATGATTTGCAGGTGATGACAAGAAGTCGCAGGCTTAGAATGGGTGAGACCCAGCTGAGGCTCGGGAATGGTTCCAGAGTTGAAGCTACGGCCATTGGAGATGTTTGTTTGATTTTGCATAATGGTTTTAAATTATTGTTGAGAGATGTTTTATTTGTGCCAGATTTAATTAAAAACATTATTTCTATTTCTATGCTTGATAGAGATGGTTATTCTTGTAATTTTGTGAATGGGATTTGCAGTATTTACAAGAATGAATGTTTAATTGGAAATGGACAACTTGAAAACGATCTATATAATTTAAAACTAAAAGACGTTCCAGTGAATTGTATTGACAAACCGGCGACAACAAACAAAAGGAAAATCGATAGTCAAAACCCGGCAAACCTTTGGCACGCTAGACTAGGTCATATTTCCTCAAGGAGGATGAACAAGCTAGTGGGAGAGAGGGCATGTTTGATATGTCTGATATTAACTCTCTACCTACTTGTGAATCCTGCCTAAAAGGGAAAATGACTAAATCTCCTTTTAAGGGGAAGCCTGAGCGTAGTCAAAATCTGTTGGATTTGATCCATACAGATGTTTGTGGTCCATTTAGAGTAGGGACTCAACATGGCCACACCTACTTCATTACCTTTACTGATGATTATTCTAGGTATGGGTATTTATATTTAATGAAATATAAGTCTGAAGCATTTGAAAAGTTCAAAGAATTCAAGGCTGAAGTAGAAAACAAGCTAGGTAAAAGTATTAAAGCACTTCGATCGGATCGAGGTGGAGAATACTTGAGTACCGAGTTTTTGGACTATCTGAAAGAGAATGGGATTCTCTCTCAGTGGACTCCTCCTATGACACCACAGCTTAATGGTGTATCGGAGCGTCGTAATCGAACTTTGTTGGACATGGTTCGATCTATGATGAGCTTCACTGAGCTTCCACCTTCGTTTTGGGGCTATGCGCTTGAAACGGCGGTATTGTTGTTGAATAACGTCCACACTAAAGCAGTGGACAAAACACCATACGAGTTATGGAATGGCAAAGCTCCTAAGTATTCGTACTTGAGGATTTGGGGATGTCCTGCTTACGTGAAGCGGACAGTGGGAGATAAGTTGGATAGTCGATCCAGCTTGTGTTATTTTGTGGGGTATCCGAAGAATTCAATCGGATATTATTTCTATTATCCTGCTGAAACAAAGGTGTTTGTTTCACGGAATGCCACCTTCTTGGAGAAGGAGTTCTTATTGGATAAGAAAGGCGAGATGATGGAACTCGAAGAAGTTCGAGAGGAACCCGAAATACAAAATAACGATCCCACACCTCAGGAACCATTGCTGGACACGCCTGCACCTAGAAGATCCGAGAGGACTTCTAGACCTCCAGTTCGATATGGTCTTCTTCTTGAAGAGGGTCAAGATGAACCCGACATTGGATGTGATCCAAGAAGCTTCAAGGAAGCAATTTCTGATGCGGATTCGAATTTATGGCTTGAAGCTATGCAGTCTGAATTGGATTCGATGCATACTAACCAAGTCTGGTCTTTAGTGGATCCTCCCGATGGAATTGTTCCAATAGGGTGTAAATGGATCTACAAAAGAAAGCTTGGGCCTGATGGTAAGGTATTGACCTACAAGGCGCGATTGGTGGCTAAAGGTTATACTCAAAGGCAAGGAGTTGACTATGACGAAACCTTTTCACCAGTTGCAATGTTCAAGTCCATAAGAATCCTAATTGCCATAGCTGCATGGTATGACTATGAGATATGTCAAATGGATGTGAAGACTGCTTTTCTTAATGGAGACATTAAGGAAGAAATCTATATGAAGCAGCCTGAGGGGTACACATCCATGGGAAGCGAGCATAAGGTATGCAAGCTTCAGAGATCAATTTATGGTCTAAAACAAGCATCAAGAAGTTGGAACCAGAAATTTGATGAAACAATTAAAGACTTTGGTTTCATCAAGAACCCGGAGGAACCTTGCGTGTACAAGAAAGTAGTTAAGGATGCGGTGACATTCTTAGTACTTTATGTTGATGACATCCTACTCATTGGGAATGATGTAGGGATGTTGCAGTCAACTAAGATATGGTTATCAGGTAGATTTTCGATGAAGGATTTGGGTGAGGCATCCTACATTCTTGGGATACAGATCTATAGGGATAGATCTAAGAGAATGATAGGACTCACTCAATCAACCTACATCGATACCATATTGAAACGGTTTTCAATGGATGGGTCCAAGAGAGGACATCTACCCATGTGTCATGGAGTTTCTCTATCCAAGTCTATGTGTCCCAAGACTGATGCAGAGATAGAGAATATGACACATGTACCATATGCGTCAGCTATAGGTAGTATCATGTATGGGATGATATCTACCAGACCGGATGTAGCATTTGCTCTGAGTGTCACGAGCAGATATCAGTCTAATCCTGGTCAGATGCATTGGAAAGCCGTGAAGGACATTCTTAAGTACTTGCGAAGGACTAAGAATATGTTCATGGTTTATGGAGGACGAGAACTCAAACTGGAAGGCTATACCGACTCTAGCTTCCAAAGTGATGTGGATGACTCGAAGTCAACCTCTGGATTTGTGTTCATGCTCAATGGCGGTGCTGTCTCTTGGAAGAGTTCCAAGCAGGACACCACAGCGGATTCCACCACTGAGGCTGAATACATTGCAGCATCAGCTGCTGCTAAAGAGGCCGTTTGGATGAGGAATTTCGTCCAAGAGTTGGGCGTCATTCCTGAATTTGTTGGTCCAGTCCCGGTGTACTGCGACAACACGGGTGCCGTTGCTCAAGCAAAGGAACCAAGGTCTCATCAAAGATCCAAACACGTACTGAGGAAATACCACATAATCCGGGAGATTGTGGAAAGAGGAGACATCAGTGTCGAACGAGTGGCCTCTGCAGACAATATCGCTGATCCACTTACTAAGCCTTTGCCAGGACCATTGTTTGACAAACATCGCGAAGCAATGGGTCTACGTAGTATGACTAGTTGGCTATAGGGCAAGTGGGAGATTGTAAGAGTGGGTGCCCAGTGAGCCAACTGTGTGGCTATGGGCTTTGTTGACTCTTTGTATAAACAATCTTTTGTTTAATATGATTTACACTTTTATGGCAATGACTTTATATTACTTCATATTGTTATATTGTGATATACTATTGTTGTTTTGATAAAGACCTTGAATATACTATAGTGTATGTAAGATGTGGTAGAACATGGAGATGTCTATCATGAAATACATCTTATAGTCACTGTATATTCTAAAACCGTTCCTAGTCGATTGAGCCGTCCGATAATAAGGATAAGGATCGCTCGAGTTTGAGACTAGCATTTGCGATGCGGAGTACCACGTTTCATTGGTAGGGAACATGGAGATGTTCGAAGCATGCAAATGGATATTCATAGGATGAATAGTCGAACTACCCTATCCGGACTTTCCAAGTGGTTATCACTTATCGAGTGGATAAAGTCCGCGGTTTTGGTTGTACACCATTAGTCCTTACGACTTGAAACATCATGGAGACTCTATATGCTAGTACTGTGCTTTGACTCGTTTACCGACTCTGAGGGGGTCATCAGGTGTCGAGATTGGGTACAGTTACGACACATATAGGAGTCAATGCATTGTTGTCAAGGATTCACCACATACTTGCGAGTGTGGATATCCTATGCGATCTGAGGAGATATTAGTGTGACAAATCTCTGGCCAGAGTACTTGATGTGATTTAAGAAATGGTTTCTTAGTAGCACATGCGATGTCACTAATTTGATCTTCAAGATGTATTGCATAGTTATCGAATCTTGAGCGACTCTCGATATACCAATGGTTGTTGATTCGATCGGGATATATGGATGAAGGGACCGTACTGTACGTTAACCAAAATCTACTGGTTCTTGTAGGCACTATCAGTGATACCTAGGGAATCATGGGGCGATGTTGCTAGGCGCTTTACCATGATTCGTTGGGCAAGTCGGAAAGTGTTGTTCCGAGTCACAAGGAGTTGTGAGCCCACGGCTAGCTGTATCCCTGAACCATTGAGGGTCACACAGTGTAATGGAGTTTTAATCCCCGTTGAGATAGTTAAATTTAAAGAGTTAAATTTAATGAACTAAGGAGTTGGACTTCTTAAATAAGAGTAAGGGAGTAGGATTTCCTAAAATGACATAGGGATGGACATTTTTGGAAACCACTGAATTCGGATTCAGGAAAATTTATTTTGACTTTAAAACGTGCAGAAATGGTTTCTGTGCACATTGGTGAAATCGTTTCATCAATCGGAGTCACGATGAATTTTATATTAATTTCTGAACGAGCGGGCTTTGCTTGTCGGGCCCCAGCTTATGACTAATGGGCCCTAAGGTGTTAGTGGCCTGCATTATAAATAAGTTATTTCAGTACAGAAATTACACACAACAGGTCATTATTTTGAGAGCAATAATTTCGAAAACCCTAGCCCCTATTCTCTCTCAATTCGGCCGATCACCCTCCCACTCTGTCAGAGAAATTCCGGTCTGTGATTTTGAATCGCAGTAAGGAATAACGAATCAAATTCGTGTATTCTCTTCGCAGAAAACTTCTGATAGATTTTCTAGTGCAATCTATCAGAGGGATTAAACCTCTGTTCGTGGACCTGATTGAAGGCGTTCATCGGTTCCAGGGAGAGACAACAAGAGCAGAATTGTTCTGTTGGTGTCCATTAATCTCGTTGCGAGATTTGAGGTAAAATTTATTTAATTGTTATTTAAATTTTACACACACGTAATTCAATCGATGAACGGTTGATACCCATACCATGGAAACGTTCCATGAAAAAATTTTTAAACTTCCGCTGCACCGGGTATCAATCGTAATTGGTCTGGGAACTCGCCAGTTTTCCAACAGGATCCACTACCTAATCAGAGTTAATAGCATAATTAAGCATAAATAAATTACTGCGGAAGACTTAAATACAAGCAGACCGGCAGAATACAACCGGTTAAACAAATTCGATTATACAACTCAATCGAATAAATAAGCCTAAAGGGCAAAAACCTACAACTAATCCTGCTGTCTTCACTGGTCACTGGCGACTCCAAGCTCCTGGTGCTCAAACCTGCCCCGTCGAATGGGGTGTCCAGATACAAAGAAAAGACTGGACGTAAGCTCTAATCTCAATATAAAAGCACAGGTAAAACATACAAATATAATGCATGCAAATGACAGGGTATCCTTATCGGGGGTAACTGTATACAATTTCTCAGTAATGGAGTCTAGGACATGAGTGTTACAACCCGGAATCAAACCCTGCGTACACTACTCATTAATAACGGACGTAGACTGTGTCTCACAGATGCCAGTGCCGGATAACACGTCGGTCGTGGGGCGCTCGACATCAACCGTCCGAGCAGGGCTGAGCGGCCCTACGTGGCTCATCTCAAAAGATGGATAGGAACAATATGATATGCACATGCTGCATAATAATATGACACACAAATGCAACATATAAGCATGCAAAACCCGCTGGCTATCTCAGTCAGTACTTACGTATCTTATTACAGGCAGTCCTAGCAGTCCCACTCTAGATTCCAAGCCTATCATCAACTCTACAATGCAATTACCCATGCATTATTAATTAAGATCTAAAAGTCTTAACTAAGTTATTGCATACTCATAAATAATTTAAGGAGATCATAGCTATACCTGCGTCCGTCGTCAGCCCGCTGATGACAATTTCCTCAAAACTAGGCCACAGCTCTGCTACGATGCCTGGATCACTATGCCACTTCCGGAATCCCAAAAGAACGCCTAGAATTCCATAAATCTAAGTTAGAAGGCTAAGGAATTGAGAGAGAAAAAGGAGAGGTGCGAGTTGAAAATGAAATTTCGGCCCCTTTTTATAGGCGAAGTTCGGAGCCTCCAAACTCGACTTCGGAGCCTCCGATCTGGTTCGGATCATCCGTTCCCTGACTTCGGATCCCCCGAAATCCCATCAGTGACATCACCAATGACGTATTATTCTCGAACAGCTGGCCATGCAGTTCGGAGCCTCTGATCTTAGGTTCGGATCCTCCGAACCAGTTCGGAGCCTCCTAACCTGGTTCGGGTCCTTCGAACCCTCTGAACCCTCCGAACCTTTTCGGCCATTTTGAGTGTCCTGGATCCATTTTCGGACTCCGTTAATCCATTTGAAATGTTTTTAATCATGTTTACTTAATCTAAACATGATTATATGATTAATTACGCATTAATCGTTAATTCCGGATACGGGTCACTACACTTGCATACATGCACGTATAATACTGTATACTCATACTCTCGTACTGAGCATGTTAGGCTCACTTCCGGTCATTTTCTGTTGTCTGGATACCCTATTGAATGGGGCTGATGCAGATAGTTCTCTGATGACAGGGAGGTTAGGTGGTGACCAAGGCTGGATGGCAGGGTTGACCACTAGGTTTTGATTTTATGGTATTTATTTTGTTTAAAGTTCTGCATTTATTTTGATTAAGATTATTTAATGTTTAATTGCATTTTTAAGCTTCTGATTAGTAGGTGATCACGATGCGGGTCACTACAGATTACATGCTCAAAAATTTGTAACAAATGGGCTTGGAAGTCGGCCATTTAGTTGCAAACAAGACTTTTAAAATTAATTCTCTCTACTATTAAAATAACGCTGCACCAACTTTAAATTTAAAATAAACATGAAATATTTTTTTCTTAACTTGTTCGAAGGCTAGTCTCGTTCTTTCAGTCCACTATTAACCTGAAAATATTAAACTAACTTGCAAAACATTAAATATCAGAAATATTCATAGCATCACATAAATTAAACGTAACTTTTAAATTTCATAAATAAAATTAATAAAAACAAACAAAAAATCTTTTAAAATTTTTGTGATTGAGCTAGTGGACTTTTGGACCTTACATATCTTATCTGCTCTTATTTCCCACTTGTAACAGCTACACATCCGATCATTCAAGGATCACAAGGGCGAAGAGTCAACTCCCAACTGCTCATCTCAGACTATTGAAGAAGAGTTTCTCACCAGTTTGAATCTTGGAATTCATTCAAACTAGTCACGATGTACACGCGTTGCGTGTGTAACAATATTTAAATACTATTTTAAAATATATTAGAAATATATAAAATTTATTTTCATGATTTTTTTAATAATATAAATATTTTATAATGGATAATTTAAATAATCAATTTTTTAGCTAATCAATATTGAGTTTGTAATTTGCACCAAATATACACGATGTTTTTTTTTTCTTTATTTCTTTTGAGAAATCAAACCATCCACATAAATGATAAAATACAATCACCAAAGTAAAAAATATTTATTAGAAAAGAGTAAAAATAAAATTGGAAAAAATATATATATATATATATATTTAAACCAAACTGCATATTAAATTTTTTTTCATCTAATCAATAATTTAACAATAATCAAACTAATTTACAATTACTAAAAACAACTCTAGTAAATCTTTCGATTGTCAATACTCAATAGACACCAAATTCATTCCCCTCAAGAAGATCAATTCTCTTATGCTCTGTCTACAAAACCTGAATAAGAATAAAACCATAAAAAAAGGATGACCTAGAAAAATAAAAATCAACACATTAGCATACAAACGAATAATGGAGTATTTAAGTCATAAATAAATCCTTCATGAAAGATGAAAACAAAAATGGCGTAACAAAATCAACAATAATTTAAGCAACACAATCGATGACAAAATCAACCAACTACGACAAACATGAAGAGGAAAAAAAACATTCGATAAAGGCGAAACTTTTTGTGAATTGGAAAACAAAAAATATAATTATAATTATAAAATTAACTGATTCTCCGCTCTTTTTTAGATCAGATTAATTTGAAAATTTTTGAAAACAGTAAAAAGTAGTACGTATAAAAAGAGGAATTTAGAGCAAGACATTCAAGAGAATGTGGGTTTGAGTTTGTGAAGTGGGCCACAATTTTGATGACAAATTTGGGTTCGCGGGTTTGTAAAGGTAACTTATCATTTTTCTTCATAATTGTCTGTAATTATAATTTTTAAGGAAGGATAATTTAGTCTAAACATTAAATTGATCATGACAGTTTTTCTAAGGTGTTTAACATTTACGAAATAGTAAGGATTTTATTGCTTTACTTACTGTTGTATTGTGTTGTGAACTAGGAGTTTCATTCTAGACAAGGAATAAGTCCTAAGATTGAAGTGAATTTCATACAAGGATTGTATAAACCAAATTTTTCTAATAAATTTTCTTCCTACATGGAAAAAAGGGAGACGTAGAAGTGGTTTTTTTCAAACTTCCATATATCCTATCTCATTTACATTAACTGCTCTTTTATCTTATTATTAGTGCCTGATTGAGTATAAAATAATTACAAAAACAGTTGGAATGTTTATCCACACTAATTCAATGGTTTAAACTATTTTTGAGTTTAAAGAAACTATTCTTGATATCTAACTCTAGCAAGACTACCATCAAAGCTTCGAAAAATATTTGAAATATTTTATAAGTGTGTATTCACTTCCCCCATCCTCACACTCATTCGATTCCAACAAAAGCAACTATCCAAAATTTTCCTTGCAGTTCTTTTGGGTCCAAAATCACCACCATATGCATAATTATGACAAAAAACCAAAATTTACTTGTACTCATTTTCAGGAACACATCTCCTAATCACTTGATCTGCACAAAATTTCCACAAATCGGGTTCGTGCCACTCATAATTTTTTGTCTCACAACGAATGTTATCCTTACGAGATTTACTAAGGGAAGAGGGAAAAATTTCATTGACCAAATAATTTACTATATCTGTATACCAAGGAATCATACCTTTAACTTGGAATACTTTTTCATTAGGAAATTTCAGAAATAGGCATAGATTCCTCTTCATTCACCAATTTGCTTAGGTGATCGGCTGCTGGATTCTCGGTTCCCCTCAAATCCTTGATTTCAACAAAAAAACTCTTGGAGTAAGAGTATCCAACTTATCAATCTCGGGTTTGACTCCTTTTTTGACAACAGATACTTCAAAGTTTCATGATCAGAATACACAAACAATTTAGAACCAACTAAATATGATATGAATTTATCTAAAGCAAAAAAAATGGTAAAAACTCCTTTTCAGTAGTTGTGTAGTTCCACTGTGTAGGATCCAACGTCTTTGACGCATAATATATGATGTGACTCTTCTTATCAATCTTAGGCCTAAAAAAATACCCACAACATAGTTACTTGAATCACACATGATATCAAAAGGCAAATTCAAGTCAGAAGGCTTGATTATTGGTGCAGTAGTCAACATGTTTTTGAGCTTGTCAAAAGCCTCCTTACAATTTTCCCAAAACTCTAAAAGCACACCCTTTTGAAGTAACATGGACATCGACAAAGCAATCTTTGAAAAATCCTTAAAAACATGCAGTAAAAACCTACATGCCCAAGAAAATCTTGAACTTCCTTAACGTTAGTGGCGTAGGGTAATTTTGTGATTATATCAATTTTTGACTTATCAACTTCTATTCCCCTAGAATAAACCACATGTCCCAACATAATACCTTGAGTCACCATGAAGTGACATTTTTCGTAATTCAAAACTAAATTTTTTTCCAAGCATCTTTTCAAAATTTTGGACAAGTGATCCAAAAAATCCTCAAATGAATTCTCATAGACAGTGAAATCATCCATAAATACTTTAATGAAATTCTCAATGTATTCAAAAAATACTTATCATGCACCTTTGGAACGTACCTGGAGCATTACAGGGTCCGAAAGGCATGCATCTGTTGGCAAATGTTCCAAAAGGGCACGTGAAATTCGTCTTCTCCCGATCTTCTAATATCTTGTAGTAACCTGAAAATCAATCAAGAAAACAAAAATAAGTTTTTCCAGTGTCTGAAGTTAGATCTCGGTTCTCTCGTGCCCGGAAACGTAGTTGAATTTTAAAATTTTTATGTAAAAATTGAGCACTTGTGTAGCATTCAAAAACATTAAACATTCATAGGATATTTAAGAAGTTTTTATCTATCAATCTTAAAATATTGAAAATGGCTCCAACCAAGATGTGAGCAACTTTGCTATTGAAAAGATAGACACTATCTACAAGCTTCCAAGAACACAACTTGCTCAAAAGAACAAGCTTCCAAGAGCCCACATTGCTAAAAAATGGCCTTTCCTTCGAATTAGGTCCACGACTAGTCAAACTAGATCCACCCTAAATATTCAATAGAATATTTAGAGTATTTTTCATTGAGAATTCCTTTGCCATAACCATAAAAGAAAATGACAAAAACTAGAAAGAATATTAAATGGGGGTTGATGTCCATATGTTGTGTGAGAGGACGGAGAACTTTTTTTTTGGTTCTTGGAGAAGTTGTGTTATGACAAAGCTAGTTAAAGCATTTATAGTAAATTGTGCACCTTATCTTGTAACCCTTCATCTCCTCTATCACATGTATTGTAAGTATTTTAGGTCAAACATATACATACATGACCCATGAACTTAATATTTAATTAATTATCAAGCTCAAACTCATTTAATCTCAATAAATTAATTAAATCAGACATGAATTCATTTAATCCCACTAGTAGAAATAATTATTCAACACTATTTTTATTTGAGCTCTACAAGACCCAATAGTATTTAATTAATCCAACACTAGAATTAATTTAATTATTTGGACTCTACAAGGTCCACTAGTATTTAATTAATTCAAATTTGAATTAATTTAATTAAATTCATAATAATAGTTTTGAAAATAACCATTTTCAAAAACTAATTATTTATTAAAGTCAACTTTTAATCTTGGAACACTTTCACAAATTAAAAGTTACTTTTTCCTTTATTATCCTTTAGAAGTCATACTTCTAATTTATCTCACTGATAAACTCCTTTATAAGTCATTCAACACATTGTACTAATTTTATTCTCAACAGGATCTAAAAAGTCAGTACTTGTGAGACCCTCAATGGTTCAATGATACAACTAGTAGTGGGTTCACATCTCCATGTGATTAGGGATCAACAAGTCCCTATATGAGCTTACCCTATATAGCTTCATTCTTATTTATCAACTCATTCATAATAAGAGCATGAGGAAACTCAAGTCTGATGGTACCCCCACCAGTCATGTTAAACTTCTAGCAGCATCGCTTACATGACTCCCTAGGTATCAAATGATAGTGCATAAAAAAACCATTCAATTATGGTTAGCGTACAGTACGTTCCCTTCAACTCATATACCCCGACCGATTCAACAACTATTGGTTTATCAAGAGTAGTCAAAGAATCGATAACTATGTATCATGTCGTAGTTGCATCGAAGATGTAATTAAAGAAAATCCTTTCTTAATTACCATCTACTCTGATAAGAGATTTCAAACTACAAATACATGAGACCACATAGGATATCCATACCTGAAGGTAAGAGGTGAATTTCCTACTACAATGCATCGACTCCTACATGTTTCGACACAACACCCAACCTTGCCACTTGATGACCCCAGTCGATAAACAAGTCAAAGTGAGGCGCCAACCCATAGAGTCTCCATGTTGTCCCGGGTCATAAGGACTAATGTTGTACTACCATAAACTAGGACATTTTCACTTGATAAGAAAGAACCACTTGGAAAGTCCTTTATGGAGGGTTGTTCAGTGCACTCTACCAGGAGCGCCTATTTGCATGCTTGGACATCACTATGTCTCCTACCAATGAAACTTGGTACTCACATCGCAAATACTAGTCTCAAGCTCGAGCGGTCTTTATCCTTCTTTTTGGCGACTGAATCGACTAGGATCGGTTTAGAATATACAATATTCCAAATATGAGTTACATGATAGTCATCACATGACCATCTCATATTCTTTTTACTATTTGTATATTCAAGGGCTTTATCTATGCAACTAGCATGAGTATATAAATAAAGATGTGCCAAATTAAATAATTCAAATATTATTAAAATAAAGATTGTCATACAAGAATTATCACAAGGACCCTCGGCCAACACTTGGCTCGACGGGCACCTACTCTAACATCTGATCAATAAAAGGTAAGGGTTTAAAATGATCTTTTTTGGTAGCTAAGTTAAGCCTTAAAAAATCAATGACCATCCTCCATCCATTTTTCACCCTCGTTGTTACCAACTAATCATTTTGATTTCTTACCACAATGATGTCTTTTTTCTTTGGTTCAACATGGATGGGGCTCACCCATTTACTATCCGAGATAGGATAGATTATTCCTTCATTTAAGAGCTTGATGATTTATTTCATTACCGCTTCCTTCATTACTGGATTCAGTTTTCTCTGGAACTCTCTCACCGGTTTGACATCATCTTCTAAAAGAACATATATGCATGCGAATTGACGAACTTATTCTTTTTATATCAACAAAGGACCATCCGATTGCAATTTTTTGCTCCTTCAGCTCAATGATCAACCTCTATTCTTTGTCATCAGTCAATCTCTTTGAGATAATTATCGGTAAAGTCCCGTCATCACCCAGATAGATATACTTCAAGTGATCTGACAAATTATTCAACTTTAGTTTGGGTGCCTATAAAACAGAAGGTAGAAATTTTTTGTGAGAGAATGATATTTAAATTTTTGAATTTGTTACCCTTGTTTGATCCACCATTGTTTCTGAAATTGCACAAGATTTCGCTAATTCTTCTTCCACATCTAATCGTGCATACATTTGAAATATTTTAGCTCACATTAATCTTCAAAGCAATCATGTACAATTGAATCAACAACATCAATCGAGCATATAGAATGGTTTTCATTTGGGATACTTCATAGAATAAAAAATATTAAATTTTACTATCTCTACATCAAATTCAATGGAGAGGGTACACTCGTCTACATCTATCTTGGTTATAGTTGTCTACATAAATGGCATTCCCAATAGAATTGGGGCCGAATTTGTAGTGGAATCCTCCTCCATTCACAAGATATGAAAATCTGCAGGGAATATCAATTCCTTAACCTCTACCAAGAAATCCTCAACAACGTTGTTTCTTTCAAAGGAACGATCCGTTAGAACGATCCAACTAGTTAACCGCTTTTGGGTAAGCATTAGAACGATCCGTTAATTGAATTAACACTCTAGTTTCTTTCAAATGATCCAAATTTAAAGAACAATAAATCGAATATGGCATGACATTGATGGATGCACCTAAATCTAACATTGCATGCTTAATTTTCAAATTTCATATAACACAAGGCATCATAAATATACCTAGATCCTTGCACTTATTCGGAAATGACTTCTTTATCATAGCTGATACATTATATCCCACACTTACCTTTTCATCATTTCTCAGACTTATCTTGTTAGTGCACAAATACTTAAAAAAATTAGCATACCTTGGGATCTTCTTAATGGCATCTATCAAGGGTATATTGATTTCCACCTTCCTAAACGTCTCCAACACTTCATTCTCATAGTCTGCCTTTCTGGATTTCTCCAACCTCGCAGGAAATGGAGGAAAAACTGCATTAGAAATACCAGATGGAGAGGATGTGGATTTTACCTTTGTTTGCTTCTCATATGGTTTTTCAACCTCCTCATCCATGTCTTTTCCTTCTCTAGCCTTCATAGGTGAGATGGGACCATTTTCAATCCCCTTCCCACTCCTCAAAATCATTTCACTTGCATTTTATTTTGGGTTTACTACCTTTTGTGATGGAAGTTTTCCAGAATTTTGCGCTTCCAATTTGCTGACAGAAGTAGTTAATTGGTTATCTGATTTCCTAGACTTTGAATTCTATCCATCGTTTTCTGTTGTAATTTCTGAGTGTTAGTTGCAAAGGCCTTAACAATTTCATCTAGGGACATACCTGAGTCTGAATTAGAGGATTGGGTAGGTTTTGGTTGTTTGTTTTAATTATGTCGTGGAAATCCTTGTTGGCCTCCTTGGTTCCTATAGCTGAAATTCTAGTGGTCCCTCCATCATGGATTGTAGGTATTAGCATATGGATCATATCTCCGTTGTGGTTGCCCATGAAATTCGTCGACTTCATTAGCTTGCTGCTTTGGGTATTCTTGCATCGTCAGACACATTCATCGAATGTTCAACCACCGAACATATACCGCAAGATTTGATCTGTTGTGCTTGTCCTGCAACCAATTTTTCCAAAAAAGAATTCAAGGAATCCAATTTTTGGTCTAGCCAAGAATTGATATTACCCGATTGGAGAAAATCTGGATAATATGTGGAGATCCGAGTGGCCGAATTAGTACTCGAACAAGTCTAGAGAACGAACTTCGTGGGTTTTTACCTTCATCACAAAGAAAAGTGAGTGGTGTCGGGGGTTTTCCAATGAAGACACTCTCTCAATTTAGTATTTTCCTAATGAAAGTTCTAGAGATTTAGATCATGTGACTAAAGAGAGCGTACCTTAAAAGTGAGAGGACTTGATCTATTTATAGATAGTCAGAGAGTTTCATGGGCTTTATCCTCTTATGGGCTTTAAAGAATTTATGGACTTTGATAAAGTGTCCAAATAAATAACTAAATAATATGGGACTCAAATGAATTGAGTCATTGGGCTTGGGCCCTGGATAAAATTAAATTGGGTCATAATCCATCAAATAGGACTAGAACTTACCTCGTTAACATGTCGTGGAGCGCTGTCATCCCAAGTTCCGAACTAATGTGCATTGGCAGCCATGTTGGCGATAAGATCACTTGATTCTTTAGGTGTTTTGTTTACAAATTCTCCTCTAATTGCAATATCAATCATGTTTCTATTGTGTTAGAACCTAATGGGGGGGGGGGGGATTTAGGTTCTATTGGCAACTTTAGCAATTTAAAGCGATTATGAAAATACGCAAGCGGAAGACTTAAAGAAATTAATAATAAGTGCGGTAAATAAATGCGTAATGTAAATAAAGCAGTAAAAGGGATAAAAAGATGTTTATGGAAGTTCGATGATAAATCGTCTACATCTCCCCTTCTTGGTTAAGATCGATTAACCAAGGATCCACTAGCACTTCGAACGACTTGGCTTTGATGGCTCCAAGGATAGCCTTACAACTTGACACGATCACCGCGCCGATACAACTCAACACTTGGCCTTAAGGGCTCCAAGGATAGCCACAACACTCGTAAATACACTTGGCTTCACACACAAGTGTTTACAATAACCGAGCAACCAACTCACGAATGAACTTATACAAACAACCCTCGATTTTGAATATATATCTCACAAATATTTCTTTTAACTCTTGTAGGAGATGAACTTGCTTGCAAAGAGAATTGAGAGTGAATTGGAGAGTTGAGAAGGCTTCAAATGGCATGTATTTATAGGTGCCAATCCGAACGGGTTTGGGTCGTCCGAACGGGCCTTCGGGTCGTCCGAACCTTGTCTGATTGAAATTCAAATTCTTACGGCTGGTGAATTGTTCGGGTGGTCCGAAGTCATCTTCGGGTCGTCCGAACGGCGGCATTAAATTCATTCTGGCAAATTTTCTTCCGACAAAATCTTCATGGCCGTAAAGGAGTTCGGGTCGTCCGAACCTGTCTTCGGGTCGTCCGAACCTGTCTTCAGGTCGTCCGAAGTAGTTATTTCGTGGCCTCCGAGAGTGCCTCCGATCTTTATTTAAATTCTGGAAAATCTTCGAGTCGTCCGAACTCACTTCGGATCGTCCGAAGTAGTCTTTTCTTGGCCTCCGAGATTGCCTCCGATCCTTATTTAATTTGTGGAAAATCTTCGGGTCGTCCGAACTCACTTCGGATCGTCCGAAGTAGTCTTCGAAGTCTCCGAACTTGTCCTCCGATCTTTATTAAATTCTGGAAATACTTCGGAGCATCCGAAGTTGTCTTCGGGTTGTCCGAACCAGGACAGATTCGAACTTTTGATTTTTTATTCCCAATTTTTTGATTATCGGTTCTTGCTTCCAATATTGTCTATACTCAAAAATATTATTACCTGCAAATTTCTCACTTTAAACTATTAGTAACAATTAACCGAGTTTTGTAATCATCAAAACAATTTAATTATGAGAATTGTTAATGCATTAAAAACATTAATCTCATTACACGAGATTTGTATGTGTTTAAGGCGTAACAATCTCCCCCTTTTTGATGATCACAAAACTTGGTTAAATAGGAGAAATAAAATAAGGCAATAAACAAATTTACTCAAATATTGTTTAAGCTATTAAAACTCCCCCTCAATTTAATAAATAATTATTTAACCAAATTAATTCTCCCCCTTTTGCGATAATCAAAAATCAATTAAAAGACAAGAAAATTAAATTACACAATAATTTCATTGAACTAATTTAGAAATTTTTACATTAAAAGCATAAACAAGTACAACTTAAAATGAAAAAATAAAATCTAAGAGTCATCATCGTGCTGCGGCGGAGGATAGCGAGAGAAAAAGTCATCGAAGCGAGTCTACAGCGAGGCAACTCTCATAGACAATGCATCCATAGAGGCAGTAGAAGATGCAAAGTGGCTGGCTAGATTCCCTTCAATGCGCTGAAGAGTCTCGAAAAGACGATCAGTCTGAGGAGCAGGGGTCGCAGGAACTTCGGGTAACTCAAATGGAAGCTCGCCAAGATTTGGAAAAGTATGAAAACCAGAAGAAGAAGTTCCTCCTTCTTCGGCAGACGGCCCATTGGGAAAACCCTTAGCTTGAGTAGTGGGTGAAAGACTCGAATAAGGAAGTGAAAAATGTTTATTCGGAAGATATTTTTTAAAGGCACGAGTTGGGTCATTAACCCAACAAGAAAAGACAGGATTCCAAGATAGTTCTATCTTGGTAATCGAAGAATGGTTGAAAGTGTGGAAATCAGAGATGGGAAGAGAATTTGGGTTATCAAAAGAGATGTCAAAATGAGTCAAAATGCGGTTGATGACACGAGCAAAAGGTAGAGAAACTTTCCTCGTGGCTTTAGCCGCATTATGCATAGCCTGCATAATGAATCGAGGAAGGTTGAAAGGACGGGAAGAGACAATATGGTAGAGAACATAAAGATCAAGATATTTGCAGGTGGATGAGTCTCCACTGCGCGGAATGATGGAAGTAGTGATGAATTTCTGAATGATTTGGTAGTCGGGACGGAGTTGTTTCAAAGAAAGACGATCGCCGGCAACAGTGGCAGGACGACCAAGAATGGTAGAAAGAACCTCATCTCGATCAAAAGTAGGATCATCAGTGGGCCATCCCTGACCGAAATAGTTGCTGGGTCCCAGAAAAGGAAGGTCAAACCACTCGGCAAAGTTAGAGATAGAAAAGCGAACATGCCGACCCTGGACAATCGTGGCGATATGAAGCTCCTCGCCAATTTCGAGTTCCAGGTTGGCGTAGAACTCGTAAAGTAACTCTGGAAAGATGGTATCCGGAATGGAAGGCTGGAAAAAGGATTCCCAATGCTGGGCAGCAATGAGAGGCAATAAAAGCAGATGTGATTTCGCAAGATAGGTGACATCGAAAATACGACCGGGTAAAATCGGTCGAGTGGGATAAATCTCAGGGATAGGATGAGAAATAGCCGGTAAATTTGGATCATGGATAGGGATTGGGCGGCTAAAGTTGGCTTGATCATGATAGCGTTTGGTAGGAATTTTTTAGGCTAAATTTCGGATGAGAGAGGAGAAAAGAAAGTTTTTAGGGGTGAAGAAATCGGATAGCCCGAGGGGGTATATATAGCAGATGGTTCGGACGATCCGAACTGGGTTCGGACGGTCCGAACCTGATTACTGAGGGGATAAGATTGACAGTCTATAATTCAAGTTCGGAGGACCCGAAGTACATTCGAATGGTCCGAACAGTTCATTTTTAAGTTCGGGTGGTCCGAAGTATTTCGGAGGACCCGAAGCTGAGGCGGTCAAAATTCAAAGTTTTACCGCCCATAGTTCGGACGATCCGAAGCTTGTTCGGAGGGCCCGAACTGGCTAATTAGGAGGGAATATTGAAAGTCTTGAATTGAATGGGCGTGAGGCAGTTCGGTCGATCCAAACTATGGTTCGGGTGGTCCGAACGAGCCGAAGTTTCAAAAATTCAAAAAATGACCCTTAAATTTAAATTTTGCAATTTTAAGTATTAAATCAAATAATTCACATAAAATATGAGCTTTTTAATTTTGAATAAATATAATTGATTTATATTATCCAAAATTAATTTGCTCGATTTTAATATTAAGATCCCCCTTAATATGACATTAAATTTATTTATGTTCGTAAGTGTTTACAACTCAATCATGTCAAGTTCACCACGCAAACGAATAAAATTATTTTCATCTAGTGGTTTTGTAAAAATATCGGCAATTTGATTTGACGTGTCAACATATTGAAGTTCAACTTCATTTTGTTCGATGTGGTCACGAAAAAAATGATGACGAATGTCAATATGTTTGGTGCGCGAATGTTAAATCGGATTCTTTGTAAGAAAAATGGCGCTAGTGTTGTCACAGAAAATAGGGATTTTTGAAAAAGATATGCCATAGTCGAGCAATTGATGCTTCATCCAAAGAATTTGCGCACAACAACTACCGGCAGCCATATATTCAGCTTCGGTTGTTGATAACGCAACACAATTTTGCTTTTTCAAAAACCAAGAAACTAAATAGTTTCCTAAAACGAAACAAGTTTCACTAGTGCTTTTTCTGTCCACCTTATATCCACCAAAGTCGGTATCACAGTATGCTTTCAAATCAAAGAAAGAATTTTTCGAATACCACAAGTCGAGATTTGGAGTATTTGAAAGATATTTGAAAATGCGTTTTAAGGCAAACAAATGTGATTCCTTTGGACATGATTGAAATCATGCACACAAGCAAACACTAAACATAATGTTAGGTCTACTATCAATAGCATAAATTAAGGAGCCAATCATACTACGAAAGGAAGATTGATCTACAGTTTTACCATTTTCATCCTTGTCGAGTCTGATTGTTGTGCTCATCGGTGTGGATCATGATTTTGTGTTCTCCATCCCAAACTTCTTTAGAATCTCCTTGATGTATTTGCTTTGGTTCACAAAGAACCCATCCTTGCACTGTTTGATTTGAAAACCGAGGAAATAGTTAAGTTCCCCCATCATGCTCATCTCAAAGTGTTCCTGCATAAGCTTGGAAAAATCTTGACAAAGAGTTTCGTTAGTAGAACCAAATATTATGTCATCAACATAAATTTGCACAATTAATAAATCATCTTTGACATTCTTGGTGAATAAAGTAATGTTGATCTTTCCTCTTGAAAAACCATTTGAAAGCAAGAAAGTAGACAGTTTATCATACCAAGCTCTAGGAGCTTGTTTCAATCCATACAAAGCTTTGTTTAATCTATACACATGATCAGGCAGTAAAGCATCAACAAAGCCATCAGGTTGTTCAATATAAACTTCTTCTTTCAATTCACCATTCAGGAAAGCACTCTTAACATCCATTTGAAATAACTTAACATTTCTAGAGCAAGAAAAAACAAGTAGCATGCGAATAGATTCTAGTCTAGCAATAGGCGCATATGTCTCATCATAATCAATGCCTTCTTCTTGACTATATCCTTTAGCTACAAGCCTAGCTTTATTTCTAGTGATAGTGCCATGCTCATCAAGTTTATTCCTAAACACCCATTTAGTTCCAATAATAGATCTATCATGCGGCCTAGGAACAAGATTCCAAACATCATTACGTTTAAACTCATTCAATTCATCTTGCAGAGCAATAATCCAAGAATCATCTAATAAAGCATCATCAATGCACTTAGGTTCAACATGTGAAACAAAAGCAAGATGATTGCAAATATTATTAAGAGAAAAACGAGTGGTTACTCCTTTAGAAGGACTTCCAATGATAAGATCTATAGGATGATCTTTGTGAAGCGTCCAATCCTTCGGAAGTGGTGTTTCCTCAACAGAAACATCTAAATCATTTAGACTTGATGAAGCCATCTCTTCTTCGAGTAATTCTACATCATCGTTAGTAGTACGAGAAACTATAGTTTCATCAAAGATAACATACATGGATTCTTCAACAAGTAAAGTGCGTTTATTAAATACTTGAAAAGCCTTACTTGTGGTAGAATATCCGAGAAAAATACCTTTGTCGGATTTGACATCAAATTTGCCAAGGTTGTCCTTACCGTTATTATGAATATAGCATTTGGAACCGAAAGCTCGAAAGTATGAAATGTTAGGCTTTCTCCCTCTCCATAATTCATATGGAGTTTTCTTGAGAATTGGCCTTATTGATACACGATTAATGATGTAACAAGCAGTGTTCATTGCTTCAGCCCAAAAATATTTTGGTAGAGAATGCTCACATATCATGGTCCTCGCAATCTCCACAAGTGTCCTATTTTTCCTCTTAACGACCCCGTTTTGTTGAGGAGTCCTAGGACAAGAAAAATTGTGACCAATGCCTTTCTCTTCACAAAAAATTGTAAAACTCTCATTTTGAAATTCAGTTCTGTGGTCACTACGAATCTGTTTTATTGAAAGATTTTTCTCATTCTCACCTCGTTTGAAAAAAGTTTTAAAATAATCAAAGGCATCATTTTTGTGGGCTAAAAACAATGTACACGTGTAACGTGAAAAATCATCCACAATGACAAATGCATAAAGCTTCCCTCCTAGGCTAGCGTTCCTCGAGGGACCACATAGATCTAGGTGAAGAAGTTCAAGGGGCATAGAAGTTGATACAAAATTTTTGCTTTTAAAAGATTCCCTTGTGTGTTTGCCAAGTTGACACGCATCACAAACAGAATCTAGTTTTAAATTGAGTTTTGGCATACCAACAACTAAATCAAGTTTAAAAAGTTTTTCTATGGTACTAGGACCAACATGACCTAGTCGTCTATGCCAAAGAATGTTGTCATCAACATTCAAGGATACAAGCTTTTAATATTTGATAAAGATAAATTGTTTAAAGAAACCTTGTATACATTTTCACTTCTATATCCTTTGAAATTTATGGATTTGTCAGTCGTGAGTGATATAGTGCAGTGTTGGGGAGTGAACTTGACTTCATAACCTCTATCGCACAATTGACTTATGCTTAGTAAGTTATGCTTAAGCCCTTTCACTAGGAGTACATCATCAATCAAGAAGGATTCAGATATACCTATTGAGCCGATTCCTTCAATAACTCCTTTGCTGTTGTCTCCAAATGTGACAGTTCCTTTCTCCTTTGGTTTGATGGATTGGAGTAGCTCTTTGTTTCCGGTCATATGTCTAGAACATCCACTGTCTAGATACCATATGCTTGGAAGAACAGCTTTCCTATTTCCCTGCAAAAAATTATTTCGGTACCCTTTAGTTCTTTTGGGTCCACAGTGTTAGAAAAGAGAGATACAAAATAGACTTCTAAAGTTCAGTCTCTCATAGCAACATCATCGCCACTTTCCAAGAGTGCTCCCAGTAGTAGGTAGGGCTATGACCTCTTTAAAAACCTATTTCCTTGGACAGAGCAGTGTTCATTAGGAAGACCAGTCGTAAGTCAAGGCAGTTTAAACCGGTCTATGATGAACTCCCTTAGATCATGATCTCATAATGCCAACTAATGAGTTGTTAAGTACTCTTAGGCCTCCATTTCATATAACTCTTTTGATCATATTGAAATTTAAAGATCTACATTTATGTCTAACATGACCTATTTTACAACAATAAGAACATGTAGTAGGTAATCTCATTTTTGCCTTAGCAATTAGGCTAGTAAAGTCAATTGATTTCTTACCATACCTTAGTCCACCCTTATGAAAACTACATTTCTGCATGCTAAGTAGATTATTCAATTTATTACTACTGACATTGAACTTATTAAAATATTTTTTTAAGTGGGCTATGTCATCCTTTAATCTTACGTTTTCATGCCCCTTAGTTTTTAATTCATTTTTAAAGTTTTTATTTTCCTTTCTAAGTGACTTAGCCATATCAAACATTTGTTTATATGCATGTAGTAGTTCGTCATAGGAAGGTACCTCGTCATCGTCATCGGAGACGATGTCATCACTTTTAGCCATGAGGCAAATGTTAGCTTCCTCCTCGTCATTGTCGCTATCCCTCCAAGTGGCTAGAAGTGCTTTCTTCTTTCCTTTGTCAGATTTCTTCTTGAGAGGACACTCATTTGCATAATGCCCTTGTTGTTGATAGTTGTAGCAAGTAACTTCTTTGTCCGTCTTCTTTTTAAAGTTGTTTTCTCGCATAAATCTTTTGAATTTTCTTGCAAAGAGTGTCATATCATCATCTTCATCTTCTTTGGATTGGCTAGATAGAGCAATCTCCTTTGCCTTGATATCTTCTTTCTTTATTTCCTTCCTTTTTGACAGTTCCAACTCATGGGTTTTTAGAGTCCCATGAAGTTGATCAAGGTCATAGGAAGCGGTGTCGCCTTTGTTGGATTTTATGATAGTCGTCCTCTTGGCATCCCACTCCTTGGGTAAGGCGCGTAGAGCTCTCCTCCACACTTGTTTGGTTGGATATTGTTCCCCGAGTTGGGCTAGCTCATTGATAATTTGAGTAAGCCTTCGGAACATAGTATCTACATCTTCATTTGATTCCATCTCAAATTTTTTCGTATTTGAGTTGGAGTAGATCGATCTTCATTTCTTTGACTTGATTAGTCCCTTCATGGCATATCTCCAACTTGTCCCATATCTCTTTAGCGGATGAGCACATTGAGATCCGGTTGTACTCATTCATATCTAAGGAACAATGAAGAATATTCATGGCTTTAGCATTTTGAGATATAAGTTTCATATCCTCCTTAGAAAAGTCGTCCATTCCCTCAGGAATTTTGACACCCTCAACCTCTTTAGTAGGTATGTAGGGACCTTTCACAGTAACCTTCCAAAGGTCATAATCTACGGATTGGATATATAGGGACATTCGGTTTTTCCAGTATCCGTAGTTTATGCCATTGAAAAGAGGAGGAAGATTTGTTGATTGCCCTTGAGCATAGTCGCTCGCTAGATTTGCCATAAGAACCTTTTTGAAAATATTTTGAAAAAGGTGGCTCTGATACCACTTGTTAGAACCTAATGGAGGGGGGGGGGGATTTAGGTTCTATTGGCAACTTTAGCAATTTAAAGCGATTATGCAAATACGCAAGCGGAAGACTTAAAGAAATTAATAATAAGTGTGGTAAATAAATGTGTAATGTAAATAAAGAAGTAAAAGGGATAAGAGATGTTTATGGAAGTTCGACGATAAATCGTCTACGTCTCCCCTTCTTGGTTAAGATCGATTAACCAAGGATCCACTAGCAATTCGAACGACTTGGCTTTGATGGCTCCAAGGATAGCCTTACAACTTGACACGATCACCGCGCCGATACAACTCAACACTTGGCCTTAAGGACTCCAAGTATAGCCACAACACTCGTAAATACACTTGGCTTCACACACAAGTGTTTACAATAACTGAGCAACCAACTCACGAATGAACTTATACAAACAACCTTCGATTTTGAATATATATCTCACAAATATTTCTTTTAACTCTTGTAGGAGATGAACTTGCTTGCAAAGAGAATTGAGAGTGAATTGGTGAGTTGAGAAGGCATCAAATGGCATGTATTTATAGGTGCCAATCCGAACGGGTTCGGGTCGTTCGAACGGGCCTTCGGGTCATCCGAACCTTGTCTGATTGAAATTCAAATTCTTACGACTGGTGAACTGTTCGGGTGGTCCGAAGTCATCTTTGGGTCGTCCGAACGACGGCATTAAATTCATTTCGGCAAATTTTCTTCCGACAAAATCTTCATGGCAGTAAAGGAGTTCGGGTCGTCCGAACCTGTCTTCGTGTCGTCCGAAGTTGTTATTTCGTGGCCTCCGAGAGTGCCTCCGATCTTTATTTAAATTCTGGAAAATCTTCGGATCGTCCGAACTCACTTCGGATCGTCCGAAGTAGTCTTTTCGTGGCCTCCGAGATTGCCTCCGATCTTTATTTAATTTCTGGAAAATCTTCGGGTCGTCCGAAGTAGTCTTATAAGTCTCCGAACTTGTCCTCCGATCTTTATTAAATTCTGGAAATACTTCGGAGCATCCGAAGTTGTCTTCGGGTCGTCCGAACTAGGACAGATTCAAACTTTTGATTTTTTATTCCCAATTTTTTTATTATCGGTTCTTGCTTCCAATATTGTCTATACTCAAAAATATTATTACCTGCAAATTTCTCACTTTAAACTGTTAGTAACAATTAACCGAGTTTTGTAATCATCAAAACAATTTAATTATGAGAATTGTTAATGCATTAAAAACATTAATCTCATTACACGAGATTTTTATGCGTTTAAGGCGTAACATATTGAAAACTCAGATACCCTCATAAAAATACTGAACGAAAAGTTGTTCGAAAATTTTGTGTTGAGGATAGCTAGCACATAATTTCTTGAATCTCTCCCATTATTCATATAAAGTTTTCCCATGCAGCCGTCTGATCCCACAAATTTCCTTCCTAATATTTGATGCTCTTGAAGCTGGAAATAACTTTTCGAGAAATTTTTGCTTCATATAGTCCCAAGTTGTTATCGTTCCACAAGGCAAGTAGTAGAGCTAATCCTTAGTCTTGTCAGCTAGAGAGAATGGAACAACTCGTAATGAAATTTATTCATCTATAATTCCTTGGGGTTTTATGGCTGTGGAAACAATGTGAAACTCCTTTAAATTCTTGCGCAGATCTTCACCTACTAGACCACGGAAAGTTGGTAACAAGTGGATCAAACAAGATTTTAATTCAAAATTTACATTAGTACATTGTAGGTAATTGAATGCATAATGGCTGCTAAGTAACATTAGGATTAGCTAACTCCCTGAGAGTCCTCCATGTGTTTCTTCGCACTCAGTTTCTTCAGTCTCAAATTCGGGATTAGATTCCTTTTCAAAATCACTTGAATTTGATGCAACGTTCAAACCAAGAGATGATATTGATGCTTTGTTACATCGTAGCCGCAGTTCTTTCTCAATCTCCTAGTTAACTTCTTGATTTCTGAAATGTACTCTAGTTCGCCTGTACGAGAAGAACTAGACATAAAAAGAAAAAAAATAAATATAAAAACTCAAAAGAAATAAAAATTATTCTAAGGTTGTTGTAAATTAAAATTATCGCCATTCCACGGCAACGACGCCAAAATATGATGGGCTATTATCAAGCCACCAAATTTAAAATTCCTACTCCCTAATAAAATGAGTGTAATGGCGAGCAGGATTGAACCCACATGGAACAAACATTTATTTCTTTCAAGTGAATGAAAATAAAAGGAGGAGTTTTTGGTATTCAATAAAAAATAATAAAAATAAACGATTATCAAATAACTGCGAGGAACAATTAATTAAATGTGAAATTAAATATTTATCGAACTCTGCTTCAAGGGGTTTCCATATTTAATTATATCACCGGTCATCGGCAAACAAATAATTCATTTATGTAGTTTCAAGAAATTAACCTCAGATAATAGGGATAACCACTAAAATTATTGCATTTTCAAATTTTAACTGACCAAACCCAGTATCCAATCAACACTTATCAATAATGAATTGGGCACGATAGCATTCCATATTGATTAAAAAAATATTTTCAATTTTTGAAAATAGTTAATCCTAAAATCTAACAATAAAGATACCTACAATTATTAAATCTACTTTCATTTATTTATTTTGATCAAATATGCTATGATAGAGCAACACACCTAATCTATCGCTACTCAAGTACCAATCATTCATGACAATTACGGATCACTGAATTCATGGATAACATTAGAAAGATGAAAATCCAGTTAATTTGAAATGAATCGACATAATGAAAATAGAACATAAATCAATGAATACTCGAAAATAAACAAGAATATTAATTTAAACATATAACCTCACAATGACAAAATTAAATTACAGAAAATTTTCCTTGAATTAGAAATAGAACATTAGCCTAGCGTTGTTGGCTCCACAACCTCCATGAAAAATAAGAAAATATAAAACTAAGGTTATGGAGAAGAAGAAGAAGCGTTCAAAGTCCTCTCTTTTACAGAAAAGTGCGTCCAGAACGTGCAAAACAAAAAACAAACGTGAGAAAAGCCCAAAAAAGAGAAATGATAGAAAAACCTAGAAAAATATAAAGTCTATCTACAAGTAAATCCAAACATCCTTTAGCAGCGCCTAAGCGTCTTTGGGTGGCGCCTAAGCACTTTCGAACGGTGCCTCAGCCCTGCTTGTGCAAAAAAACAAAGGGGTTTCAAGATTTTGAACCCTTTTTTGATCCTTTTCGATTCTAATTCAATAAAACTCAACCACACATTGAATATTTTGATTATACACATGAAAAACTTCATAAAATCGAAAGGATTCGAAACCATATTCAAAATATTTGCCTCAAAAAAACTTTACATTAAAAACACACACACAAAAAATCTGATTTTCACACAAATCTCCAAAATGTTTATATAAAACATCAAGAACGATTCACTTATCGCAATCCTACATCATGCTCTTCAAAATCTCATAAAATCAATGCACTATACGCTACATACACATCAACATGTAGAAGTTTCATATCAAAATACCTATATTCTTCAATGATGGTTTCAAAAGCGTTAAAAACTTTCCTGATCGTTGAAGGTTGGGTATAATCTAGCTTCGGTAGCGATCTAGACTAGCACGAACACGATCGAGGAACGTCTTTCTTCCTTGGTGCAGATTTTTGGAACAGGAGAAGGGAGAGGGAAGGGTAGGCGGCGTTGGAAGAGAAATAATTGTGAAAATTTGAACGTCAACTCCCTATATTACTAATGGGCTTGGAAGTCGGCCCATTACTCACCAAGCCTAACTTTCATAATTTTATTCTCTCAAATTTTAAAATAAAACTACACCAAAAATTGAACTTCAAATAAAATTAAAATATTTGTTTAACCTTGTTTGGAGGGTAGTATCGTTTTTATCAGTCCAGAATTAATCCCAAACTTGAAAACATCAAACAAACCTGCAAGATTAAAAACATCAGGCACAATCATAACACAAAATTTAAAACTCCTAACTAAAATACATAAAAACATAAAAATCATTTAAAATCTCATGAGTGAATTAGTGATCTATTGGACTTTACAACCTACCCTCCTTAAAAAAATCTCTTCATAGAAATTTGACTTACCAAACAGCTCTAGGTAGCGACTACGCAAATGATTCTCAGTATCCCACGTAGCCTTCTCGACCAGCTGATTATGCCACAACACTTTAACCATTACGATCTCTCGGTTTCTCAACTTCTTGACTTGTCTTTCCAAGATTTGAACCGACATCTTTTCATAAGACAAGTCTGGCGTCCATTGAACGGCTCATGGTGAATCACATGGGAAATGTTCGAGACATACTTTCTCAACATATAGATGTGAAATACGTTGTGTACACTTGATAAATTTGGAGTTAAAGCAACTCGGTAAGCTTGAGTACCAACTTTTTCTAGGATCTAAAGAAGTCCAATATATCCCGAACTCAGCTTCCCTTTCTTTCCGAACCTCATTAATCCCTTCAAAGGTGACACTTTCAGAAAAATTGATCTCCTACCTCGAATTCAAGCTCCCTATACCGCTGATCGGCATAGCTTTTCTGAAGACTCTGGGCTGTCTGGATTTTATCTTGGATTGTGGCCACTAGACTAATTGTTTGAGCCACTATCTCTGGCCCCAAAACTGCTATTTCACCTACCTCATCCAAATGCAAAGGAGTTCTACACCTCATTCCATACAAAGCTTCATAAGGAGCCATACAAATCTTTGATTGATAACTATTATAGTAGGTAAAATCCACTAGAGGCAACTTCGACTCCAAACTACCTCTAAAATCGATTACACAAGCTCTGAGCATATCCTCAAGAATTTAGATAACTTGCTCTAAATGCCCATCTGTCTTGAGGTGAAAATCTATACTGAATGCTAACTTCATACCTAATCCATGGTGCAAACTCACCCAAAACCCCGAAGTAAACCTAAGGTCTCTGTTCGACACTATCCTAGCTGAAATCCCATGTAATATGACTATCTCCATGACATACAACTCCGCATATTGATTCATCAATAAGGTAGTCCAAACAAGTATAAAATGTGCTGACTTTGTCAATCTGTCAACTATTACCCAAATGGAATTCATACCTCGTGGTGTAAGTGGAAATCCTACCACAAAATCCATGGTGGCATCCTCCCACTTCCACGTGAGAATTGGAAGCGGTTTTAGAAGTCTTGCTGGCCTTTGATGCTCAGCTTTCACCTGTGCATGACATACTCATTCACAAACTTCACAATGTATTTCTTATCGCCTGGACACCAGAACAACAACTGCAGGTCCTTGAACATCTTCATACTCCAAGGATGAATGAAATACGGAGAAGTATGCATTTTTGTCATCACATATGCCCTAACTGATTCCACTGCTGGCACCCAAATTCTACCCTTGTATTCTATGATTCCATCTTTCACTGTGTTCAAGGTACTACCTTCTTCTCATCTCTGCTATTCTACTCAACCAGCTGCTGATCCAAAGCTTGACCTGTTCGAATTCTATCAATAAAATTGGAACAACTGAAAAAGCTGATAAGTTTCACAACTCCTTTGGCTAAACTACTTCCAAAATCAGCCTCTAAAATTCTGCAATCAATTCCTGTTGAGTTGTCAACTGGTTCAAAGTCGCGAACTTGCGACTCAAAGAATTTTCCACCACATTAGCTTTACCCAAATGATAGCTAATGTCACAGTTGTAGTCCTTTACCAACTCTAACCATTGCCTCTGCCTCATATTCAACTCCTTCTAGGTGAATAATTACTTAAGGATCTTGTGGTCGGTGAAAATCTGAAATTTATCACCGTAAAGATAATGAATCCAAAATTTTAGAGCGAACACCACTACTGCCAACTCTAGATCATGAGTCGGGTAGTTTTTCTCATGAACTTTCAATGTCGAGATGCATAAGCTATCACATTTTCATCTTGCATCAAAACTGCCCCCAAGCCAATCTTAGAAGCATCTATATACACCACGAATCAACCTATGCCTTCTAGATTGCTAGCACTGACATTTTTCATCAATCTCTCCTTCAATTTAACAAAATTCTCCTCGCACTCGTTTGACCACTTGAATCCCACCCTTCCTGGTCAAAGACGTCAATGGTAGATCTATCTTGGAGAAATCCTTAATGAACCTCCGGTAGTAACTTGCAAGACCCAAGAAACTCCGAATCTCTGTAGCATTCTTTGGAGCAACCCATTCCGAATCGTTTCCACTTTTGCTGGATCAACTTCAATCCCTTTAATCGAGACTATGTGACCCGAAAATGCGATTTGCTCCAACCAAAAATCGCACTTGCTGAACTTCGCATACAATTTATTCTCCTTCAAAGTTTGCAACACTGTAGTCAGATGTTGTCGATGCTCATCCAAACTATGATAGTAGACCAAAATTTCATCTATGAAAACTATGACATACTGGTCCAAGAACGGCTGAAACACCCGATTAATCAAATCCATGAATGCTGCTAGTGCATTCGTCAACCCAAATGGCATAACCAGAAACTCATAGTGACCATAACGAGTTCTGAAAGCCGTTTTTTAGACATATCCATCTTTTACCTTCAATCGATGGTAGCCCGACCTCAAGTAAATCTTGGAGAACACGCCCCTTACAATTGATCAAACAAATCATCTATATGTGGCAGTGGATATTGTTCTTCATTGTGACTCAGTTCAGCTCTCTGTAGTCAATTCACAACCTTATCGACCTTTCTTTCTTGCGAACGATCAATACCGGTGCACCCCAAGGTAGAATAGAGGTGTTCAAAGAGTATCCCCATATCGAATTTGATCTTATTTGACTCCAAATTGGTCTAAATCCAATATGAGTTTTGGAAAAAATAGGCGCAAACTTTTTCAATATCATGAACATCGCAATAAATAAATTCGAGGATCCTGTTCCATTTCCGTTTTTTCGGTATGATTTTTATTTTCAAGGATCATAACTTAACTTTGTGATACGGATCAAATAATTGACCCATGAAAAGTTATTTTTATTGTCTGTGTGTGTGTGTATGTATATTTATATATATACACTTACACTACAAAAATACATGAATAAATAGTGTAAGATACATGGATCTAGTTGAAAAATATTAATTTTTATGTCTTAGGCTTTACTTTGCAGGTATCGCCCAGTGAAAAACCTTACTCTATTTTTATTGTTCATCCGTTATTTTTAAAAATTAAAAACTAAAAGCATCATATATTAAGACTTGGTTAATGTTTTTTTTTTCAAAACAATAATACATAAAATATAAATTTTGACATCTATACCCTTAAAATAAAAAATTCTGACCTTTTTGTTGTATTTGATTTGATCATTGTCTACTAATAACGGATAAGAGTATGATAAATTCATTCTATATCTTCTATATATTTTTATCTCTTGAAACCTTTGTATAGATTAATTATAATTGGTCGATTTAAATTTTTTTTAATGAATCGAGACATTAAAATTTTGAAGAGATTAAAATGCGGTTGGAATTCAAAATTATTTCAAGCGTACATAAATTCATGCCACAATAGTGTGGATGCACAAGAATTGCACAAAAAAAAAATTTTAACTCATTTTATTTTTTCAAAAAAGAAGAATTGCACAGTTTTAAATTAAATTTTCAATATAGTTACACACAACCACCCAAAAAAAACCTCAATTTCTTTCTTTTACTTTGTTAAGGAAATATAACAATTAAGTGCATAAATCATAATACATCATATAGAATGAAATTAATATCGACCCTGCGCAGGAGCTATGAAAGAGAAATGACATTGCAAATCATCCCTAAGGTGGAACCTCAGGCCGTTACTCTATCATTTCGTAATACAAAACAAATTTCTCCTGCATCCAAATAAGAGAGAAATTAACTAAGTAAACCCCAATTCTCAGGTTTGGAAAAGTGTGCTACATATAATATCAAAAACACAATGTCTTAAATAAAAATTCATTTTTTTAAATTTTTTTATATGACATGCCAGGTAAAAATGCATTAATTGTGCAAGTCTTGTGCTAAAAACGTGCTCAAAAAAGTGTTGACAGTGGAATTGAACCCATGATCATCGATTAAACATTGTGAAGTAAAATATGCATTGTGCAAGTCTTATGCTACAAACGTGCTTGAAAATGTGTTGGTAATGGCATCGAACCCTATGTTCACCATTTACACAAACTCGGACACTCATTTGATAGGCAACTCGATATTGAATATCACTTACCTATCTTACCGTCTGCCATGTAGAAGGGTCGAAACAGACGTATCTACCTACTTAAAAAGTAGCATTCCTTATAGCAGGGACCGATTTCTGGTCCCTTGTGAACCACATGCGAAGCTCTCTGTGGAAGTAGCACACTCTGTCATGCCTGCAAAGAAATTGGAAACTTAAAGTATGTAAAGTTACATAAATATATAGAAAAAATTGTTGTAGCTACAATGAAATGCACACTGAAAAAAAGAAGAGAGAAATTTAAATCAAATATCTAAATGCAAAAGTCTTACAATTCATTTGCGGCGAAGAGTTGCGCCTGATCTTGTGGCATACTGCAAGATATATTCGAGACAAAATCCAAAAAAATAAACACAACTGGACCTAAACTTTAAATTATCTACTTACCTGTAAAAAATGTAAAATAACATAGAAAATAAAATTTCTTGAAGAGAATTTGCTGCACGAATAAAACACGATGCATTAGTTAATAACAACGTTAGCCGAATATGTTTACACTATTTAACCAATGAAAGGAATAAAAGAACACCTTTAGTGGAGGAGGTTGTTTGGAATTGTACCAATCGGGAATATCATACTTGGTTCCTTCTTTGGTAGGTTCAACAGACCATGGAGAAGAAAACTTTGGATGCAAAGGCTCCAGAGAATTTAACTCGAGGCCAAGGGAATGTGGATCAACTCCCATAGCGAGAGTGGTTTTAGCATGATTGGCCCCTTTTACGATTTTTAATAGACCAAGCAGCCCATAGTCATCGGGTCCAAGAAGGGAGCCTTGCACCACCTTTTTATCTCCCAAGGGATTATAGAAGAGAGGTTGAGGTTGAGGTTGCGGTTGTTGGAAATGTTGATATTGCTGCATAAGATGACCGTAAAGTTAAAAGTAATTAGATACAATATCCTCTGTTTTCTTGGTCATTTAGGGCAAAAAATCTTCAATGAAGAAAGTTCCTAGAAATGAAATTACAAAAAATTATGATCATTCGAATCTTAAATCACAATCGAAATTAAGAATAGGTTGTGCATACCCGGGAACCATCTCGATTGCCTGAAGTTGGAAGAGAAAACCCGGTTCCACTTATTGATGAATCGTGACATTGTTGAAGAGAATAATTGTATGCATTTATAGTACCAAACATAAATCCAGGAGATCTTCACGTCTAGTAGACAAAAGGTAATTAAGAATCAGGTTTATACTTACGGATGTTCAAGTAAACCTCATCTTCAAGTACATCAACTTATTGCGTATTTCTAAGGCTGCACTACATGTTCCTTTTGGTGTTGTGTTTTTTATAATCAATGTGACTTCCGAAGTTAAGGCCACCTACCATATTGCCAAAAAAGGTAATTATAGATTCATATGTCAAGCTCAAGTAATGATAAATATTCCATTGAAGTAAGACTACACAAATCGAACATGGATGAAATTGGCAGCTATTCATTTTCTTGATGAAACACATGAAAACCAAGAAAAAACTGAAAATTTTCCATACGCATGATTTTCAAACCAAATATTACACAGATTTGAGGCCAAAAATAGAGAACATGATATATGTGTGTGTGAATCTATTCTGCTATATATTCTACTTAAGTGTTCTTGGTTTGTCCATTTCTTGAAAGTCTTTTTTTATTGTTCACAACAATATGACATATATATCTTTTAAAATTACAAATAATGGAAAATTAAAATATGCAAAAAAACCAATTACCAGGTCTACATATATATTCCTGAGGATCTATTTTTAACTTGATATTTCTTATGCTTATAATCTTTCCCACACCCAAATGAAGAAATAACTAGATATAGTTGAGAGTTGGATACTGTAAAAAAACACATCATTCAGCGACCCTTTCCAAATTTCGTCGCAAAATATAGCGACAATATAATTAATTATGTCGCTAATTGCGATGATTTTAAGCTTTCTGTCATAGGAGTAGATTTATTAAAGACATGTTGTAGAGAGTCTCATTTCTTACAATCTAAAATGGAAAAAAAAAAAGAAAAGAAAGGGAAATACATTAGAAACACCAAGTTTATATTTAAGGAAAGAGAACATGGACATGGTAGAAACCATTATTGACATTAAATTAACAACAAGAACATATTATCATGGAACATGTATCTAGAAAATTCTAAAACTATTTGAAAATATCTGGAGTGTTTGGTATCTACCATGTGCATATATAAAACAATTTAATTTGTTATGAAATTTGTGTAGAGTAGTTTGAGGTTATAGATGGAGTATCAAAATTCTATTTGTGTAAATATTTTATGTATAACTTGAAAGCTTGATGTTCAATGTCATATTGGATTTTGTTAAAATATCATCTCGGTACTACATGGTATTTAAATTTCAAAATTCACTTATAATAAATACCCTTAAAAAGTTAATAAAATTTATTGCTATGAGAATTAAAGCACCTTGAAACGGTGACCAAGCGGAAAAACCTTCATTTGGAATGTCAAAATATTGATCATGTTGAAAGAAGCTAAACTTATTGATTCGCATTAAAACTGTAAAAAAAAAAAATAATAATAATTTAAACCACCCATTACTATAGAAAAAACAACAATTTAAAAAATTGAGTTTCCTTTCATTATAATTACCTGGTTGACCTTGAGGATCACCAACAGAAGAATAGTATACAGATAAGTGGCTTAAGTCATGGATACCGACATTAACATCATCAACACCATTTGGGTCATCAAACAATCCCATAAAACTAAAATGAACGGTCTCATTTAAATATTGGTTTGGTGAAAGTGGCATGGGAACCCCGATATGAGAATTTCCAAGGATTAATTGAGGTCATACAAGGAGCTAAGAGATTCAAATGTTACTTGAATAATATAATGAAATCGATAAATATATTTTGCAATAATTTAGTTTTCATGAGTTGTACGTATATCCATAAATGAAATCAAATAATGTTTCAATGCGACTTAAGTAAAATTTTGCAATATCGTTATTGCTTACAAACATCATGAAAAACTAACATATGGATAATTTAGGTTATCCACATAGAACATATATATGCTAAAATTCTCAATTTTCAAATGTGATTCTACCACTATTGTTGTACTACATAGGAAATCAGATGTGATGTATGTATAGTAGATACCAGAAAAGTTCAAGCCGGTAGTAGAACTAGGGACATTAGCCAACACAGTAGAACTCAAACCGCTAAAAGAACCACCAAAGGAATTGACAATCTGTCTTGTATGTCCCTTATTTGGAATCAAAGATGGCTTATTCGGAAACAACGGTGGCCCTGAAATCATAAAATATGATGAAAAGATTCTAGATTCAACACATTGAAAATAAATTGAATTTACTTTTTTGAAAAACTTATACCCCACGTTTTGTGATTTCCAAATGCCCATGTGAGTTTCCAAGAGGTAACTGGATCGGCCGGTAAAATACAATTTATAAGGATTTCTCAACAAAATAGATAGTAGAGATATTTAAGACTATTTGCTGTTAAGATTACTTGTTGAATACATACAAAAAAAAATTTGAAGAGATTTTTCTATTGCAATTTTAGATAATTAGTTGTGTAGTTGTACCTGGAGATGTTCATTGGTTAAAACATGTGATCTGTTTCTCATTCTTGACAAACCCTCTTGACTTTGTTGAATTTCACTTGGAAGATTGAAAATATTTGTTGAATTTCTTGATTCAAAAGATCCAGGAAAATACGGAGTAAAATTCCCGCGAATATTATCGTGAAGCTCATTATTGTTTCCTGCAATATTGAAAAAAAAAGAAATATTTTGTTAAATCAAGCATTACAGTATATATATATTATATATAAGATTATTTTAATAAATCAAGAAACTTGGAATGTATACCACCAGAATTATTTGAAACAACACTAGATGAACCAAATGGGGTAGCATAGGGACTCATATACTTAGTTCTTGCATTGATATCTGCACGGTTTGAATTAGACTTGTTTGATGTCTTTGGTCTCCACATTTTCCACTTAATTATAACTGCAAAGCAATTTTAATTAAAATATGTACAACACTAATAAATCATTTCGGTCTTTCAAAAAAATTGTTCCAAACTTTTCTTGGCATATGAAAACCGTTGATTACATTAAGTTTCTAGCTATTCGACGATGCATCGCGCCAAAAAAAGAATCACATATTTAAAGCATATATAACTGAAGATCAACAAAAATAAAAAATAAAAATTTAAGAACGATTTTCTTGTCCACGATTTCTTAATATTAAATTTGCTCGGGTGCATCCAATAATATCATTTATTATAAATCCATTGTCGCAAACTCGATTCCATGAATATTCTCATTACGTCCAACGGTCAGCACTAAAAAAAACGCGAGTTGGTACGAAAATTGCGTCGCAAATGATATTTTTAAGATTGTAACAGCACAATCCATGCCATCCCAAAATAGATTTTTTAACGGTAAACGTATAGTCGAATAAATGTGTTTCTTTTTCTTTGGGTATGAAACTCGAATTTTTGTTTAAAAACCTAGAACATAAATCAATTATGTCTTCTTAATTAGCTAGGCATACAAGATCTGACTTCTAATAAAGTAATTCTCTTAAAAAAAATTTACCATCTCTTCATTCAATGATATATATATATAATTTTGATCACCTGCACCCTAGAGTGCAAGGTTTTTCATGTGCGACTACTAAAACCCGGTACCGTGTTTTAGTGTAAAAAAAACACAAAAACCCGATACCGGGTTTTAGTGGTCGCACAAAAAAAACTCTACACCTTAGGGTGCAGTTGATCATTACTATATATATATATATATATTGCTCCTTTAAATCATTTATTCAACTAAATCAAATCCAGAATTCCACAAAACTCGATGAAAATGAAGAGATCTAAGACAAAATTGAAATCTTTAATCTCAAATATTCTTAAACCATTCAATAACCACATCCACACAAACAAAAGAAAATGAATAAAACAAAAAAGAAAAAAAAACACTTAAAAGCCACGAGAAATTCAATGTAAAAAATCACTTGCATACTCACACAGATAAGTATAAAACCCTAAAAAGCATAATGATTCAATCAAAAAACTTGTTGAAAATCCGATCTAGTCAATATTTAACACTTAAAAAATAAAAATAAGAAATGATAAAATATTTTAGCCTCCTCAAGAAAATTGAGATGTTTTTTTTTTTAAATTTAGACGTGTTTGATTTATGGGAATAAAGTTCTCACTGAAGAGCAGGAGATGTTGAGGAGAAGGATACTTTGAGATTAATTAGTTGGGTGGTTGGATTTGATATGAGTCTCTCCTTTATATAGAAGGACACTCGATTGTCTACAGTGTTGAAAGTACGTACAATTCTCTACCATTCTTCTTTCCAATATTTATTTGGGGTTGAAAAAATTTATTTTTGTAATATGATTATATCTTTTACTAATTTTCAATGAAGACACTAGTTTTTATTGTTTTATTCCCAACAAATCATCTAATATAATGTTTTTTCATGTAAATTATTTGAAGGAATAATAGGCTGGTCTGTTTTTTGTGTATCGAAATATTACGTATGCATGACGGATGATCGTCAATTTACTATTTTTGGGTAAATAATGATTTATATGTACATCATCTATAAATTATTAGTATGTAAAATTTGCATCATACTGTCTTTTTTCTATGTGAAAATATTTAAAATCTTCTATTCAAACTCACATTAGATAATTATTCAAAATATTTTAATTATTCTATTCATAATTTTGAACATGTTTCGTGTAAATTCAAACAATCTAGGTACGTAATATTATGCTATTTAAAAATTGTCAAAAATCAGGAGAAAAATAAAAAAATTTAATGCATGTAATCTTCACTGTCGATTTTTTTTACTTTTAAAGCAATTTAATTTATCATATTTTTTAATTAAATTGGGCTTATCTTGTAGAATTCTTAATATTTGACTTTATTTATTTCTCATTATGTTTAACTTTAAATAAATTAATATAAAAACAAATCGCAAAATCATATAGATTATTAAAAACAAATAAGTTTTCTACATGCATTTATGTTTGATTACATGGAGAAAAACACCATTTATTAATTAATTAATAAAGTAAAGCTTTTATTTTAAAGTAAATTAAAGTGTAATGTTTGTCAGTGGTGTTTTTTCCCCATTGTTTATCTAACATATATATAAATGCATAAAGAAACTCACTAATTCAATTTTTTTATAATTTATATTATATTACGATTTTTTTATATTAATTTATTTAAATATAAATGGAATGAGATACAAATAATGTCAAATGTTAACAATTCTACAAGATAATTAAGCTCAATTTAATTACAAATTGTTATAAGGTTACTTGCATATAAGAATCGCCAATGAAGACTACATGCATTGAATTTTATTTTTTATTTTTTCTTTTGATTTTCGACAATATGTAAATAGCATAATATTACCTAAATTGTTTGAATTTACATGCATCACTACAAGGAAACAAGGTTTCAAAGACGAAAAATCTGTCTCTGAAGCCCATTTTTCCGTCTCAAAAATCCGTTTTGAAGGTGTCGCCTCTTATTTTTAAACGGAAATATTTTGTTTCTAATTTTAGAGACGGATTATAAAACCGTTTGCAAATCTGTTTTTAATTTGGTCAAATGCCATTAGTTTCAAACACAAGAGGAATAATCTTATTACGTAACACCTTGTCCTTATGACACATGATACGTAATGACCTCTTCACATATGTCAAATCTGTATCCAACTGTACTTCAGACGGATGCAATATATGAGACTCATCTGCTACATACCGTCGCAACAGTGATACATAGAACAGATCGTGGATACTAGACAGATACTGTGGTAAAGCTAGATCTCCAACTGAAACGACTCTAACTCTACTTTACCTAATAGCATAATATTACCTAAATTGTTTGAATTTACATGCATCACTACAAGGAAACAAGGTTTCAAAGACGAAAAATCTGTCTCTGAAGCCCATTTTTCCGTCTCAAAAATTCGTTTTGAAGGTGTCGCCTCTTATTTTTAAACGGAAATATTTTGTTTCTAATTTTAGAGACGGATTATAAAACCGTTTGCAAATCTGTTTTTAATTTGGTCAAATGCCATTAGTTTCAAACACAAGAGGAATAATCTTATTAAGTAACACCTTGTCCTTATGACACATGATACGTAATGACCTCTTCACATATGTCAAATCTGTATCCAACTGTACTTCAGACGGATGCAATATATGAGACTCATCTGCTACATACCGTCGCAACAGTGATACATAGAACAGATCGTGGATACTAGACAGATACTGTGGTAAAGCCAATCTGTAAGCTAGATCTCCAACTGAAACGACTCTAACTCTACTTTACCTAATAGCATAATATTACCTAAATTGTTTGAATTTACATGCATCACTACAAGGAAACAAGGTTTCAAAGACGAAAAATCTGTCTCTGAAGCCCATTTTTCCGTCTCAAAAATCCGTTTTGAAGGTGTCGCCTCTTATTTTTAAACGGAAATATTTTGTTTCTAATTTTAGAGACTGATTATAAAACCGTTTGCAAATCTGTTTTTAATTTGGTCAAATGCCATTAGTTTCAAACACAAGAGGAATAATCTTATTACGTAACACCTTGTCCTTATGACACATGATACGTAATGACCTCTTCACATATGTCAAATCTGTATCCAACTGTACTTCAGACGGATGCAATATATGAGACTCATCTGCTACATACCGTCGCAACAGTGATACATAGAACAGATCGTGGATACTAGACAGATACTGTGGTAAAGCCAATCTGTAAGCTAGATCTCCAACTGAAACGACTCTAACTCTACTTTAAATAATAATTAAATAAAATACGATTTTTTTTCAAAAATAAAATTAAAAATTTCGGCATGGTCTATCTATTTATATTCAAACCAGCTTATCATAGACAATAACAAAAAAAAAATACAACCAACAACACTAAATAAACTAGACCGATAAAGAAATGAAAACCAGAGAAAAAAATTTGACATACCGAACATCAAAAGATAAACAATTTGATAGTTACAAGCCCACAAATAATTCTGACAATAATATCTTTACATTTACATTTTCTAAAGTAACTAGATAAAAGACTTTAAAGTACTATAATAAACTTTTGCGGAACACTGACATGGTCAGAGGGATGAGTCCCACATCACAGTCCACTCGATACTCCTGCCCCGCAATCTCAATGATAACTTATACCTGCACCAAGTAGATATAGTGAGCCTAGGGGCCCAACAAGAATATGGGAGAAAAATAACGAGTACTACATAAATACATGCACACGCAGATTAAAAATAGCTTATACTAAAAATACTTTTATTTTGTGCCCCTTAATTTAAATAAATGATTTCTAAAGGAAAAAAGTGAACATAAATGAAACATATGCATGGCTAAGTCGAATATAATCACTGCAACTGAATAAACTGTACTGAAACATAATCATAAATATTTGAACTGTAACTGTGAACTTAGATCCTTGAATTGTGACTCTGTACTTTCGATCATGATCATGGCTGCAGTGCACTATGCCTCAAGGAAGTCAGGATAATCCCCAACTCGTCTTGCCCATACTTGGTAAGGGAAGCCAGGATTTCTCCCAACTCGTCCAAACCCATACTTGGTAAGGGAAATCAAGATTTCTTCCAACTCGTCAAAACCCATAAATTTGGTAAGGGAAGTCATAACGTCTCCCAACTCGTCCAAACCCATAATAAATATAGTCACAATCATCTCACTTCATTCGTAAAATATTTTCTTTCATACTTTCTTGCCTTGATTTAGAAACTTAGCATGCATATGCAGATGCAATGTACTTGTAAATATTTACTCGATAATCATGAAAAATACTCAAATATGGATGACCGGGATGGTGATGTAGGGAGCAAACCAAGGATAGAGACCTAAACCATAAACTTGTGCTTAGGACAATTTGAGCAGTACACCCATAAAGCTTACAACTCACTTGGTTCTTATTCAAAAAGAGTTCCGCTTGAAACCACGACTCCCACACACTTAGAACTAAATAAAAAAGTCATTCTCAGGATATTATTCATATCCAATCATTTTATGAAAATTTATTTCTGGACAGTCCCTCATTCAATCCAAAATTCTGCACCTATCCAATGAATAGCCTAGAACTCGACCAAAACTTAACCGAATTCATTTCCTCTTGAACCGACATATTCCTGACATCCTAAAATATTTTCACACCCGAGCCCTTAACCAAAACCTGAGTTTAACCCTGTTTTAAAAATTCATTTCGGGACAGCAAGCATAGAACTCTAAAATTCTGCACCTATCTATTCAAATGCTTAGAACTCAACCAAAACTTAACCGAATTAATTTTCGCTTGAAACGACATAATTCTAACATCTTAGACTAATTCCAGACCCGAGCGCTTATCCAAACCATGATTCCAACCCTGATCTAAATACTCGTTCCCGAGCAGCCCAACCCATACAAAATTCTGCCCACACACTTTAGCCCGTTCTCCCTCCTAAAACTTAACCATTGGACCCCACTTTATCCCAGCCTATAAACCTGTCCGAGACCACATTGTAGACTCCCTTGAAAAACTGAAACCAGCCCCCTCCCAGCTCGCACATCAACAACTACCCTGCCCCAAAACCAAATTCACATTGACCCAATTCGACCGCTCCTTCACCTCCAATTTGCTAGATATATCCAACACACCTAAGTGCTACCATGTGAGCTGCATCTCAACCATGGCAGCCTCTAAATCACCATTCCATCATCACAGGCAGCAACATGAAATTTTCGAACCCAACAAGCTAAAAAAGATTTCTAGATTTTTCGAAACAGTCAAGCATCAATACCATTCCCATTTCAAATTCAATTTCTTTTTAATTATCCTCCATAACCATAATATAAGTATTTCTCAAGCATGAAAGAATGAAAATCTCACGACAAAAATGGGGTTAAAAAATATCGAACAGGGCACTTACACATATTTTCGAAAATAAAGTATTGCAAACATAAACCAAACACACCACATACTAAATCTACAAGGTGGAAAAATTAATCCATATTCTTGACTTAATCGATAAAAAGCAAAGAAACAAAGGGAAAGGGAAGCTCGCGTAAGCTGTGACCGTGGCCGAGCTGCGCCAAAATAAGCTTGAATAGCGGGCTCTGGGATAGACCACGCCGGACAGGAGGAGAAGCTGTGGCGAAAATCTGGGAAGCAAGGAAATGGGAGGGCCGATCGTAAGTGAGGCGGATGGAAAAATGGGGAAGGAGTCTGCTATTGCGATGGCTTGGAGAAGGGGAATTCAAATTGGGCCGATTGAATTTGGACTGAGGGAATCGTGTAATGGGCCGTGGGATTTGGGCTGGAATTATCCTTAATGGGTCAAGTCAAAAGATTGATTAAGTGAGTAAAGGACTTAATACCCAAAATTTAATACATAGCATTTTATATGTGTTAGGCCCTAATTTCGCAAATGCTTAAATTTGAAAATTTAAGAATTAAATGCTCAAATTCTATTTATTAGGTTTGAAAATGCTAATTTTTAATACTTAAATATTTTGATGTCACAACGATAAATAAAATATTTAAATAATAGAAAGAACGATTAAAATAATTTAAAAAAACTAGATTAACGTTTAAAAGCAAATTAAATAAATACACAAGCAGAATAAAAAAAACTTTAAAATGATTTGGATAATTAAACAGGTATGAAATAAATAAGCTAGACATTTAAAATAATTAAAAATATCTAACCGCTAAACTTAAGTTATTTAAAATAAACAAGTTAGACAATCGAAAATATTTAAATAATTAAGCTAAATAGTTAAAATCATTTAAATGAATAAACTAAAAAATTAAAATCACAATCATTTAAATAAGAAAAACCTTAAACCTTTAAAATATTATAACAATTTAAAATTCAGAATAAAATCATTTGAATAAATAATAAAATATTCTATTAACACATAATTCAAATAATAAATTTAAATCAATTAAACCTAAAAATAATAATCATAATATTTATTTAATTTAATGCATGCGATTTAGTAGATTGGATTTTAGGCGTCACACCAACACTCTTCAAAATCTCAAATGGACCATTAAACCTTGGAGATAACTTTCCTTTGAGACCAAATATCAAAATCCTGCGGAAAGGTGAAAATCTCAGGAATACTTTTTCATCAACCTGAAATTGCAAAGGTCGACGCTTAATGTTAGCATAGCCTGTTGAACTAATTTTGGTCCCTCAACCTGTCGCTTCCCCACTTCTTCCCAGAACATTGGAGTACGACATCTTCGTCCATACAATGCTTCAAATGGTGCCATGCCAATACTGCGATGATAACTATTGTTGTACGCAAATTCAATCAGTGGCAATTGATCTTGCCATGCTGGACCAAAATCCATAGCACAAGCTCGTAACCTATCCTCAAGAGTACGGATAGTGCGCTCCGACTGACCGTCAGTCTATGGATGATAGGCAGTACTAAAACTGAGTGTAGCACCCAATGTATGCTTGAAACTCCCCCAGAATTTAGAAGTAAACCTGGGGTCTCGATCACTGACAATACTCACAGGTACTCCATGGAATCTTACAATCTCCTGAATGTACAAGCGAGTCATCCGATCAAAAGTATAATCTCGGTTATACGGAATGAAGTGTGCTAACTTGGTGAGTCGATCCACCACAAACCAGCTAGCATCACAAGCCAACTTTGTGAAATTAATTTTTTATTTAGATCACCCATGAAAAATTATTGATTTTAATGCCAAAAATATTATTTTTATTTGTAAATATGAGCAAAAGTGGTCTAAAAGATAAAGATCCGTCAGACCGTCTAACCAGAGACCTACTTTAAGATTAACTAACTCAACAAAAGATAACAACAGTAGTATTAAATTTCAACAATTCTGTTTGGTCTACCTTATATTCGTAATTCCTCAAAATTTTATAACTCTTAATTAGTTTTGGCTTTTTGGTTGTTCTTAGTTTCATTATTGTAATTCTAGTAATCTTGAGAGGTTTGGTATAAAAGATAAAGATCCGTGAGACCTTCTCACAAGAGACCTACTCTAAAATTAATTAACTCAACAAAAGATAAAAACATTAGTATTAAATTTCAAAAATTCATGCTTGGTCTACCTTATATTCGTACTTCCTCGAAATTTTATAACTCTTAATTAGTTTTGGCTTTTTGGTTGAGTTTCATTATTGTAATTCTAGTAATCTTGAGAGGTTTTAGTCTAGTCCCCTCTCTTATTTTTTTTTTCTTCATTTAATAAACGGGTAGGGGTTTGCCTAACCCCTCGCCACAACAGGAGGCTTTTGGAAAAACAAAAAAACAAACAATTCATGTCAATTACTCATATTAACCAATTTCGAAAAAATGTGTTTTTTTTTAAAAAAAAATTAAAATATTTGAACTACTAAATTCTTTCAAATATCTGTTTTTATCGTATCATTTTCTTTTGTCATATTCTTATCGTAATGATCTTTTACCATGTTTTATTAAAGTAATTTATAACTGTAAATTAGAAGAAAACATTGGTTGGAAAAAATGATTACAAATTATAAAATTAGAAACTCTAAAAAAATCATATCAAAAAGATAGTTTATTGTGTTTTATTTACGTAATTTATAAATAAAAATTACAACAAAATGTTGGTTGCAAAAAATTTTAATTTAAACACATAAGTTAACATAGACGTGAGATTCTCATACCTATGTACATGCAATAGAGTTTCCTGACTTATTCAGTCTATATTTGAGTGTTTCTAGCCATATTATCAAGGGATAAGAAGGAGTAGTGTGCTATTGAGGTCGTAACGAAACTGTGCTCAGTTGTGGGGCTCTTGACTTCTACGGACTAACGACAGATGAAAGATAGTCCTTAATACTTAATAGTTATTGAGAGTATCTATTGAGTTAATATAAACTTTTTAGATAAAAAAATAGTGTTATGATATGTTAGGATCGGTTTAGAGTGTAGAGAGGAGGGGGGTGAATACACTTAAAATGTTTTAAAGACTAGGGATTGAGTTCAATCGGTTTAATGATTGAATTCTATGTTTATCTTGATGTATAATGTAATTTTACAGACTGAGTATGTGTGAAAATATGTCAAATTACATATTTGAACACTTAGAAAAGAACAGTGTATGCAAGATAGATAGTAGGTAGGTAAACTGAAAGATACAATGAACACAATGAGATTTTTATGGATATTCGGAGATTTCAATTACTCTTACGTTACCCCTTCTTCCCTCGGAAGAATATCACTAGAAGACTTTGAATTTTACAAGCAATTTTCAAAACCCCAATCCAGATTAGGACTTATACACTGCCTAAACAAGAACCCCTAATTACAACTCAGTTTCAGTCCTAGACTGATAAAGTACAGATGTTTACAACTCGATTGACTTGGCACAAAAATGATCCTTCAATGATCAGAATATCAGTTTGAGTGTTTGTTCTTCGAGTTCTTTGATCGATTTCCAAGCTTTGAGATTTCACATATTCACAGTAAGAGAAGTTGGCAAAATTTGTTCTTCAATCGATCCAAATCCTTATTTATACTCTTCGGATGCCAACGGTAATAAATTCAAAATGGATCTTCAGATAGAATTTCAAATTATTCCCGTTGAAATTTTTATTTTCACAAACAATCTTTGAAGCCGACATTTCCCTTTGGATCGCGGCACTAACTTCTGCAGAATGTGTTAGAGTACAGAAAACTTTATCCAAAAAGGAACGAGGGCAAACTGACAATAGATCAGTTTAGTGTCTTCAGTTTAGTTGACTTGAATACTATCAATTGATACGCTTTTTTCTTTATGTGGTAGTTTTGGTTTAGGATTAGCGTTTCAGTTTAGCCTCATATCAATTTTGTCTTCAGTTTAGTACTATATTTTGTAAACACCAAAACTTCATTTCTCAACAATTTCTCCCTTTTTGGTGTTTATCAAAACTTAGAGAATACCGAGGTAAATTTATTAAACTGACTTATCATCTTGAAACTTTTGCAATCTTCCCCCTTTTTGATAAATCAACAAAAGGCGATGTGGAAGACTATAAGACACAGATAAAATTGTAGATAAAATAATGAAGTACAAGACACTATCTTCGATCTACCGATGGTCTTGGAAGAGAAGAGCTGTGACTTGAAGGAGATGAACAAAGTGTTGGTGCTTGATGGTCGGGTACCAGTTGAGGTACATAATTCTGAGTGTGAAGAATTTGCCAAGAAATGTTTGTCAATGAAGCAATTTGTTTGGCAAGTCCTTGAAAATTTGAAATGACCGAGGTATGCAGAGACTGAACATATACATTCAAGTTGTCAACCTTGGTCTCCAAAGATTGATGAGAGTGCTGCAGTTGAGACAATGAACTATTCAGTTGACTAGAGTCAAGTAGTATATTGTCCAAAAGTGCAAACTTCTCTTGCAATTTGACCAGTTCAGAGTTCAGAGAGTTTTGAATAGAGCCGATGTTGCTGTTAGTCTGACGCTGATTATCTCTGAGAGCAGTGAAATCCTTTGAGGGAGTTCAGAGAGTATTGCATATCTGCAAGAGTTTGATACCAATCTTCATCCGTATCAAAATTTGGTGATAAATTAGCTTTGTCATTGGCGGAAAATTCTTGACGCAAAGTTTTTACAAAGTCCGTTCTTTGAGATTTGAAATGAGATAGAGGATCATTTGAGATCATTCAACTTTCTCTTTTCCTTTGTTTTGCTAAGAAGAAGATTCTGGAGCAGAGTGAATGACGATTTCCAGTGTCTCATCTTCAATAAATTCAGCAACATGAGAACTAGTACTTCTGCTATGTGATTTGTATCGAGAACCCTTATATGGGCCAGAAGGTTCTTCTTGTAACTCATCAGTTGGACCAGAGGGTTTATCTTGTAAGTCAGCATTTGAACCGGATGATTTTTCCATCGTCAGTTGATCCAGATGGTTTTTCTTGTTGATCATCAGTTGCACTGGATGGTTTCTCTGGTAGATCATTAGTTGAACCAGATGGCTTCTCTAGTAAATCATCAGTTGGACCAGATGGCTTCTCTGGTAGATCATCAGTTGAACCAGATGGCTGATAGTTTTCAAGTTTAGGTTGAGCTTCAGGCGCTTTGAAGAAAGATGTTGGAATATCCATTCTTTCTGAATCATGAAACAAATGAGGATGTAGAATGATGGCCAACGAATGTTCTTGAATGAGGTAAGTCGTAGGTGGTGTAGTTTCCAAAGAAAGTGATTCAATTTCTGCCTCTGTAATTTCTGGAAGAGCAGGAGTTGGATGAGGTATTTCCTCCAAAAAGAGGTACTGCTATTCTTCAAGTTCAATATGAGAGGTAACTTGAGAAATAACTTCATCCACATTCATCAACTGAAGTTATGGTAAAGCTGTTTCAGTTTCGGAGTTGTGTAACTGCTGCTCAATTGATGATGGATCCTTTTCTTGCTGAGCTGTAGAGGCTTCCTTTTGAAGTTCTTCAAAGACTTGATCAACTGTATGTGTAGAAGATTCAGTTGAGGTTCGAGTCTTTTGGATTTTCTTATGTTTGGATCGAGACTTGGAGTGAGACTTGTGTTTGTTCTCAATCAAGGGCTCTAGAATAACCAGCTTCTTATCAGTTTCCCAAAACTTGATTTTCATCTCCAGAGTGATTAGATCATTTTGCAGCTGAGTGAAAACTGATCTGTCTTCATAGGTAGTTCTGGCATTAGGATCATAATTCTTTTGAAGTTCTTCAACAATTTGAGTTAGCTTTTTGATTCTCATGAGATCAAAGAAATATTGTCTCCATTCCAATTCTTACTGAATGTCATTGGTATTGACTGTCCTGAGCACAATTTTCTCATATTTAAAAAATCTATTCAACTTGTTCTTCTGCTTGAGATGTCTGGCCAATGTAGAAGTCCTGTACTTATACCATTCATCAAAGAGTGTGTCAGTACTTTGTTCAGCATATTCAAGAATTTCATCCATTGTTAAGTCTATTTGAACTTGGATTGCATTTGTAGGCCTGTCAGGATCTGAAGAAGAAGCAATTTGAGGATGGGATGTTCCTAATTGTAAATCAAGACCAGAGTGAGTATATTCAACTAGTTGCGTTGATGATACACCCCCTGAAGGTCTTGCTAGAGGCAAACTGGTAGGAATTGTGCCAGTTGAACTTTGACAGTGTTTTCAGAATATTCATATTTTTGAGTTTCCTGGAGAGGTTCCAGACTTTGAATTGGTTCAACAACCATTGGTTGTTTTCCCTTGATATCATATTTTGCTTGAGTGTATAAATCTTTGAGTGTTTCATCCGATGAACTGGGAACTTCTGTTGTAGAGATACCTGCTGATTTGGGAACCACGAAAATAACCAGTTTGGTAGGAGATTTTGTGGGCTTGGCCTGTAGAGTTCTTGACTTTTTAGGTGGAGGCTTCAAAATCTCCTCACTGTCAGTTTTTTCACTATCATAAAATACAAGATTCATTTTCTTCTTGATGGTTTTCTTGGCCATGGTCTTGGGTTTTGTAGCAACGGCAGGATCAATAGACTCCTTGGAGTGAAAGTTGGCCATGCATTACGTGTTCATGACTCTCAATTTGTGCAGAAGAGATGTTTCTTGGAGAGTGACTCTCCAAATTTTGAGTAGTCTACTGATTTGAGAGACATACCCTGAAGATTGTTTTGATGCAGTCATCATTTGAGTAAAGATTTTGAAAAGAATATTTCCCCAGTTGATATTAACACCCTTCATAATTGATGTCATCACTTTGAACTTCTCAACTGTCAGTTTGGCAAAAGATCCTCCTTTTGCTAGAATACTTTTTGCCACGATATCGGCAAGAAGTTGATATTCCAGCTTCAAATATCTTTTTAATGCAGAGAGAGAGATAGCTTGATTGGAATTTGGGAAGGAACTCTGCATTTCTGTAAGATCACTAGCAGGAATAGTATTGAAATCAATAATGTCGGAGGTTGGTAAACTGAAGGTTTCTGCAAAGAATGCTTCATCAATTGATACCAGGTGTCCTCCAATGGATAGCAATAGCTTTACATCATCAGCTAAGATACTCTTGTGATATAAGGAGGTTAGATCCTTTTGATAATAGTGTAGAAATTTGCTTTTGAGGAACAATCGAAGACCAGAGCTCTCAAGTGCTTGACAAATTTTGGTGATTCCTTCCTTGTTCATTCCATAAAGTGACTCGAAATCAACGAGAAGAGCATTGAGAATGTATAAGACAGATGAGGTTGCCATTTGCAGTTGATTATGTAAAGCAATTGAGAAAATTAGATCAAGAGAATAGTGGCTAGGGTTTGTACGGGTAAACTGATATACGGCAAAATACATAACTTGGCAGAGACGATAATTTTGAATGGCGTGGCACATAAAATTTGAAAAACACTAGTACACAGGGGCGCGGGAAAAAGGTACACGTGTTTTCCTCCTATTTCCGACTTATTTTATCTATAAATACTAAAACAAAAACATATAAATTTCATCGATTATAAGCTAAGGTAAAAAAATGGATAGCAGAGTTCCTCTTTGTGGTTTTGGTCAGAATCCATATATAGCATGTGAAGTTTGCAAGGATAAGTATTTTGAGCTTGAGAAGAAGAAAATCGAGGAGAAGTTATGGGAGAAGGTTATGTCATTGTGGTTGAAGATTGAAGAGCTGCATATGTATCACCATTCTCTGTTTTCGCCAAGAAAGATCAAAGAGGCTGAAGAGATAGAAGAGCGAGAGAAATGGTATATTATTGAGCTTGATGCAATTGATCCCAAACACATATACATGAGTCAGAATGTTCTCTACTTGATGCTCAGCAAGGAGCTTAGAACACTCGTGCGTATAGCATCTTCTGATGAGCTTATGGATCTTGCTGAAGCTCCTCTTTGAGCATGGGTTATGAAATGGAGTGAAGAAATTTTTCTTAGGCTAGAGAATCATAGGGAATTGTAATTGCATTTCTTATTTTCCTATGAATGAAATATCTGAAAGAGTGGGTGCCCAGTGAGCCAACTTGTGGCTATGGGCTTTGATGACTCTTTGTAAAAACAATCTTTTGTTTAATGTAATTTACACTTTTATTAATGGCAATGACTTTATATTACTTCATATTGTTATATTGTGATATACTATTGTTGTTTTGATAAAGACCTTGAATATACTATAGTGTATGTAAGATGTGGTAGAACATGGAGATGTCTATCATGAAATACATCTTATAGTCACTGTATATTCTAAACTGTTCCTAGTCGATTGAGCCGTCCGATAATAAGGATAAGGATCGCTCGAGTTTGAGACTAGCATTTGCGATGCGGAGTACCACGTTTCATTGGTAGGGAACATGGAGATGTTCGAAGCATGCAAATGGATATTCATAGGATGAATAATCGAACTACCCTATCCGGACTTTCCAAGTGGTTATCACTTATCGAGTGGATAAAGTCCGCGGTTTTGGTTGTACACCATTAGTCCTTACGACTTGAAACATCATGGAGACTCTATATGCTAGTGCTGTGCTTTGACTCGTTTACCGACTCTATGGGGGTCATCAGGTGTCGAGATTGGGTACAGTTACGACACATATAGGAGTCGATGCATTGTTGTCAAGGATTCACCACATACTTGCGAGTGTTGATATCCTATGCGATCTGAGGAGATATTAGTGTGACAAATCTCTGGCCAGAGTACTTGATGTGATTTAAGAAATGGTTTCTTAGTAGCACATGCGATGTCACTAATTTGATCTTCAAGATGTATTGCATAGTTATCGAATCTTGAGCGACTCTCGATATACCAATGGTTGTTGATTCGATCGGGATATATGGATGAAGGGACCGTACTGTACGCTAACCAAAATCTACTGGTTCTTGTAGGCACTATCAGTGATACCTAGGGAATCATGGGGCGATGTTGCTAGGCGCTTTACCATGATTCGTTGGGCAAGTCGGAAATCGTTGTTCCGAGTCACAAGGAGTTGTGAGCCCACGCCTAGCTGTATCCCTGAACCATTGAGGGTCACACAGTGTAATGGAGTTTTTAATCCCCGTTGAGATAGTTAAATTTAAAGAGTTAAATTTAATGAATAAAGAAGTTGGACTTCTTAAATAAGAGTAAGGGAGTAGGATTTCCTAAAATGACATAGGGATGGACATTTTTGGAAACCACTGAATACGGATTCAGGAAAATTTATCTTGACTTTAAAATGTGCAGAAATGGTTTCTGTGCACATTGGTAAAATCGGTTTATCAATCGGAGTCACGATGAATTTTATATTAATTTCTGAACGTGCGGGCTTTGCTTGTCGGGCCTCAACTTATGACTAATGGGCCCTAAGCTGTTAGTGGCCTGCATTATAAATAAGTTATTGCAGTACAAAAATTACACACAACTGGTCATAATTTTGAGAGCAAAATTTCGAAACCCTCCTCTCTCTCAAAGTAATCGGCCGAACCCCTCCCTCTCTGTCAGAGAATTTCCGGTCTGTGATTTTTAATTGCAGTCAGGAATAACGAATCAGATTCGTTTAATCTCTTCGCAGAAAAACTTCTGACAGATTTTCTAGTGCAATCTGTCAGAGGGATTTAAACCTCATTCGTGGACCTGATTGAAGGAGTTCATCAGTTCCTGGGAGATACAAGAAGCGCAGAGAAATCTGTGTGATGTCCAATAATCTCGCTTCGAGATTGAAGGTAAAATTTAATAATTGTTATTTGAATTTTACACACACAATAATTTAATCGTTGAATGGTTGATACCCACACCATGGAATTGTTCCATGATAAAAAAAAATTTTAAACTTCCGCTGCACCGGGTATCAATCGTGATTGATCTGAACGCCAGTTTTCCAACAGTGGTATCAGAGCCAGGTTGCTCAGATCAAACGATTAAATTAATCGATTGTACAAAAATTTTTGAGTCTCGGTTTTTGGAAAACAAAATAAATATTTTTAAATAAAAAAAAAAAAAATTTTTTCGGGGCAAAACCCGGGCAGCGATTAGATCGCTGCCCGGTGGGGCAGCAATCGTTGCTGCGTGCGCCGCCCAGGACGGCGACAGTCGCCGCCAAGGGCAGCGCTCGGCGCTGCCAAGGGCGGCGCACGGCACCGCCCAGGACGGCGCACAGCGCCGCCCAGGGGCGGCGCCAGGCGCCGCCAGGGCAGCGAGTGTCGCTGCCCTAAGGGGGCAGTCGGGCTGCCCCCGACCCGCGCCCCGGGTGCGGGCCGGCCCGGGAGTGTCCCGGGCGGCCCGCGGGAAAAATTAAATTTTTATTTAAAATTAATTTTAATGTGTTAAAATTTTATTTTTGGTCCGGTCAAAAATTGTTTTTGATTGGTTCACGAGATTTCGGATCGAATTGTTCGAGTCCGTAAATTTTAAAATTGATTTTTGGATAAATTTGAATTTTTGGAAAATTTTAATATTTTATCCTTAAATTGAATTTTGAAATCAATTATTTTTGGTACAATTGATGATAAGATATGATCTTATGATATATTAAGTAAAATATGATTTTATCTTAAAATTGGATTTTATAGATAAAATATGATTTTATTTGATATAGAGATAAAATATGATTTTATGTGTAAAATATGATTTTATATATAAAATATGATTTTATCTTGTTTAAATTTGAATTGCCACTGCATGTTATCCAATAAATTAATTTTGAATTAAATGTTATTGGATAAGGATGATCGATTGCCATGACCAATTTTGTAGGTGTATGTTAGGAATTTACATTTTGTTTTATTGTTGTTGGTTTTATTAATGGGCCTGGTTTATGGCCCGATATGAATGTCATATGTAATAAAAGTGGGCTTGGTTTATGGCCCGTTCCCACCCCCTAAAAATGTATCCCCTACTTGTCATTGTTATTTATTGTAAATGCATTAGATTTAGTGGGAGATCAAGATTTGAAGATGGTGGGCCCAGCAGACAATAAAGACTGAAGAAATGTAAATTGGAAGCATATGTAATAGGATTGCATTGCATACTGCATATTACCTAGGATTGGACTAAGACTCGTGATTGGCAACCACGGGTCAATTAGAAATGGAATCGATCATCCTATATAATATTTGATATTATGATTGTATGCATGTTTAGACATAAATTGCGTGAATCCGGCAAGCATGCAATAAATTGAATTGATGAGACAAAATTTTTATAATTAAAAATCCCTTTTTTTAAATATGATTTAAAATTGATATCAAGATAAATAAAGGAAATTTAAATTTGTTTAAATGTTCCTACCTTCCATCAACGGTCAATGTATGTGATGCTACCCGCGGATACGGTCCGGCTCATATTATTGGGGGGGCCTGTCCGTCGGAAAGCTGTACATTGGATCGACACATGTTGTAAGTTGGGTGGAACTCCCATGGGATCGGCTCATATTATTGGGGGATCCACATGGCGACCGTCCATCACAACTTAATATTGATGGGTCATCTTGACATGTCACTTTAAACGGCGTCATATTATTGGGCCCTTATTGGACATGAGGTAAACACATGGGGGTTGCTTTGGAAGCAATTGGGCTCTACCTTTTGAGAATTATGGTTGGCTGATATTATTCGGGACCATAAGTTTGTCAATTGGACTCCATGTTCTCACTAAGGAAAAAGTTTCCCGTTTTCACTAGAGGGTAGTGAAATCGTTAAAATAGTGGGAGTGAGATTCATAAAATTAAATTCGCCTATTTTATGTCTTAGTAAATTGCTTAAACAATCATTGATATATGTCTGTTTTTCTTTTCAGTATTTCATACGATGAATTCGAGTAATCCTTTATTCTCGATCCTCGAACAAAACAAGTTGGCTGGCGCCAACTATATGGAATGGTTCCGGAAGTTGAAGATTGTCTTAACTTCGGAGAAAATGCTCTACGTGTTAGAGAAAGCACCTCCGAAGGAAGCACCAGCTGATGTAAGTCCGGAGGAATTGGCCAAGCTTGATGCATGGTGGGACCATGACATCAAGACCAAATGCTATATGCAAGCCTCGATGTCTGATGAACTCCAGAGGCGATTTGAGGACACGGTGAATGCTGCTGACATTCACGCGCAACTCAAGGAACTTTTTGGGGCTCAATCGAGGGCTGAAAGGTTCTCAACTGTTAAGGAGTTGATGACGTGCCGCATGCGTGAAGGGACTTCGGTCCGTGATCATGGGGTACGAGTGATTTGGCTCATACAAAAGTTAGCGACCCTTGATTTGGTGTTGGAGCATGAACTCAACGTGGATTTACTGCTTCTGTCTCTTCCTTCTTCGTTTGACGGATTTGTGGTAAATTTTAATATGAACAAGATAGAGGCCACCCTTGAAGAGATGGTCAATATGCTTGTGACATATGAATCCACACTTAAGAAGGATAAGCCAGCTTTCTTGGTGGGCTCCTCATCTTCTGCTAAGAAGGGGCCAAGTATGAAGGGCAAGAAACGTTCTGCCCCACCCAAGAAAGTCGAGCCCGAGAAGAAGCAAAAGACAAAGGCTTCAAACAATGGAAAATCCAAGGATGTTTGCCATTACTGCAAGAAGCCGGGACATTGGAAGCGTAACTGCAAGGAATATCTAGAGCAGTTGCGAACTGCAAAGGGTATGTTCTATATTGAAATTAACGTTTCGCTTAACACTACTTCTTGGGTATTGGATACCGGATGTGGATCTCACATTTGCAATGATTTGCAGGTGATGACAAGAAGTCGGAGGCTTAGAATGGGTGAGACCCAGCTGAGGCTCGGGAATGGTTCCAGAGTTGAAGCTACAGCCGTAGGAGACGTTTGTTTAATTTTGCAGAACGGTTTTAAGTTATTATTAAGAGATGTTTTATTTGTTCCAGATTTAATTAAAAACATTATTTCTATTTCTATGCTTGATAGAGATGGTTATTCTTGCAATTTTGTGAATGGGATTTGCAATATTTACAAGAATGAATGTTTGATTGGAAATGGACAACTTGAAAACGATCTATACAACTTAAAACTAAAAGACGTTCCAATAAATTATATTGATAAACCGGCGACAACAAACAAAAGGAAAATCGATAGTCAAAACCCGGCAAACCTTTGGCACGCTAGACTAGGTCATATTTCCTCAAGGAGGATGAACAAGCTAGTGGGAGAGGGCATGTTTGATATGTCTGATATTAACTCTCTACCTACTTGTGAATCCTGCCTAAAAGGGAAAATGACTAAATCTCCTTTTATGGGGAAACCTGAGCGTAGTCAAAATCTGTTGGATTTGATCCATACAGATGTTTGTGGACCATTTAGAGTTGGGACTCAATATGGCCACACCTACTTCATTACCTTTACTGATGATTATTCAAGGTATGGGTATTTATATTTAATGAAATATAAGTCTGAAGCATTTGAAAAGTTCAAAGAATTCAGGGCTGAAGTAGAAAACAAGCTAGGTAAAAGTATTAAAGCACTTCGATCGGATCGAGGTGGAGAATACTTGAGTACCGAGTTTTTGGACTATCTGAAAGAGAATGGGATTCTCTCTCAGTGGACTCCTCCTATGACACCACAGCTTAATGGTGTATCGGAGCGTCGTAATCGAACTTTGTTGGACATGGTTCGATCTATGATGAGCTTCACTGAGCTTCCACCTTCGTTTTGGGGCTATGCGCTTGAAACGGCGGTATTGTTGTTGAACAACGTCCACACTAAAGCAGTGGACAAAACACCATACGAGTTATGGAATGGCAAAGCTCCTAAGTATTCGTACTTGAGGATTTGGGGATGTCCTGCTTACGTGAAGCAGACAGTGGGAGATAAGTTGGATAGTCGATCCAGCTTATGTTATTTTGTGGGGTATCCGAAGAACTCAATCGGATATTATTTCTATTATCCTGCTGAAACAAAGGTGTTTGTTTCTAGGAATGCCACCTTCTTGGAGAAGGAGTTCTTATTGGATAAGAAAGGCGAGATGATGGAACTCGAAGAGGTTCGAGAAGAACCCGAAATACAAAATAACGATCCTACACCTCAGGAACCATTGTTGGACACGCCTGAACCTAGAAGATCCGAGAGGACTTCTAGACCTCCTGTTCGATATGGTCTTCTTCTTGAAGGGGATCAAGATGAACCCGACATTGGATGTGATCCAAGAAACTTCAAGGAAGCAATTTCTGATGCGGATTCAAATTTATGGCTTGAAGCTATGCAGTCTGAATTGGATTCAATGCATAAAAACCAAGTTTGGTCTTTAGTAGATCCTCCTGATGGAATTGTTCCAATAGGGTGTAAATGGATCTACAAGAGAAAGCTTGGGCGTGATGGTAAGGTATTGACCTACAAGGCGCGATTGGTGGCGAAAGGTTACACTCAAAGACAAGGAGTTGACTATGATGAAACCTTTTCACCAGTTGCAATGTTCAAGTCCATAAGAATCCTTATTGCCATAGCTGCATGGTATGACTATGAGATATGGCAAATGGATGTGAAGACTGCTTTTCTTAATGGAGACATTAAGGAAGAAATCTATATGAAGCAGCCAGAGGGGTTCACATCCATGGGAAGCGAGCATAAGGTATGCAAGCTTCAGAGATCAATTTATGGTCTAAAACAAGCATCAAGAAGTTGGAACCAGAAATTTGATGAAATAATAAAAGATTTTGGTTTCATCAAGAACCCGGAGGAACCATGCGTGTACAAGAAAGTAGTTAAGGATGCTGTGACATTCTTAGTACTTTATGTTGATGACATCCTACTCATTGGGAATGATGTAGGGATGTTGCAGTCAACAAAGATATGGTTATCAGGTAGATTCTCGATGAAGGATTTGGGTGAGGCATCCTACATTCTTGGGATACAGATCTATAGAGATAGATCTAAGAGAATGATAGGACTCACACAATCAACCTACATCGACACCATATTGAAACGGTTTTCAATGGATGGGTCCAAGAGAGGACATCTACCCATGTGTCATGGAGTTTCTTTATCCAAGTCTATGTGTCCCAAGACTGATGCAGAGATAGAGAATATGACACATGTACCATATGCGTCAGCTATAGGTAGTATCATGTATGGGATGATATCTACCAGATCGGATGTAGCATTTGCTCTGAGTGTCACGAGCAGATATCAGTCTAATCCTGGTCAAATGCATTGGAAAGTCGTGAAGGACATTCTTAAGTACTTACGAAGGACTAAGAATATGTTCATGGTCTATGGAGGACGAGAACTCAAATTGGAAGGCTATACCGACTCTAGCTTCCAAAGTGACGTGGATGACTCGAAGACAACCTCTGGATTTGTATTCATGCTCAATGGCGGTGCTGTCTCTTGGAAGAGTTCCAAGCAGGACACCACAGCGGATTCCACCACTGAGGCTGAATACATTGCAGCATCAGCTGCTGCTAAAGAGGCCGTTTGGATGAGGAATTTCGTCCAAGAGTTGGGCGTCATTCCTGAATTTGTTGGTCCAGTCCCGGTGTACTGCGACAACACGGGTGCCGTTGCTCAAGCAAAGGAACCAAGGTC